>NC_142484.1:20513484-20816515 GCF_049115385.1 Moschus berezovskii | reverse complement strand
GAGGCCTGGCGTGCTGTGATTCATGGGGTCGCGGAGAGTCGGACACGACTGAGCGACTGAACTGAACTGAACTGAATCGAAGAGATGCTTTGAGATCTTCCACTACAAAAATAGATTGGTAAATTTCTCTCTGTAACAGTATCAATTTTTACTTCATAACCTTTAAGATTGCCAACTATAAACTGGCGCTTGCTGTCTGCCTCTGCAAGGATGCAGTCATGAACCACTGCAGCTGCTAAACCAGCACTTCCCTGAGGGGAGTTCAGGGTGAAGATCTGGAGTGAAGCACTCTGTGTTCTGGGAAAAATTGGCAGAACAGGTCTTCCAGTAGATATTTTCAGGAGAAGATTTTATGAACCTAATTCTTTACCTTAAAAAAGATTATTTATTTATTTGTCTGCATCGGGTCTTAGTTGCGGCACAGGGGTCTTTGCAGCTCATGGACTCTCTAGCTGTGGCATGTGGGCTCTAGAGTGGCCAGGATTTGGTAGTTGTGGCTCTAGTTGCTCCACTGCATGTGGGATCTTAGATCCCAGACCAGAGATTGAACCTGCGTCCCCTGCTTTGCAATGTGAATTTTTAACCACTGGACCACTAGGGAAGTCCCTATGAGCCCAATTCTTGCATCTCCTCGTATCTTCTAGAAAAGCATTAAAATCATTAACAAGGACATCTGTTCTTCATGACTAGAAGCAAGCCTCTGCCAAAATGTATGCCTGACTGCAGGTATCCCCCCTTCATTAAAATCATATTACACCCACCTTCCCCATTGCCTCTGCAGCAGTTTCTCAGGGCCATCTGAAATGCTGTCTCCTAGGCTATCGTCCTCATTTTGCCCCAAATGAAACTTAACTCACAACTCTCACGCTGTGCATTTTTTTCCATCAACAAGATTCTTTTTCTTTGGTATACTCTAGTTTTACTACATTTTAGCAGGTGTGGAAACCTTTACAAGTATCTTGTGTGTTAACCTTCTTGAATGTGTATATTTGTATTTGTCATGAGTTCTACAAAAATTTCAGTCATTACCTGACTCATGTGAAAAGATCCTGATGCTGGGAAAGATCGAGGGCAGGAGGAGAAGGGAACGACAGAGGATGAGATGGTTGGATGGCATCACCGACTCAATGGACATGGGTTTGGGTAGACTCCGGCAGTTGGTGATGGCCAGGGAGGCCTGGTGTGCTGCAGTTCATGAGGTTGCAAAGAGTCGGACACGACTGAGTAACTGAACTGAACTGAACTGAACTCTCAAAATACTGCCTCTCCTCCATCTCTCTATTCTCCCCTTTGAGCTCTTGATGAAATGTTAGACCTTTTCATTCTACATGAAAGAAAAGTGAAAGCGTTCAGTCGTGTCTGACTCTTTGTGACCGCATGGACTCTAGCCTACCACACTACTCCATCCATGGAATTTTCCAGACAAGAGTACTGGAATAGGTTGCCATTTCTTTCTCCAAGGGATCTTCTCAACACAGGGATTGAACCCGGGTCTCCTGCATTGCAGGCAAATGCTTTACCATCTGAGCCACCAGGGAAACCCTCATTCCACATGACCTGAGCCTTAATCTCTTTTTCTCCTGTATTTCATTTCCTTGTCTGTCTGTGTCCTATTCTGGATAATTTTTTCAGAAAAACTAACCCTCTTCAGCTGTATTTAAGGTATTTAACCTCTTTCATTTACATTTTTATTTCAATAAGTCATATTTTTGTTTATAAAAGTTCTATTTGTTCCTTTTCAAAGATGATCACTTTTGATAGTGTCTTGTTGCTTGTTCATTTTTATAACAGTGCCTTTTATTTCTTCAAGCATTTCATAATTATTTTATGTTTTATGTATATTGCTTCTTACATTTGCTGACTTTCATTCTTGATGATTTGTTTCCTTCTGTGTTTGATGTGCTTTCCTTTCAACTCATCTTTGATTGGTCTTAGTCTCTGAAAATTTAAGGAGATGGTTTTCTTCAGAGAGGATTTACATTTTTATTTTGGGAGCCTAGGATGCTACCAACTGGGGGCCAATACCAACGTAACCCAGGAGTCTCAGGTTCAGCTCCCGCACTTTGCCGCTGGCACAAGTCTGGTCTTCGTCAGTGCTAATATAAACATTTGTGCTGTGCTTAGTTGCTCAGTTGTGTCTGACTCTTTGTGACCACAGGGACTGCAGCCTGCCAGGCTCCTCTGTCCATGGAATTCTCCAGGCAAGAATACTGGAATGGGTTGCCGTGCCCTCCTGTAGGGGATCTTCCCAACCCAGGTCTCCTGCATTGTAGATGGATTCTTTACCATCTGAGCCACCAGGTAAGCCCAGTTTAAACATTTGCCCCTGGTTGATCCTTTTATGGGGCTTCCCTGGTGGCTCAGAGGTTAAAGCGTCTGCCTCCAATGCGGGAGACCTGGGTTCGATCCCTGGGTCGGGAAGATCCCCTGGAGAAGGAAACGGTAACCCACTCCAGTATTCTTGCCTGGAGAATCCCATAGACGGAGAATCCCATAGACGGAGAAGCCTGGTAGGCTATGGTCCACGGAGTCGCAAAGAGTCGGACACGACTGAGCGACAGAACGGAATGCGGGAGACCCGGGTTCGATCCCTGGGTCGGGAAGATCCCCTGGAGAAGGAAACGGTAACCCACTCCAGTATTCTTGCCTGGAGAATCCCATAGACGGAGAATCCCATAGACGGAGAAGCCTGGTAGGCTATGGTCCACGGAGTCGCAAAGAGTCGGACACGACTGAGCGACAGAACGGAACGGAACGGATCCTTTTATGAGTGCTAAGAAGTAAGGATTCTACTTACTAAGCACTTTTTACATGCTGCTTCTGTCTGAAATATGTATCCTTTCATCCTTTTCTTTCTTCCACCTGATTAACTGGTCTTTAAGAAAGTTCGGGCTTGTTCTCCTCCAAGATACCTTTGCTGAAAACCCCTAATCTGGGTTAGATGCTGCTTTCACATGCTTCTAGAGCACCTTGTATCTACCTCTGTCATTGCGTTTTCCACACTGTATTATGATAATCTGTTTATTATCTGCTTTCCTCCATGAGACTGTCTCTCTGGCATGTCATGGCATAGTTACACTGTCTCCCCAGTGTCTAGCACACTTCATGGTCCATGAAGACATGTTTACTGAATAAAAGAAAGAACATCAGAATGAATGAATAAGTGTGTGATGATTTTGGAATCAACAATTTGGGATTTCCAGAGAGGGTGAAGGATGATGAAGGAAGATGAGAAGAAAAGAGAACAGGGAAACGACTGGTATTTTTAGGTGATTTGTTTGTTCTCCTTGATTAAGTGACACAAAGTTACCCCTTCATTTCATCAAAAGTTTATTGAGCATCCAGAATGTGCTAGGCACTCTGCTAGATGCCAGTAATACAAAGATGAAGATCAAAACAAAACAAAAACAAAACCACTTCCTTGCTCCACCCCTCCCCCCATTTAAGGCAGATTTGACTTGAGCCTGGGAAGCCAGCCCCTCAGGGATGCAGCATTAGGGATTAGAGTACAGCTTGCCCTCACCTCACCTTAATCTTCACCCTTGCCTCTCCAGATTGACTGGGATGTACCTGTCTGAGACCACATCTCGCTTCTTCCACCTGCCTGAGCAACTTGGCGGGGGGTGTTCCCTCCCCTCCCCACACACATGCATTGTCTCCTAGATCAGGCACCTGGGGGAAGTGAGGGGAGCAGTTCTGGGGTGAGGAAGCAGAGCTGCAAAGGCTCACCTGCGCAGATGAACCTGGAGAAGTGCATAGTGGCAGGGAGCTGGGAGGACCACGATCTGCAGGTTATGGGGGGGAGTCAACTAGAAACGCTGCTGCCCTTGGGCTGGGACAAAACTTGTCCCACGTGGAGTGGTGGGGAATTGGGACCTCAGGGGTTCCTCTGTGGGATGGTGCAGGGTCCGAGCTGGAGCTCAGGAAGCTGAGGAGAGACCAGAGATGCACTAGAGGCATCGGGGAAGAGAGGTCAGCACACACAGAGGGCTTTCTTCTTCCGCATCATTTGAATCGCCCTCTCTCTTCACAAGATAAATGACTGTCTTTCCTCCAAACTGTGCAAGAGGTGGTGGTGGCACGGGCATGGCCTAGCTACACAGGGGACCAATCTCTCCGTATTCTGCAGGTTTGTGTAATTAGGGAGCCTACCCTGGCCTGTCTCCTGGGCCCTGCACGCCTGGGAGCAGGGCAGGTGAGAAGCCAGAGACCAAGGGTTCCATCCGGTCTCTAGGACGCACTGGTGGGTCGGGAGAGCAATGAGCGTCATCCTCCTTCCACCATTTCTGGGGAGAGTCGAACTTCATCTTCTTAAACCTACAGGAAGCTCGACAACCTTTCCTGGGGAAAATGATTGTTTGAAAGGCTTATTTTGTGCAAAGCCAGGGAGAAGTAGTAGATATGAGAGGTCAAAAGACAGATCCTCACTTGATTTAGCTTTCTGGGTCTGGGAATGAGTGAGGAGCCCCTTCTCTAGGGACTAGAGATGAAAAGAATGCTGGGCACGCTGCTGAGGGGAGCTTTGAGAGGAGGCCAAGCCTGGGAGGCTTGAATCCTTTGCTCTGGCTAGAACCGGGTTGTAGGGGGTGTGGGTGGTGGCAAAGAAATGCCCTTGAGCTCCTCCTTGGCCAACTGGTAGGTACTCAGGTCCCAGATGCCTGAGAAGGGTGCCCCAAGGTCCTGTCTTCACAGTGATTTTCTGGACTCCCCCTTAGTTCAGGACAGTTGTACCTTTGAGGCAAGTGGCCTCTCTAATCTGGACTTGCCGAGGAAGTTCCCCAGGAACCAGGAGTTCGTTCCTGGAGAGCAAGGGGAGAGGGTGGGCGGGAAGCAAAATGAGCCCTAGGAAGGACACAGGATAGTCATCGGGGTTAGGTTACTGATGTTAGTTTCCATAAGCCTCTCCAGGGATTGGGCCGTAAATTTAATAATCTATATGGTCCTAAGAGGGAATTGGGACCCACGCCCACTGAGAACACAGCCAGTGATCAGAGAGCAAACGCACCCCGATTTCTCAATCTGGTCCCCCCTCCGCCATGCCCGCCTCGTCCCCGGACTCCGAAGGCTCACAGTGGTCCCCGTGCCCTATCCTCTTGCCCCGCGGGACCTCGCCTATTCCCTCGCCCCTCGCGGGCCGCAGCCCCGCCGCCCCGCCCTCCCCCGAACGCGGGCCTCGGTGTGCGGGCGCCTCCCGGGGACCCCAAGAGGCTCAAGCGCTGATCTCCACCGGCCCCGCCTCGTCTTGCTCGCGGATCGGGTGCACGCCCGCAGTCCGCAGTGTGCGCGAGGCGCTGCGCGAGCGGCCAGGCGAGCCGGGGGCCCGGGGCGGCGACGAGTGCGTCCGGCCGGTGGCAGGGGAGCGCGCTGGGGAGCGCGGGTAGCGGCGGGCGGATCGGATGGGTAGCCCCGGCGACCGACCCGGCACGGCAGGGGACACGGAGTAGCCGGGCGGACCGGGCTCCGTCGCGCTTCGAGGCTCCGGGGCGGGATTCTCTTCCGGCTCCGGGGAGTCCTGCAAGGACAGTTGCCAGGGGGGGTCAGCGGACAACTGGCCAGGGCTGGGAGCACGCCCGGTGTTCCAGGGCCCTGGGGATACCGAGGCAAAAGAGACAGAGTCCCCGCCACACTCTGATCGCCTGGAAGTCTGCAGACCTAGGTCTGGTTTCTCTCGCAACATAAGACACAATGCTGTGGTTTTTCCAGCAGTCATGTATGGAGGGAGAGCTGGACTATGAAGAAAGCTGCTGCTGCTGCTGCGTCACTTCAGTCGTGTCCGACTCTGTGTGACCCCATAGACAGAAGCCCACCAGGGTCCCCCGTTCCTGGGATTCTCCAGGCAAGAACACTGGAGTGGGTTGCCATTTCCTTCTCCAATGTGTGAAAGTGAAAAGTGAAAGTGAAGTCGCTCAGTCGTGTCCGACCCTTAGCGACCCCACGGACTGCAACCTACCAGTCTCCTCCATCCATGGGATTTTCTAGGCAAGAGTACTGGAGTGGCTTGCCATTGCCTTCTCTGATGAAGAAAGCTGAGGGCCAAAGAATTGATGTGTTTGAACTGTGGTGTTTGAGAAGACTCTTGAGAGTCACTTGGACTGCAAGGAGAGCCAACCAGTCTATCCTAAAGGAAATCAGTCCTGAATATTCATTGGAAGGGCTGAAGCTGAAACTCTAATACTTTGGCCACCTGATGCAAAGAATTGACTCATTGGAAAAGACCCTGATGGTGGGAAAGATTGAAGGCAGGAGAAGGGGATGCCAGAGGATGAGATGGTTGGATGGCGTCATCGACTTGATAGACATGAGTTTGAGCAAGCTTCGGGAGTTAGTGATGGCCAGGGAAGCCTGGCGTGCTGCAGTCCATGGGGTCGAAAAGAGTTGGACACGACTGAGTGGCTGAACTGAATTTAAGGACACTTAGCATGGTGCCTGGCACGTGATAGGTGCTCATTAAATGTTGAAATGCATTAAACTGAGTGCTTTGACCACTTATTCTCCGCTTTCCACCTGCCTTGGACAGTGTGGGACAGAGTTGGTTGTGGAATAGTTGGGAAGTCACCTGAAGCCCATGTCCAGAGATCTGGGTTTGAAGGCTAGTACTGCCACCAATTTGAGAAGGAAATGGCAACCCACTCCAGTATTCTTGCCTGGAGAGTTTCATGGACAGAGGAGGCTGGCAGGCTACAGTCCATGGGGTTGCAAAGAGTGGACACAACTGAGCAACTAACACACAGACACACACTGCCACTGATTTACTTGTTTGATTCTGGACAAGTCATTTTACCCTATTTTATTATACAAAAATAATAAAATAGGGTAAAATGATTTTTACCCTATTTTTCTCATCTCTAAAGTGGGGATGACAGAAATAGTTCTCAGGGTTATTCTGAGTCCTAGAAAGGGATGTCAGCATAGCGGGGCTACGGTAGCGTCAGAACGTGGCAGGGACTGATGGGGTGTTCGTGGGGCACTCAACCCGGAGCTACTCACCTTGTCTTTCAGGATGTAGAGCGCCATGGGGTTCTTCCTTTCCTGCTCTCCGCTTCGTGGGAGGGTGTCTGCTGCACGGGGCAAAGAAGGGGACGGCTGGCGCAGGTCCAGAACCCTTTCCACCAGCCAGCACCTATACTCCTTGCTTCCCAGTGGCCAGTTGGGGTCCCGCCACAACCTCCACCAAAGGATCCGTCATCCCCGGGGTCCTACCTTGGTTGCTCCTTTCCCTGCTCTGCAGTCTTCGTGCAGTTGGTGGAGGAAGGGGCCCTGCAGAGCTGGCTTCCTTGTCGCCCAGATCTGCCTTTTCCCAGCAGCCCACCGCTCTGAGTGATGATGGGATGGGTGAGTGTGTGGCTGGGAGCTCACCTTCTGGTTTCAGGCGGTCATCACTCTGATCCATATACTCCATGGAGTTTTGCTTCTCCAGCTTCCTCTTCTTCCTGCAAATCAACCCAGCACCCGGTGAACACAGCTGTTGAGTGTGAGCAGAAGTTCTGGGCATGGGGACACAGTGGGGCAGTATCTGATGGCCATAAATGAGGCCGTGTAATAGGAAGATGGTCTGGGTGTGGTGGGTTGGGGTATGTCCCATCTAGGTTTGCAGCCTGAGTCTGGCCCTGGCATTGTGACCGTGGGCAAGTCATTTAACTCATCTGAGTCCTGAGTTAGTATCTGTAAACTGCAGAGAATCACACTGTAAGATAATCACACTGAAAGGTAGTGTGCTAACCACAAATACAGTGCCTGGCTCACTGAAGGTGATGTGCAAGTGAAACTGTTATTAACAGTCCTGGGTTTCTTGGGGTTGTGAGCACAGGATGTAATTCCATATACAACGCATGCAATGGTAAGACGGATCTCCTGGGAAGAGCTTTGGGCCCTGGGAGGAAAGACATTTAAAGGGACTAAGAAGAGAGGACTTCCTTGGTGGTCCAGTGGGTACGACTTTGCCTTCCAATGCAGAGGGTGTAGGTTCCAATGCAGAGGGTGTAGGTTCGATCCCTGGTCGGAGAGCTAAGATCCCACATGCCTTACAGCCAAAACAACCAAAACAGAAGCAATATTGTAACAAGGTCAATAAAGACTTTAAAAATGGCCCACGTTAAAAAAAAAAGTTTGTTTTTTTAAAATAAATAAAGAGACCAAGAGGAGCTTAGTGGTGGTCCAGTGAATGGTTAAGAATCCGCCTTGCAACCCTGGGGACACGATTTCGAACCCTGGTCTGGGACGATCCCACATGCCTCAGGGCAACGAAGCCCATGTGCCACAACTGCTGAGTCCATGTGCTGCAACTACCGAAGCCCCTGCACCCAGAGCCCACGCTCTGCAACAAGAGAAGCCACCACGAAGAGAAGCCCACCCGCTGAAACTGGAGAGTATCCCCCGACTCACTGCAACTGCGGAAAGCCCACGTGCAGCAATGAAGACCCAGCACAGCCCAAAATAAATAAATAATTTTAAAAGAGAGACTAAGGAAAGAACGGAGCTCGGGGCTGGGCTGCGTGGAAGGATTCGGATACTCAGGGAGGGGAACGTGGAGAGTTACCCAGACTTTTTGGAGGGTTTCCAGCAGGCGCAGACAGTCACCAAGGTCACAAGGAGGAAGATGCCTCCTGTGGACAAGATGATGTAGAGGGAGCTTCTTCCTAGGGAGACAGGGAGGCAGAGAGGTGGAAGAGACTTCAAGGTGAGCAGTGGGTGTGGGGAGGAGAGAGCTCCCTGGGGCCGAAAGAAGAGAAAAGGAGACCCAGGCAGCAGGGCTGGCTGGTGGTGGACTTTCCCCGGAGCTCACTGCCCACCGATGGCTGTCCTCCAGGGAGACCCGGCCCAGACTCTCTCCCACTCCGGTGGCACCCTGTCTGGGATGGCCTCAGCCTCTCGTGGGCACCTGCCCCTCAGGGTTGTGAGTCCCAAGGGAGGGCAGTGGGAGACTCACGGTACACGGTGATCTTGACAGGCGGGCTGCGGCCCTGGCTGATGGGGTTTTCCACCACACAGCTGTACAGGTCGTCGTCCTCCATGAGCACGCGTGTGATGGTGAGCACCTTTTGGTCTGGAGACAGGAGCATCCGAGAGTCGTTGAGGAGGGGCTTGCCGTCCTTCAGCCAGGTGTAGCTGGGTTTGGTGCCGTTCTCGTGCGAGCAGTTCAGGGTGAAGGCCTCGCTGAGCTCCAGCACCGTGGTTGATGCTACTGACACCTGCGGCCTTGAAATGGGCACTGAGCCCGGGGGTAGGGGAGCCTGTGAGCCAGAGGCCATAGAGTATCTCCCTTCCCCTTCTTAACTGCCCGCCTTCCAACTTGATCTGTGGTCTTCAGAGGTCTCAGTACAGCTCTTTACCACCACCCACCCACCTATATATCCATCCATCATTTATTAATTTATTTACCCACTATTTATTGAGGACCTAATTGAGCACAGGGGGTACAGTGCAGAACAAGACAGCCATGGTCCCTGCCCTTCTGGACCTTCCCTTTTTTCTTCCCAAATACCTTTCCGAGACGTCTTAAGCTGACCAGCCTGGAAATTATTTTCACTGGGCTAAGTTCAGGTCTGTGCATTCTAAGTTGCTAAGTTGTGTCCGACTCCTTGCAACCCCAGGGACTGTAGCCTGCCAGGCTCCTCTGTCTGTGGGATTCTCCAGGCAAGAGTACTGGAGTGGGTTGCCATTTCCTTCTCCAGATCTTCCTGACCCAGGGATTGAACCCAGGTCTCCGGAGGCTCCTGCACTGCACGTGGATTCTTTACTGCTGAGACACAGGGGAAGCCCCAAATAGGTTCAGATATTGACTCTATCGCTTACTAGTTGCATGGACTTGGTCAAATTATTCAACCTCCTTGTGCCTCGGTTTTCTCATCTCTTGAAACAGGGCCAATGATATTAACTATCCCTAGATTGTAAGCATTAAATGAGTCAATATAGGCAAAAACTTACAATCATTTCTGACCCATAGTAAGCACCCTATACATGTTAGCTGTGGTCTATCTGCCAGTCTGTATGGTCCAGTTGGCTCACTCTCTGCTCCCCAGTGGCTCTTGTGTGGGTTTTCCTGGAGTCTAGCTAGGGTACTGGGTGGACCCTGCCCCCCACCCTAGCTGCTGGCACCCGCTCCTTCCCTGCCCGAGACTTTACCATCTACAGTGAGGTTGATGGTCTTCTCCCCAGTGAAAGTGTCATCAGTGATGGAGATCTCAACCTCGTAGGTGCCCTCGTCGGCCAGTTGCAGGTCGCTGAGAAGCAGGGAGCCGTTTTCGAAGAGGCGGATGCGGTCTCGATAATCAGGCCGCAGGGTGCCAATGACCTCTGTGCCGATGGACTGAACCACGGTCACTGGCTTGTCCCGTTTCAGCTGCCACTTGACCACAGGCTTGTCACTGCTGGTGCTGCTATACTGCACGGAGAGCAGGGCGGCCTTGCCCACCGTGCCGTGGATCAGGCGCACCGGGCTGGTGATGTTCACGCCTTCCAGGGGCTCTGTGGACAGAAGCCCACAGAGAGAGGGCAATGTCAGGCCCTGGCTCCTTACCCCATTCTCATTTCTGAGTCCTCTGGTCTCTCCATGCCTCACCACTCTGGGCTCTTCACTTCCTAACAGTTCTTCCTTTTTCTAAGCCAAAAGACAATGAAACTAAAAGGTTAGTTGTGCAGATTGAAGCAAATCTAATAAACATATCCAACCCATTTTGGGAACACGTGCTTTGTTAGGTAGTAAGCTCCTCATCTTTGGCAGTAATCAAGGATAGGCCAACTGAATGTTTATTCCCCTCTCTGTGCTTTCATTTTCTCCTCTGAATAATGAGGTAGTAGGACCAGATAACCTGCAACCTGACATTCCAATCCGGACAATCTATCACCATGTGTCAAGAATGTTATAATCAAAAAACCTTAGGTGTGGAAGACATTACTGCAATGATGAAAGCCACCATATTCATGACTATTACATACTTGTCATTGAGGGGAGTCTCAATTGGGGGAATTAGTTAGAATGGACAAAACCAAGTATTTTCAAATTTTCTTATTAAAGGTATTTTTGTTCCCACAAAACCCTATCTAAATTGAAAAGAAATGAAATTTAGTTCTAGCTCACTTGATTTAGTCAAAGAGGTGGTGAGGACCTGAGTCCTGTCCTTCCCAGGATCTCGGGGGACTAGGGAATCTTCTATGGCTCTGTACATCAGACTGAGATCTGATTGACCTCATGATCCTTAAGATTTCTCCAGCTCTTGGTTTCTGGGATTATTTAGATGGGATTTCCTGCCTAGCAGGTGCTAGGTCCCAGGCTTGGTTTGACTTAGAAACACAAGCTTTCAGACTCCCCTGAACAGGCAAATAGGGTTTGGTGTAGGTGACTTGAGGTGGCTTTGAAAAAAATCAGTGAGCTTCATTAAGGGCCCGGATGGAAACATCTTCCCTGCTTCTCAGGACCCAATCTGAAGCACTGGGGTCAGCACATGAGGGTGGTGTACGCAGAGCCACCCTGGGGTTTAGCAACCCCAAGCTCCTCAGTTCTCGTTTCTTCTTTCCAGGAGGCTGGGCTATGACAGTCCCAGCCCCAGGGAAACGTGGAATGGATTCTCCTCCCTGCTTCTTTCTTCTTGGGCTCTCCCTTGAGTTTCCCCTGTGTCTACTCTGTATCATCACATATAAGGTCCTAGTAGTGCTTTTGGGATGTCTTGCCCCCTTCAAGTTTGCTCTTTCTACCAATTTATTTATGTTTGCTGCATCGCACAACATGTGGGATCTTAGTTCCCTGACCAGGGATCGAACCAGGGTCCCCTGCAGTGGAAGCACGGAGTCCCAGCCCTGAACTGCCAGGGAAGTCCCTCTTTCTACCAGTGTAAATTTGATCCTTCTGGGGACTTCCCTGGTGGTCCAGTGGGAAGATCTCCCACTCCCAATGCAGGAGGCCTGGGTTCCATCCCTGGTTGAGGAACTAGATCCTGCCTGCCAACTAAGACCTGGTGCAGTCAAATAAATAAATACTTAAAAAAACAAAAAATAAACTTGATTCTTCTGGATAAAACCATTGGAGAAGTTACTGCATATGGATGACCCTGGGCCTCCCCCTCTTCTTGGTGGGTGCCTTCCCCGTGTCTGTGAACGAGTGGCACCCCTGAGTTATAGGGGTGTATGTAGGCATGTTCAGAAGTGGAGGGGGCAGTCTTTCCCAGAAGCTGACAAAGAGCATTTTTTTTCTGAGCAAACACTGTTTCCCAAAATCTAGCCAAGATTGGAGTTGGTTTTAAGGTCAGGGTCCCACAACTTTCAAGGGACACAGAGAACTAGGACAGGTGCCAAAGAAGGACATAGAAGCAAGGAAATGGCTAATGGTGCAAATAAAAGGAACTAAAACTCTTCAACCTTGAGAAACGATTAACTTAATCATCATCCTCAAGTCTCGAAAGCATCGTTAGGTAGAAAAGTCTCCGTTCCCGCTGGAGGCTGAACAGAAGGAAATTGACCTCGCTGCAAGATGTTCATTGCCAACTTAAACGGCCACACTGGATCAGGGAGGTGGCCCTTGTCAACTAGGATTTAAACCTACTGTGACATCAAAGAATGTCAAGCTTTAATGTATAAGAATGTACCTGCCGATAGCCTTGGGGACCCTTAATAGCCACTTTCTTAAACCATCATCTGTTCATTTTTATGTGCCCTTTTTGGTGGGCAAAGGTTTTCTATTACCAGTATTTGCCTTAAATTTACCTTTTAAACATATCAGTGAGAGGGGTTTCCCTGGTGGTCCAGTGGCTAAGACTCCTCTCTACCAATAGAAGGGGCCTGGATTTAATCCCTGGGTCAGGAAGATCCCCTGGAGGAAGGCATAGTGACCCACTCTAGTATTCTTGCCTGGAGAATTCCATGGACAAAGGAGCCTGACAGGCTATAGTCCACGGTGTTGCAGAGTCAGACATGACTTAGCAACTAAGCACAGCACAGCACAGGGAACTAGATCCTACATGCCACAGCTAGGAGTTCGCATGCAACAAAGAGTTCACATGTCACAGCTAAGAGTTTGCATGTGGCAACCTAAGACCTGATGCAGCCAAATGTTGTTCAGTCACCAAGTTGTGTCCGACTGTTTGTAACCCCATGGACTGCTGCAAGCCAGTCCATGTCCTTCCCTGTCCTTTACCGTCTCCCAGAGTTTACTCAGACTCATGTCCACTGAGTCAGTGATGATATCTAACCATCTCAAAAGCATTCATGAGATACTGTGAAACATGTTACACCTAATCCACACACTCTGATACCCTGGACTGCAGGTATGTCCCTTTTTAACTGAAGGGCTTTTTGTTTTGTTTGGATCGGTCTCTATAGGAAGTCCCTCCTTCCCTTGGGCTAGCATAGATACCCTTATATGGGCTTTCTTCAACTCTATTATTTCTTTTTTGAGGTGTGGTGACCAGAACTGCATACAATAACCCAAAGGCAGCACACAGCATGGTTTTCTTTTTCTTTTTGGCTGTACTCCACAGTACTTGGGGCCTTAGTTCCCCAACCAGGAATTAATCCACAACCCCTGCATTGGAAGGCAGAGTCTTAACCACTGGACTGCTGGGTAAAGTCCCATACACCAGAGTTTTCTAAAAGCAAAAAATATTACTTTCTGCTCTTCATTTTTATTTTTATTATTCTGAATGAATTAATAATAATGAATATTAAATGCTCTGAGAAAACAACATCCCTCCTCTGCCCTTATTGTAGAGGAGCTTCACCATTGGGGTGACTGTGTTAGAGTTTTCTCTTGTTACTACGTTGAGGCCTACAAAAGTGTGAACTCATTTTAAGTGTCAATCACTCAGGAATATAAGGGAAAATCAGGATACAAAAATTGTGAAGAAGGCCCTTGGGATCCAGGAAGAGAAGGGTAGCTTTTTTCCTACCCTGTAAAGAAAGCAAATGTTCAGTAACGTGTTCAGTTCAGTCGCTCGGTCGTGTCCGACTACCTAGCTAATAAATATAAATATAGCACAAAGAGACACACCGTGTTTTGGATAGGAGTAATCATTAATGCTAAACCGTCAATTCTCCAAAGCTGGCTTATAAATTTAATGCAATACTGATCAAAATCCCAAGAGGTTTATCCTTGGCACAACAATAGACAAGGATATCAACAGAACAGAATGAAGAGTTCAAAAAACAGACTTAAATATGATAGCTTGACTTTTTATTTTTGGTGTGAGGGTTGTGGGATCTTAGTTCCCCAACCAGAGATTGAACTCATGATACCTGCAGTGGAAACCTGGAGTCCTAACCACTGAACCACAGGTGATAAGCAGTGAAGTGCAGAAAGGATTTTTTTTTTAATAAATAGTGCTGGGCCACGTTGGAATAAAAATGAATTTTGGTCCTTACCTCACATCTCACACAAATACCAATTCAAGGTAGACTGTAGATCTAAATGTGAAAGGTAAAGCAATGTTTTAAAAAGAAAATATAGGAGAATATCTTTGTGACTTGAGGACAGACATAGATTTTTCGACAGGACACAAAGTTGGTACCCATAAAAGATGAAAATGATACAGTGCACAATAAAATTAAGAGCTTCTGTTCATCAAGAAACACCATTAAGAGAGTGAAAGGCAAGCTGTACAGTGGAGATGGCCTTCCCAGATGGCGCTAGCTGTGAAGAATATGCCTGCCAGTGCAGGAGACAAAAGAGATATGGGTTTGATCCCTGGGTCGGGAAGATCCCCTGGAGGAGGGTATAGCAACCCGTTTCAGTGTTCTTGCCTGGAGAATCCCATGGACAGAGGAGACTGGCGGGCTATAGTCCATAGGGCTACACAGAGTTGACACGACTGAAGCGATTTAGCACACACACGCGCACACACACACACACAGTGGGAGATAGTTGTAATACATATATCTTATAAATGACTTGTATCCAATATATATATTTTAAACTCCTACAAATTACCACTTTTAAAAAAATCCAGGAAACTCAATAGGAAATGGGCAAAAGATTTGGATCAGGTATTTCACATAAAAGGATTTTCAAATAGCTAATAAGTATATGAAAAAGACACAGCTGCATTCATCATCATAGATTTGCAATTTTAAGCCATAATTTAATGCCACCTCATACTAGGATAGCTAAAATGAAAAAGAGAAGGTTCAGTTATTGGTGAATATATGGAGTGAACATCTGGAACTCTCAGTCAGGGCTGGTGGGCAGGTAGCTTGATACAACCACTTATGAAAACTCGGGTTATGTCTACTAAGCCTAAGTGCAAATACATAACTCAAATTCTACTCCTGGGTATATCTGTTCACCAAAAGACAGCTACCAGAATGTTTTTAACAACGCATGTTCATAGAGGCCCAAACTGTTAACAACCATAGTGTCTATAAAAATTGAATATGTAAACAAATTTTGGTATATTTATGCGATGAAATGCTACATAGCACTGAGATCAAACAAGTTACAATTTCAACAACAACATGCATGAATCTTACAAATTTGGTGTTCAGTGAAAGAAACCAGGCTTAAAAGAATGCATAGATATAATTCCACTTTTATGAAGTTCAAAGACACACAAAATTAATCTGTATTAGAAATTAATACACCACTGTGACCCTGGGGGGAAGGCAATAGTAACGATATAGTATGGAGGTACTTCTCAGGTGCTGAAATATTCTTTTCCATGACCTTCAGGGCTAATTAAATGGATTTATTCACTTTTTAAAGGTTCATAAAACTGCATCCTTATGCAAAATTGCATGTTCCTGTATATAATTTTCAATTGCAATCTAAAAAAAATACAGAACCTACAATATGGAAGGTGTTCCTAGAACTCAGAGGGTGGAACCTAGGCAAGGGACTTCTTCCTAATGGGAGCCTAGAGGATGGACTGGCTCTAGGATCCCAGAGAGTAACATCTTACAAATCAGATTATCTAGATGTATGGCATGTTGTGTTTATGATTGTAAATTAGTATCCTAGCCTCTGGAAAAGCCGTGTTGCAATGTTCCAGGAATAGGGCTGTGATGAATTTAGGGAAGCCGCCTGAGTTCGTATTAGGTTCAGAGCACCAGGGACTAAGTGCTGCTTGGGTGAGCCAAGTAAGGTGGTTGCTGCTGTAAGGGAGCATTGGTGCTGTTCAGTCGCTCAGTCTTGTCCGACTCTCTGCAACCCCATGGTCTGCAGCAGGCCAGGCTTCCCTGTCCATCACCAACTCTTGGAGCTTACTCAAACTCAGGTCCACTGAGTCGATGATGCCGTCCAGTCGTCCCATCCTCTACTGCCCCCCTTCTCCTCCTGCTCTCGATTTTTCCCAGCATCAGGGTCTTTTCCAGTGAGTTGGCTCTTTGCATCAGGCAGTGAAAGTATTGGAGTTTCAACTTCAGTATCAGTCCTTCCTATGAATATTCAGGGTTGATTTCCTTAATGGCAAGGGATTAAGGCAGATCTTTGGAAGCCAGAGTCATATGGTCCAGGCCACCCTTTTAGTGCCAGCCTTAAGCTATATCTCCCAGCCTCCCTTGCAGTTAAGTATGGCTGTGTCACTACTGATTTCTACCCAATAGTACTAGTAAAAGTGGTGGATTCCACTTATAGGCTGGTGTACTCCTTCCTTTTTATTCCCCCGTTAATCCTCTACCTAAAAGAAATAGAGATAAATCTCAGCCTGACCATTGGAAACACATGTGAAAGTTGATAGAGCTCCATGAGCTTGGTCTCTGGAAAACCTCGTGGAACAATTTTTGTTCATACCAGATTTCTTGAAATGGTACTGACTACTCCAGGGTTAATGCCAGGAGAACTGAAATGTTGGAATTTATTTGTCACAAAAGCTGACATTTTCCTAATAGATTGGGGATGGCAGAAATTTCTCATAGAATCTCAGCCTTTATTGCTTTTGACTCCACAGCATTACAATAGCCTGACCCCACACTTAACTCTTACCTATCTTAGTTTGTAACTAATATCTTATTAGCATAGTTTATATTTAGAATTTTTTGTTATACATTTTTTTTTTTGACCATGCAGCACGTGGCATTTTAGTTCCTGGACCTGGGATTGAACCTGTGCCCCCTGCAGCAGAAGCACGGAGTCTTAACCATTAAACCACCAGGGAAGCCCCTTGTTAAATAATACTCAGTTCCATTGTCTCTCACAGAAGTTCCTTTGTTTCTGCCTAATCACAGTGACTGACAAGATCCTTCCATAATTTTTTTCTTTACCATATGATGAACTGAAAGAGCTTAGGGACACCTCGGATTTGTACATGTCATTGCACATTTCCTATTCCCGATTCACTGCCTCCATACCGTCAGCTCTCATTTCCTCCATTCATTGTAATTTCCACTGACACTGCTCTCACTAAGGCTAATGGGGACCTCTTTATGGCACATCAGACGGGCTCTTTTATGTCCTTATTACACTAGGTTCCTTGATACAGTTGATGTCGACTCTCTGGGAATATCCCAACTCCCTTCACTTTCTGGACACCACGGTCTTCAAGATCTCCCTCTGTCTCTCTGGTTGTCCCGCGCCTCCTCAATGGGCTTTTGTTTTGTTTGCCTCTGCAAATCCCGGGATTCCTCAGATTCACACAGACTCATGCTTGCTGGGGGGAAGGGATAGTTAGGGAGTTTGATCGACAGGTACGCACTGCTATATTCAACATGGATACCCAACAAGGATCTACTGGATAGCACAGAAAACTCTTCTCAATGATATGTGGTAGCCTGGATGGAAGGGGAGTTTGTGGGAGAATGGATACATGTATATGTATGGCTAAATCCCTTCACTGAAGCTATCACAACATTGTTAACTGGCTATACTCCAACATAAAATAAAAAGGTAAAGAAAAAGTTTGCATTGGTTTTAAAAAAAGTCTTGGGGTTCCTCAGTGTTCCATTTTCAGCTCATTTGCTCCTGTAAGGTGGTATTTCTTTATTCTCCCTGTTTTAAATCTCACCTCTTAGCTGACAGCTTCCAAATACCTCTTCCCAGCCCTCCAGTTTCAGGTTGTTCAACATTTCCCCACAAATGTCTCACAGCCATTTCAACTTCAACATGAGTAACACTAATCATATATCTCCCAATCTTGCCCCATCTTTTAATTTAATGTTTCACACAGAAACCCTCCCTCCTTCCCTAGATTCTTTAACCTCCTATCAATCACTAGGTCCTGATTTTCCCTCCAAAATATTATCTCAATATCCTTCCCTCCCTCCCTCTTTATTCTAACTCCAGCCTGGTTCATTTCTCTCTATTGCAGTAGCCTCATTATGGGTTGACTTGTTTCCCCTAAAATTTATGTCTTGAAGTCCTAATCCCAAGTACTTCAGTGTGTGTGTGCTCAGTCACTTCAAATGTGTCTGACTCTTTGCGACCCCGTGGACTGTAGCCCGCCAGGCTACTCTGTTCATGGAATTCTTCAGGCAAGAATACTGGAGTGGGTTACCATTTTCTGCTTCAGGGGATCTTCCTGACTCAGGGATCAAACCCACATCTCTTATGTCTCCCTCATTGGCAAGTGGATTCTTTACCACTGAGCCACTTGGGAAGCCCTAAGTATCTCAGAATGAGACCTTATTTGGCATTGGGGTCATTGTCAAGGTAACAAGCTAATACTGGAGGGAGTGGGCCCCCAATCTTAGATGAAAGTGAAAGTGTTAGTTGCTCAGTTGTGTCTGACTCTTTGCGACCCCCTGGATTGTAGTCAGTCAGGCTCCTCTGTCAGTGGAATTTTCTAGGCAAGAATACTGGAGTGGATGGCCATTTCTTTCTCTATGGGATCTTGCCGACCCAGGGATTGAACCCAGGTCTCCTGCACTGCAGGCAAATTCTTTACTGTCTGAGGCACCAGGGAAGCCCAATCCAAGATGACTGGTGTCCTTATAAAAAGAAGAAATACGAATATACACACAAGCACAGGGAAAACGCCAAGTGAAGATTAAAGTTAACCTGTCACAGCCAAGGAACTACCCAAAAACAGCAGAGAGGCCTAGAGTAGAACCTTCGGAGGGTGTACAGCCTTCCTGCCACCTTGATCTTGAAATTTTACCCTCTGGAACTGCGAAACAACACACTTCTGTTGTTGAAGTCATCCAGTCTGTGGTTCCACCAAGTGGCTGCAGGCTTCCTTTCCTATCTTGCCTCCAGTTTTTGCCTCTAACGCCTCCGTGCAGAGTAAGCGATCTCTGACCCTACTGGTTCCCAGACTGAAAACCATTCCATGCCCTCCCCCCGGCCCCCATTGTTTGCAAATTATCTTCTAATTTCCTTACCAAGGTTTACAAATCTCACCTAACTCCATTCACTCTTTCCTCTCCGGGAGTGACTGACTGGGCTGCTCCTAACACGCGATACCATTTCAAGCTGTTGACCTTGGCCCATTTTCCTAACTATAATGCTCACTCCCACACCTACCTGTTTTTCTCATCCTTTAAAATTCAGTGCAGACACTCCCAAGTAACTTCCCCTGATATTCCGTACTCGTATCCTGTACCACCAGCACCAGCTTCCTGATGGTGGAGGTGACCTCTCTCTGTCTCCTGACTCATAGTAGTCTCTGCATTTTATTCAAATGATTTCTGCATCTATTTGTCCAATGAAACTGTAAATTCCGAGGCTCTCTGGAACCGTTTGTGTGTGTGCTCAATCACTCAGTCGTATCTGACTCTTAGTGACCCCATGGACTGTAGCCCGCCAGTCTCCTCTGTCCATGGAATTTTCCAGGCAAGAATACTGGAGTGGGTTGCCATTTCCTACTCCAGGGGCTCTTTCTGACGCAGGGATCGAACCCGAGTCTCTTGCGTCTCCTGCATTGGCAGGCGGATTCTTTATCACTGAGCCACCTGAGAAGCCCACGAGGGTGTGCGCGCGCATAAGTACATGTATTGAAAATCAGATCATTTCTCCAAGAAGTTGGTAGGGGGCAGTACAGAAGATAGGTGTCTGTGGCGTGCCTGAGTTACGGATGGGTTGGAGTTACTGTCCCAAGCCAGGAGACCCATTATCTCCAAAGCTTCTTTCATCTCCCTTGCTGTTTTACACCCAGAGAAGCCAGGGTAGGGGGTTGAGGAGGCCCCAAACCAAGACTTCCCCACCCCTCCAAGCCCCACCATAATCCCGACTGCGAATTATAAAGAATGCCGGACTGGCCCACGCCAACAAGACGTCCCATAAGCAATGGCTCGTTGCCCTCCATCTAATGTACTGAATGCCGTGGGAGCTCCAAAGTCATGCAGGCTTTGGGGGCTGGGGGGCAGGGGCCAGGCAGGAGGCACACAGAATGAAAAAATACATTCAACACGAATGCCTGAATTCACTGCGAGCTTCCCACGGTGGCTGGGCATTCTCCCCTCCCCCCGCCCCAGAGGCGTTCTGGCCCTCAGCTCCCCCCTCCCTTTCCTTTGAAAGCCCCGGGTCCCTTCTGCAGACCCTGTCCTACCCTCTGGTTCTCCTACCTGTCTGGATCAGAAGCAGGTAGACAAAAGGAGCAAGGCGCAGCACACTGAAGGCTCTGGACGGGGCTTCCCTTTCTCTCTTCATTTTGGGTGGCGTTCTCCAGCTCTGGTGCAGACAATTAGCATGATTTCTCCACTCTGGGCACGTCCCTTTGTACCACTCGGAGTTTCTCTGCCCGGACACAACCCTGCCAAGTTCCCTCTGAATACACAGAGCTCTGTGTGTTGCTGGACTTGTTCTTTCCTCTCTTTCAGACCTGGCATTTTCTAGTTTCAAAGCCCTGCATCCCGGGTTGGGAAGAGGGTATCTGCTTGGAAGACCATCTCCATCCAGCACAGCTTCCAGTCTGAGGGGTCCCTGCAGTTCTTCACCTGCCTGAGCTGAACCCCACTGCCAGGGGGAGCTGAGAATCTGGGCTCAGGGAGGAAACTGGGATCCACACTGAACCGGACCTTGTGTGTCCCAGCAAGTCCTGTCTCCACCTCTTGCTCCTGATTCCTGCGAGGGAGGGTACACGCCAGGGACACACCTCCAATAAACTCTGAAAAGGCAGGGAGAGGAGTTTTTTGAAAGTTTGGAATGAGAGATTCCAGAAATGGCTGAAGACACGGAAAACCCCTCTTCTACCCCAAAACAAGAAGATTGGAAAATGGCTTGAATTGTATTATTATCATAGCTCTCAAGTTTGGGCTTCTCCCTCCTATCATAGAACCTTGTAGATGCTGGGGATCTTTCTCCAGTAGCTACTCTGCTCAATCCTCAGCCTCCAGTCCATTTTCGAGAACATGTCAGAGCAAAGATGATGGTAGTACCCCAAGAGCCTGGGGTTCGGCCACCAGCTACAGCCCAGCCGTTTCCGCAAGTCTTGAGGTGCGATGAAGAAAAGCACTTCAGCTCTGCCCTGACCCCGCATTACCACGCCCACCGCTTCTCCTGTGGGTCGTCAGCGGAACGCTTGCTTGCTCACTGTGTGATCTGGGGCAGACAGCCGTACAACCTTGTTAATTCTCCAATTTCACATCTGTAAACGGGGTAGGGGGGCAGTAGCTTCCTTGCAGAAACTTGTGAGGATTGATGAAGATTTAGTACAGTGGAGTGCCTGGAAAACTCTTTGTTGGAGAGGTGATATGCGTATGTTTGTGTGTGTGTGTGTGTGTGTGCATCTCAGTCACTCTTTGCGACGCTATGGACTGTAGCCTGCCAGGCTCCTCTGTCCATGGGATTCTCCAGGCAAGAATACTAGAGTGGGTTGCTGTGCCTTCCTCCATGGGATCTTCCAGACTCAGGGATCGAACCCGCGTCTCTTGAGTCTCCTGCATTGGCGGGCAGGTTCTTTACCACCACCAACAACTGAGAAGCCCTGGAGAGGTGATATTTTAAACTTAAAGGAAAAATCTTCTTCTTCTAACTCCTTTAGGGATTTTTATATCCCGGTGAGACCAGAGTTTACAGCTCCCCCTCGTACTTGTCTCTAACGCTCGAACTCTGGTTGTAATTTTATGTGTAGATAAGTGTAGAAGTTATCTTTCAAAGTGTTCTTTTTACAAACTAGAGAAAGCCTGTGTAAGCCAGGTTTCTATGTTTTAAAAATTTTTTATCAGAGTATAGCTGCTTTACAACGTTGTGTTAATTTTTACTGTACAGCAAAGAGAATCAGTGACATGTATACATATATCTCCTCTTTTTTGGATTTCCTTCCCATCTAGGTCACCACAGAGCACTGAGTAGGGTTCCTTGTGCTATACAGTGGGTTCTCATTAGTTATCTATTTCATACATATCAAGTCAGGTTTCTAAAACTGAAGATTTAGTGCATGGTCCATCTGAGCCGAAGGATGGGGAAAAAGAGGTGGACAGCATTGGTTTTGAACGTCACAGTTCAATTCAGTTCAGTTCAGTCGCTCAGTCGTGTCCGACTCTCCGCGACCCCATGAATCACAGCACGCCAGGCCTCCCTGTCTATCACCAACTCCCGGAGTTCACTCAAACCCATGTCCATCGAGTCGGTGATGCCATCCAGCCATCTCATTCTCTGTCGTCCCCTTCTCCTCCTGCCCCCAATCCCTCCCAGCATCAGAGTCTTTTCCAGTGAGTCAACTCGTCGCATGAGGTGGCCAAAGTATTGCAGTTTCAGCTTTAGCAGCAGTCCCTCCAATGAACACCCAGGATTGATCTCCTTTAGAATGGACTGGTTGGATCTCCTTGCAGTATAAGGGACTCTCAAGAGTCTTCTCCAACACCACAGTTCAAAAGCACAGAGGAACTCCAAAAAATATTCTGAAATGCATAAATCAGATTTTTTTTTTTCCTTTTGCATCTCTATAATGGAGACTTCTTCCTAGACAGCTTCTGGCACTTGTCAGCTTCTGATAGAGTTAGTGGAGTTTCAGCGGGAATACAATGAAAAAGAGAAAGGCAATATTCAGCTTCTGACATTTAAAATAGTATTTTAGAGTCAGTAGCAAGATGAAAGGCTTGAAAGCCAGTCTTTGCAAGGAACTAAAGGATATTTTAATTTCTTCTATCTGTTCCTTTGAGGTATCATGGAGAACAGGCTGTGGACCAGATCATAG
The DNA here is from genome assembly GCF_049115385.1 of Moschus berezovskii. Classification (NCBI taxonomy): domain Eukaryota; kingdom Metazoa; phylum Chordata; class Mammalia; order Artiodactyla; family Moschidae; genus Moschus; species Moschus berezovskii. The sequence goes on along the minus strand of NC_142484.1, from coordinate 20,793,524 downwards.
TGTTCTTCTATAGTGTAGAAATGGCCTCTTTCGCTTGTGATGATTAGACCTGGAGGCTTATTATCTGAGGTAAAAGGATGTGAGGGGCTCTCAGGTGGCTCAGTGGTAAAGAGCTCTCCTGCCAACGCAGGAGACATGAGGTGCAGGCTCCATCCCTGGGTTGGAAAGATTCCCTGGAGGAAGGCATGGCAACTCACTCCAGTATTCTTGCCTGAAGAATCCCATGGACAGAGAAGCCTGGCAAACTACATGGGGTCGCAAACAGTCGGACATGACTGAAGCAACTTAGCACAAAAGGATATGACGTTCAGGAAACAGAAAGCCTGAAGTCTGCCGTTTTCAGCCTGAAGGATTATGGAAAGAGAACTGTGACAGAAGACAGAAGCAGGAAAAAATTTCTCCCCCTCACCCCTCTCCCCAGGAGTGATCCTCAGGCTCCTTACCCCCACACAGAATACATGAGTAAGAGCCACACGCTTCATGAGGGGACCCAGAGGTGCTGGAGAGAAAGAACCAGCAGAAGGCAGAACAGGGAGGGATGGGGCTGCACTGGGTAGGCAAGGCCAGGCCACCAACTGCCCCTCAGACCAGGGAGCAACCGAGACTCCAGCAGAGACCAGTGGGAGTCCTGAAGGCCACACAGGTCCCCAGGCACTGTCTCCTCTGTTGTCACAAGGAGTCTGAGGCCACACCAGCTGCTGGAGGAGACAGATGGGCTCCAGGCTAGGCATTGACAACTGGCCTCCTATTTGCATTTCATGGGGCACAAAGAAGTGGGCTTCGGGGCTAGATACTTACAGCTCTTTAGCATTTCTTGAGACAAGAGATAGGTGGGCTCCAGTTAAGGCATTTACAGTCAGCCTCCTGTTTGCCCTCTGAAATGGAAGCAGCAAAGGAAACAGGGTAAATAGCCAATGTTTGTCTTTTATAAACACCATAAGGTAATAGTCACAGCAATAGTCAAGGTAATAGTCATGGGAAGGATAAAGAGAGGCAAAACTTTTTTTCGATTAAGGAATCGCTGTGTCCCCTTCTTTTGGGACAAGGGAGACACTACACATGCACTGAAAGGCTCCTTGTGGGTCAAAAGCCAAGAGACAATGCCAGGCCATAATGAGTCTTTCTCCTCCCAGAAGCCTTCACTTCTGGGAGATCCATCTTGGCTGAGGGGAGTGTGCACACCCAGGGCAGTGTCCCAGGATAGGTCAGGTGTGGAAAAAGAAACCAGATAATTGGCCTGAAGGAAGACAAAGAGCCAGAAGAACTGCCTGATATAAATGACTTAACCACCCGCCTCTTTACTTCACTCCTCCTCACCAGAGGGGATGCCCACACCCTTCCTCTCTGGGGGTGCATCTCTTTCTTGTTCAACCCATTTCTCTGTGTGCTCTCCAACTTCTTGTTGTGCTGTGTCTCTGATAATAAACTTTGTACCTGCCTCCATGATAAATGCATTTTTCACTGGGGGCAAAGATCCAGGAAAAAAAATAGCTTCTAGCCTGTAGCCTTTGCTGGTCTGGTGGCTAGGATTCCTGGTTCTCATCCAGGCTACCCAGGTTCAATTCCTGGGCAAGGAATGAAGATCTCAACTCACTTCACGAAACCACTCACTGCTGCTTCACCAAGATCACAGCTACGCCCACCCTAAACCTTCTCAGAGAGGAGCTAGATTGGGGGTGGAAACTGAAAAGACTGATTGATCCAAGCAGAGGCTGAGCTATGGAGACACGGGTTCGATCACTGGGTCGGGAAGATACCTGGAGGCAAAAATGGCAACCCACCCCAGTATTCTTGCCTGGGAAATCCCGTGGACAGAGGAGCCTGGAGGGCTCCTGTCCATAATGTCGCACAGAGTCGGTTGGACACGGCTGAAGTGACTTAGCATGCATGCATGCATTGGAGAAGGAAATGGCAACCCACTCCAGTATTCTTGCCTGGGAAATCCCGTGGACAGAGGAGCCTGGCAGGTTACAGTCTATAGGGTCACAAAGAGCCAGGCATGACTGAACGACTGACACACACACACACAGAGCCCTACAGAACCTCATATCATCTGCTTCTGGGCTCTTCTTTCCTCAAGAACAGAGAAGGACACTGTTATCGGCCTCTGAAGCCCTACTGTGTTATACAGGGTGGGGCACGTAGTAGGTATTCAGCAGACAGTTGCTGAACACTGAATGGGAGAGAACTTGTGGGGGTGGGGAGACTTCTCAAGCAGTTGGGTGGAATAAGGGGCAGCTGTGTGTGTGGGGGGCTGGACCTGAGGAGTGACAGCGAGGACGGCCCCAAATAGCAACTGCAGAGAATAGAGCAGGGTGTGAACACACGGAGGCATTCCTTGTTGAATTCCCAGAAGTAACTGGAACGCACTTTGAGGGTGGCCACTGATTCACTAGGCAACTGGTGACATAAGTAACAGTCCAGTCTCACACACGACACGTGACGGCGATCTCACCTGCCCTGGCTGACCCTGTTTTAACCTCCCGGGAATCCCCTGGGTTTTTCCCTGTGGGTTTGTCTGTTCCAGCTAATTGTTGATGATTCAGGCTGAGGTTTTGTGTTTTATCGGTAGGGATATCCTGATTATAAATATTATATGTCTTTAACTTTGAAAGTATATTTGTACTGGTCAATCGGCATGTCCCTCTTTGGGATCAGAAAATATGTTCACTGTGGCATCTCCTCATTAGCCTGGGAGACCTCTTCAGGGCCCGGGCTGTAGCTCTTCATTCTTATAGGTCCCCTCCCAGGACCCAGTTCTGAGAGTTGCATAATGTGGCTGTTAAACAATGGTGGAGACACACCTCTTGACTGATGGCGGCCAAGGCCCATGCCCCTTCCTCCTCTGAGCACTTGAGCAGATGCATTTCCATGGACACCTTCCTCTCCTGAGCTGCTCAACCCAGTCCTCTGGCCCTTCTGTTGCCCACGATGGCTTCAGGCCACTCTTATTTGGCACCCGCTCTGGGATTCTGACCTCCCCACCCTCCACCCTCCACTCATGGTGGCCCTGGCCTGCTGTTCTCAGGCCCTGTCCTGAGCAACCAGTGGTCCTGCAGCTTGGAATGGAAACCCTCCCCCAACACACACGCGCACACACACACACACACACACACACACCCCTCCCTGCTGGCTTAAACTCAGAAGTGTTCCGTTCTCCAGAATGGGAGGCGCTGTTTTTGACTGAGTCACCACCTTATACAGACCTCTGTGAACTGCGGGGAAAAAATCAAGCTGACGGGGGAATTTATAAAATGATCTCTGTCCTTGAAGAACTGAGTAGCAGAATAATCTCAGAGCAACAGACTCACCACACTGCAAGAGACGCTTAGGATGACCTTGTCTCATTCCTTCATTTCTCAGATGAGGGGTTAAGGGACAGAGATGTTAAGGAATTTTCCCAGAGTTAAACTGCTATTTAACAACAGATCTGGGACTCCTGAAGTTACTTAACAGTACAGTCAAGAAGAGGTAAAACACACACACACACAAATCATGCATAAATAAGTACCAATTTTAATAACCCCACCGTTAGATTTAGGAATGTCCCCACCTACTCGGCCTGTTTTATTTTTAAATTTTTTGTCTCCAGGCTCCAGGAAGAATGCTCTAGCACTGTCACTGCTGGCGGGTTCAGTCCTTACTAATACCGTAACATCAGTGGTGATTTTATAGTTAGCGTCTTCCCCCTCCTTCCCTCATTCACTTCCCGCTATTAATTGAGTCATTTCTGTCTCCTCCACTAAATTGTAATTAATGTTCGGTAGCAGAATGAACGGAGAAGGCAATGGCAAGCCACTCCAGTATTCTTGCCTAGAAAATCCCATGGACGGAGGAGCCTGGTAGGCTGCAGTCCACGGGGTTGCTACGAGTCAGACATGACTGAGTGACTTCACTTTCACTTTTCACTTTCACACATTGGAGAAGGAAATGGCAACCCACTCCAGTGTTCTTGCCTGGATAATCCCAGGGACAGGGGAGCCTGGTGGGCTGCCGATTATGGGGTCACACAGAGTCAGACACGACTGAAGTGACTTAGCAGCAGCAGCAGCAACAGAATGAAAAAAAAAAAAAAACACGTTAACAAATGGCACCTAAATTCTTCTTGCAGAGAAGATACAGAACTATCTTGTCTTTAGCAAGAAAAATATCTGGGTATGCCACATGGAATGGAATGCAAAGTCTTAAGCCTAGGGAGTCAAGGCATAAAAGGATAAACCGCTGTGTAACAGAAACAGACAGGAATTTGGGGATGGGGAAAGAGCAGAGAGGGAGAATCAAGGAATGAGGTGGGAGAAGGGAGCAACAAGGGGTGCGGAGCTGAAGAAAACTGAAGAACAGTTTGGGGACTTTCCTTGTGGTCCTGTGCCTAAGACTTCATGCTCCTAAAGGGGCCCAGGTTCGATCTCTGGTCAGGGTACTAGATCCCACATGCTGCAACTAAGAGTTTTCATGCTGCAACTAAACATCCTACATGATACAACTAAGATCTGGGGTAGCCAAATAAATTAATAAAATAACAAAATAAAATACATTTAAAAAAGAAACACACTGTTATACTATAAAACTCTTTCTCCTCTGTCTTCATCAAAACTCTCAGAAAAGTTTACTATACACAATTGGAGTATGTGTGTGTGTGCTTCTAGCTAATAAATATGGCAAAGGTGATAGAATAGCCACTCCCTTGATTAGGTTATGTTATCTAAGACTCTGACTTAGCACATTAGAGACAGATGGTTCTGCTGACTTTGAAGAAGTCAACTTCCCTGTTGTGAAACAGCCTAATGGCAAGGGAATGCTGCTGCTGCTGAGTCACTTCAGTCGTGTCCGACTCTGTGTGACTCCCTAGATGGAAGCCCACCAGGCTCCCCCGTCCCTGGGATTCTCCAAGCAAGAACACTGGAGTGGGTTGCCATTTCCTTCTCCAATGTGTGAAAGTGAAAAGTGAAAGTGAAGTCGCTCAGTCGTGTCCGACCCTTAGCGATCCCATGGACTGCAGCCTACCAGGCTCCTCCATCCATGGGATTTTCTAGGCAAGAGTACTGGAGTGGCTTGCCATTGCCTTCTCCGAAGGGAATGCTAGGGGCCTCTAGTAGCCAAGAGCTACCCTCAGCTAATAGTTGGCAAGAAAATAAGAACCTCAGTCCCACAGCTGCAAGTAACCAAATTATTCCAATGACTACATGAGTTTGGGAGAGGACCTTGAACTTCAGAAGGGAATGCAGACCAGCTGACATCTTAATTGAAATCTGATGAAACCTTGAGGAGAAAACCCAGCTAAGCAGTATCTGACCCACAGAAACTAAAAAAATTAATGTACGTTATTTTAAGCTGCTAAATTTGTGGCAATTTGTTATGCAGCATAGAAAGCTAATATAGGGGTGTGTGTGTGTGTGTATGTGTGTTTATATACTGAGACCAAGGACTGAGTTCCTGGTCCGGATCACCACTGTGGGTAGGGAGGCTGCACATACAGAACAGTGAAATGATCTCTGAACTGATTAAATCAGCTGAAGCAGAAGTCCTGAGTCAGCGATGGTCCTGAGAACGTAGCCTTCAGAAATGTGGAGAAATATTCATATCTTAGCCTCCTCCAGAAGCAAACACTGAGTCAAGAAGTTAAATTTCAAGGGCCTTCCTTGGTAGTCCAGTGGCTAAGACTCTGAACACTCAATGCAGGAGGCCCAGGTTTGATTCCTGGTCAGGGAACTAGATCCCACATGCCACAACTAACACCCAGCGCAGCCAAGTTACTTTTTTTTTTTAAGTATGGATATTTTCCAGTCAGTCAGCTCTTTGCATGAGGTGGCCAAAGTATTGCAGTTTCAGCTTTAGCATCAGTCCTTCCAATGAACACCCAGGACTGATCTCCTTTAGAATGGACTGGTTGTGGGCAGGAGGAGAAGGGGACGACAGAGAATGAGATGGCTGGATGGCAACACCAACTCGAAGGACATGAGTTTGAGTGAACTCCGGGAGTTGGTGATGGACAGGGAGGCCTGGCGTGCTGTGATTCATGGGGTCGCAGAGTCGGATATGACTGAGCGACTGAACTGAACTGAACTGATGGATATTTTATTTGGAAATTGATCCCAGAAAACCAGGTAGGATATTGGGGGAATGAGACAGGCAAAGTGAAGGAAGCCAGGGAAGGCTGCACATCAAGCAGATTACTACTGTGGGCAGCTAGAGCTTAATCCTGTTGATCAATAATGAAGAACAAGCCCCAGAGTTATCACACCCAAGGGGCATTTATCCCCTGTAGTGTTTATCCACCAACTGCCATCAGATCTGGGCTGAGGGCTGCTTCTGATGGGTAAGAAGAAATTAATTCCCCAGACTTCTAGGTGACCCTCTCAGAGAGGCATACTATTCAAGCCTTCTGCCCTTCTCTAACTGCTCTCAATGTGTGTGTGTAAGCTACTCCTCCTGTCAGGCACTTTATATCTATTCGTTCATTTAATTCTCTCAGTATCTTCTTCTCAGTAGATATCATCACCCCATTTTACAGACAAGAAAGACTAAAACGTCAAGAAGTCAGCAACTTGCCAAGGTCGTATAGTGGCAGCTGTTACTAAGCAGCAGTTGTTTTGTTTAGTTGCTAAGTCCCTTTTGCAACCCCATGGACTATAGCGTGCCATCCCCCAGCCCCTTGACCAGGCTCCTCTGTCCATGGGATTTCCCAGGCAAGAATACTGGAATGGGTTGCCAATTCCTTAGGGTAGGACAAATTGAGAAAGTAGCATTGCCATATATGCACTGTCATGTGTAAAATAGAAAGCTAGTGGGAAGCTGCTGTATAACATGGGGAGCCTGGCAGTCTGTGATGACCGAGAAGGGTGGAATGGTGGTGGGAGGCTCAAGAGGAAGGAGATATGTATATAATTATGACTGATGCATATTGATGTATGGCAGAGACCATAGCATTGTAAAGCAATAATCATCCAATTAAAAAAAAAAAAGAACTTGGATTAGAAATGCAAGTTGGTCACCAACGAAGTTCAGGCTTCTGACCACCTCTCTGAGTCATCAGTCAGAAGTCCACCTCCTGGTCTAACCTTTGCTCCCAGGACCTACCCTCTGACTAAGCACCAGGATGTAAGGTGGACCTCTCTGCCCACTCCTGGTGCCCTCTCTTCTGGCTGAAGCTAGTTTTGATTCTTGCTTCCATAAACCTGTATGTGAATGGTGCCAGGGTTGTCCCTACCATCAGTTCAATTTGCCAGAGTGGAGGGAGTGGGAGGACCGGAGAGTCTGTGGAGCTGAGGCACGTTGCCTGGGAAATGAAGAATTTGTGTGAGGCTTTGTGTGGGGAGGAGGCAGCGCTTCGCTGCTCCAGCAACCACGGAACAAGAGATTAGCTGGCCAGCTTTCTCTGGAACAAAACAAGCTTTCTGTGGGCCTGGACAGTGAGGAATGGCCCTCCCCAAGGACAATTTTTTTTCTTCTCCTTTTTCTTTTTAAAGCTCTCCAACTCTGGCTCGCTTCTGAGAAACATCAAAAAGGAATGGACATAGGGCGGGTGGGTGTCAAAAACTCCCTTGCCCTTCCTGGGGCCTGCATCCTGTAGGTTGGTTTTGCTACCTGCAGATGGCTATAACTGTGAGGATTAACCCAGAAGAAAAGCATCCTACAGAGATGTGTGTGTGTGAGTCGCTCAGTTGTGCTTGACTCTGTGTGACTCCATGGACTATAGCCTGCCAGGCTTCTCTGTCAACAGGATTCTCCAGGCAAAAATACTGGAGTGGGGGTTGCCATTTCCTTCTCCAGGGGATCTTCCCGACCCAAGGATTGAACCCAGTTCTCCTGCACTGTGGGCAGATTCTTTACCGTCTGCACCCCCAGGGGAGCCCTCTGTAGAGATGGGGTGTCTCAAAAAGACTTGGGGCTTATTAGGAGAAATGTGTGATTCTGGGAGAGCATGGGGTCCTGGGGTAGATTTCCATAAGGCTAGGAGGAGGAGCTCCCAGTTTCAAACTGGAATACTGAAAAGCATCCAAGTGTTTTATGCTGAGAGTCAATATTTGATTTCTGAATAGAATTCCTGCCCCCTCAGAAGCTGAGAGGAACTCCGGCTTGTGTCCACAGTTGATGAACGTGCCTTATTCAGCAACTCTCCAGAGGAACAAAGAGGAGCAATTCACTGGAATTACAGCATGGAGAGATCCAGCTTTCGCTGACCTATTTAAGATGTGGCGAGGACATTCTAGAAAACATCTCTGGATTTCTGTTCATGTAAAGCTTCAGGAAGATCCCCTGGAGAAGGAAACAGCAATGCACTCCAGCATATTTGCTTGGGAAATCCCATGGACAGAGGAGCCTGGGGGGCTGCAGTCCATGGGGTCATAAGCGTCAGATGTGACTGAGCAGGCTAATCAACAAGGACAAAGTTTCAGTGCTCAAACAAAAGGAGGTTGAAAACTCATCGGGAAGCCACAGATTACCCTCAGTTTGTCAAAGGCTTCATTGTTTCTCTTCTAGATGCTCAAATGGTGTCCTCCCACCAATGGTATCCGGGAGTGTTTGCTCCCATCCTCCATCCCCTCCCCTCCTCCCAGACAGGGAGGCTCAGAAATGGAAGTCAACTGCCTACTGTGTGAAAGGCACTCCGTGTTCCAGACTTTAGTGAGAGGAGTGGGATGTGGCGACGGGGACCCGTTTGCAAGTAACAGAAAACACAGTCCTTGAGGTATTTAACCCTACCTGGGAAAGCTGCATCTATTAATAAATCTACAATGCCGTTGGTAATACAGCTCTACTGCCCTTAAAGTTTGTCTTTTATTATTTTTTTAAGGCTATTTTTATTTACAAGTTTGGAAAAAGGTACATTTTTTACATGGGTTACTTGTGCAAAATTAGAACAGTGATAAAGGCACGCAAATTGGCAGTGGGACAAAGGGGCATTTGCAAGACTTGTTCCGCACTGCTACTTAAAGGTACTGCTGATCTAAAAGGATAAATACCCACAGGAAGATCGCAGTGACTTTAAGGTTCTTTACTACGGAAAGAGACGAAGAAACTGAAGCATGCAGCATAAACTGAGGATTTGAGGGGAAAATAGTTTACCATAGATATGTTCCTTTCCTAGGGCTAATTAAAACTTAAAAAAAAAACCCAAACGGGGATTACACATTTATTTATTTAGGATAGCACTGCTTCTTTAAAAAGATTAAAGGATCCCCAACTTTCCCCAGCTTAAAAACTAATGATTGTTTCCATTCCTCTGTCAAACTGTCTTTTAGAATATTGTCTTATTCTAACAACTCTGTTAGAATTTTTTTTTCACAAGGAGGGACATGAAGCTCAGAGAAGTTAAGAAACCGGCTCGAAGTCACACAGTTATGTCAACATAGTGTATACTTAGCCCATGCTTCTTGTTCTAGTGTTCACACCCTACACTCCTGAAAGAGGTCGCTTCCAGTCAAGCCCAGAAGTAAAAAGTGGGTAGAAAAAAGGATGTCTCTGAGACAAGGAAGGATAAAGGCAACCAACAGGAACCTAAAAAAAAAAAAAAGATTTAGCAAGAGAATGACTGAGTCCCCAGTGGTGACTCTGAGGACACTTAAGACAATGAATTTATGATACATGGGATTCAATGTAGGGAGAGACAAGGTTTCTTTTCTTTTTATATTTATTTATTTGACTGTGCCTGATCTTAGTTGTGGCACTCAAGATCTTCAATCTTTGTTGCAGTATGCAGAATTTTTTAGTTTAGTTGTAGGATCTAGTTCCCTGACCAGGGATAGAACCCAGGCCCCCTGCATTGGAAGCTTGGCGTCTTAACCACTCCACAGCCAGGGAAGTTCCCTATAAAACATTCTTGAAATTCCTCTTGAAATTGTTTTTAGACCCTTCACTGGAAAAGAGTCTGATGCTAGGAGGAATTGGGGGTAGGAGGAGATGGGGACGACAGAGAGTGAGATGGCTGGATGGCATCACCGACTCGATGGACATGAGTTTGAGTGAACTCTGGGAGATGGTGATGGACAGGGAGGCCTGGAGTGCTGTGGTTCATGGGGTCGCAGAGTTGGACACGACTGAGCGACTGAACTGAACTGAATATACTTTTTAAAGTATCTTTTAAGATTGCAATTTTTGTATTTTGGTGCTAAGTCACTTCAGTCATGTCCGACTCTTTGCAACTCTATGGACTGTAGCCTGCCAGTCTCCTCTGTCCATGGGATTTTCCAGACCAGAATACTAAAGTGGATTGCCATGCCCTCTTCCATGGGCTCTTTCCGACCCAGGGATCAAACCTGCGTCTCTTATGTCTCCTGAATTGGCAGGTGGGTTCTTTACCACTAGTATTTAGGAGTATGTTTTCTAAAAAAGTCAAAATATGGTGAATAATATAGGCAACAATTTATTGACAGATAAAATCATTTTGACCCAAACTGGTTTTGTGTTAAGGCGAAGTCTCTCATCTTAGTGAAGCTTCTTTGACTACAAATAGCCATCCCAGGGAAGTTACCATCAGAGGCGAGGCGTGCCACATGGGTCTGGAATCGCAGCGCTCATACACTGGGACCAATGTCTGTAGGCAGCTCTGAATCTTTCTGCTTATCCGCTCCATTCTCTTACCTTCACCAATAGCCTCCTTCTATTTTGCTCACCTAGGGACTGTCTATGCTACAAACAACATAAAACCTAATGCAAATTGGCATTCATGATAAGGGACTTTATTGGCTCACATTCGCTCACAGTCTAGAGGTGGGGTAACCCTGAGAGTTAGCTTAATCCAAAGGCTGAAAAGTGACAACAGCGAATAGGAAGGGCTTTAAATTGTGGTTAGACCATCTCTTTGAAATGTTGCCAATCTCTTTGATGAATACGAAAAGAATGATGATGCTAGTGATAAAGAACATGTCTGCTGATGCAGGAGGCTTAAGAGATGGGGGTTCAATCCCTGGGTTGGGAAGATCCCCTGGAGGAGGGCACAGCAACCCACTCTAGTATTCTAGCCTGGAGAATCCCATGGACAGAGGAGCCTGGCGGGGCTACAGTCCATTGGGTTGCAAAGAGTTGGATGATACTGAAACAACTTAGCACACACACACAAGGACTATCGATGGATTTTGCACTGGGAGTAACATGGCCTGAAAGCTGTTTGTGCCTTGGTCCCTGAGGCGTAACAACACTCAGAGGGGGCTGTAGTTGGGTTCTCCAGGAAGCAGACTCTGAAACGAAGTTTCAAGTTCAGGATTTTATCAGGGACTGTGCTGGATATTGACACCTGTTGAAGGGAGGAGGAGGAAATAGTAGGAGGCAGAGGGATCGATTGAGCCGTGATTCAGGCTGGACAGCCTCGGCCAAGTCCATGGGGAGCTCTGAAGCTGAAAAGATGGCTCATTGGAATTGCTCCAAGTTAGGCAGAAACACCCATGCCTTATGTATCCAGAGAAAAACATGATCGAAAAGGATATATGCGTCCCAATATTCATTTCAGCAGTGTTTACAATAGCCAAGACATGGAAGCAATCTAAATGTCCACTGACAGAGGAATGGATAAAGAATAGGTGGTACATATATACACAATGGCATATTACTCAGCCGTTAAAAAGAATGAAATTAATGCCATTTGCAGCAACATGGATGGTCCTAGAGATTGTCATACTGAGTGAAGCAAGTCAGACAGAAGAGGAAAATATCTTATGACATCACTTATATGTGGAATCGAAATAGAAATGATACAAATGAACTTACTTACAAAACAGAGACTCACAGACTTAGAAAACAAATTTAGGGTTGCTGCGGGGAAGGGATAGTTAGGAAGTCTGGGATAGACATGTACAAACTGCTATATTTAAAATGGACAACCTATATGGTCCTACTGTATAACACAGGGAACTCACTCAATGTTACGTGGCAGCCTGGATGGGGGGGACGTTTTGGGGTGAGTGTATACCTGTATATGTATGGCTGAGTCCCTTCGCTGTTCACCTGAAACCATCACAACATTGGTAATCAGCTATACCTCAATACAAAATAAGAAGTTTAAAAAATAATAATAATAAACAGGAAACACCTTGTCTTTACATTCCCAGACCCATCAATCTTGGGATGAGTCTCCTCCTCAGAGAGACAGCAAGGCTGCTCTCTGAAGCTGATGTCCCTTAAGGAGCCGACAGACCAAGGGGCTACAATGCTCTCAGAAGCTTGGCCATCAAGTCTTTCCTTGATTCGGGATCTGGGAAGTGCATCTCTATGTCCATGTGAGATGAGTATTTGGTAATACGGAGGACAACGCAATTCTTGTGTTAATATTTTTTTTAATCACCCACGAACAGAAAGGGGAAAATACTTCTTCATCGTTGATAAATTTAGATAATTTTTTGCAAAGATGAGTACAGCAGATGCTCTTGAGACAAGCGGGCTTAATCAGAACAATCTGCTATTGATGCCATTTACAAGGAAACGCTGCTTGTAAAAAACTTGGTTGGCACAAACAAGCAGAGAGACCCTTGCCAATGATTTCAGTTAGAAAGGTTATTTTGAGATTGATACCAAGCTGGGCCTTGTGGGGCTCCTGGGCACAGAGCCTTTCTGTGTCTCCCATTTCCTTGATCACAGGAAACAGCTTTCATTCAACCTTCATGACCTTCCCTGAGTTCCAGTGGGCAAATTCAAACAAACGGTTGTTAATTAGGGAAGGGAGGGGACGCAAGACCACACAGAAACAGTCAAGAGCAGCCTTGGGCCAAGGTCCTGTTTTCCCATCAAAGGACACACACAACAATATCTTTGAGGTATTTTGTAGATATGAAAACCCCTTCCAGGTGGGAGAAGTTATGGTATGCTCCCTGTAAGCATGTTGACCCCAGACCAGTTGGACCTGAAGGCTGATGATGTTGACACCTCCTTACCTCCCCACCAACCCATCAGAAGAATGTCAGGAGCTGACATTTACTATTAAACTTGTCACTGTCTTCCCCAAGTGGAGACACATGGTTTTGAGGGCATTAGCCCACTGTGGGCTCCTTTGCCTGGCAAAGCAATTAAGCTCCTCTTTTCTGCTTCCCCCAAAACTCTTTCCAAGATTTAATTCAGCACCAGTGTATACAGGAGTTGAGTTTTCAGCATCAAGAGGTAGGCAAAGAGAAGGATGAACAGGGAAGACTTGGAGGAAACAGCCCAGAACACTGGATGCTAACCCTGGGGAATCCTGCTCAAACGTGGGGAAGAGAGCGGAAATGGGTGACGACACAGCAGTCAAGCATCCAGGTTCCCTGGAAGGGGGAACAGGCCATTTTCCCACTTAAGGAAAGGTTCTCCTTAGGACAGACCCTTGGGACGAACAGATGACCACATTTTCCAGTGTGTTACAGGTTGGGGGGGAGGGTCAGTCAGCCACAAACAGATTAGTGGCAACCAAGCAGCACATTTCATAGTTCTGTGTGGGGTGGACCTCTGCCAAGGACCCAGTGAGTCAGGGCTCTGTGCGCTGATGGCTAGGGATCCCCCAGCCACACACATCAGAGCGCATTCCCCCGAGGAGGAGTGGTTGAAGCAGGGCCGCAACGCTCTGGTGCCAGCAACACCTGTTCTTTTAAGTTCCTGAAGAAGACAGACATTTCTAAGCAAACAGTTCCCTTGCCGAGAAACTAACTCTGGCCATGAAAGATAAGCCTTGTGAAAACGTCAGCAAGTGGGAGCTGGGCTCAAGATGAGATCTCTCTGGAAATGCAAGAATATAGATTTATATGAAGCCACTGGCACAGCAGCTAGTGGGAGGGACAGACCTGAGTGAGCAGGTTAGAGGAGCTACCTGATAACACTTCTTCCTATTGCTGGGGTGTGTGTGTGTGTGTGTCCTGATAACACTTCTTCCTAGTGCTGGGGTGTGTGTGTGTCTGTGTGTGTAGGTGCACAAATCCATTTCCCTCTGGCCTCTCCAGCAGTAGCTATTTTCTGTTTCTCATCACCCTGGGTGGATGTGGGGTGTGTTTTCTTCTTTTTTTTCCCCTTACTTTATTTTTTAAAAATTAATCATAAAAAATTTACACCACTTTTTAAAATCGGAGGATAATTGCCCTACAATGTTGGGTTTCCTTCTTGTTACTTGATTACTCAGTGCTATCCAGAAACCATTTGTTTTTTAATTCTATTATTTATAAAAAGGGAGCCCCTTTTTCTCTGCTTCGCCCTTCGCTTTGACTCTGATGTTAGGCTACGCCATGCACTTATTTGCCAGCTACACTCATTCACCAACCTCCAGGTCTCTTCCTGGAATTCCCTGAAGACTGTTGCTCCTGGCTCTCACCAACACTATTCTGGTCATGGATCTTGGTGATTTCAATAACCTCAGGAATAATCCATTCAGTGCTCTTACCCTCACGTCTATGACCTCTTCTTCTGCAGCAATTTTGTTCTTCTACCTCAGCACTCTCTCCCTTGGTCATACCATAGACTTTGACAGTACCAATACTGTGGTTCCAAGTATCTTGAGATCACCACCTATTTAAAAAAATAAGTATTTGTTTATTTATTTGGCTGCATCAGGTCTTTGTTGGGGCATGTGAGATCTTTAGTTGAGACCCACAAACTCTTAGTTGTGGCATGTGGGACCTAGTTCCCTGAGCAGGGATGGAACCTCGGCCCCCTACATTGGGACCTGGGAATCTTAGCCATTGGACCACCAGGGAAGGCTCTCAACCGCCTTTTATTTTTTCAGTGCATCTCGCTTTAACAAACCTTAGACCCACCACTGGACCCTACAAGGTCTTGATCCTGCCAACTTTACCGGGTCCCTTATCTACTTAGTAGCTTCCCTGGTGGCTCATATGGTAAAGGATCTGCCTACAATTCAAGAGACCCGAGTTTGAATCTTGGATTGCGAAATTCCCCTGGAGAAGGGAATGGCAATCTACTCTAGTATTCTTGCCTGGAGAATTCTATGGACAGAGGAGCCTGACGGGCCATAGCCAATGGGATCGCAAAGAGCTGGACATGACTGAGCGACTAAGAGCACAAAATAAATACAGGAAAGGGTGACAAGTAGGTAAGATGATTTTTAATCACCCAGTCATGTTTGACTGTTTGCGATCCCATGGACTGTAGCCTTCTAGGCTCCTCTGTCCATGGGGATTCTCAGGCAAGAATACTGGAGTGGTTTGCCCTGCCCTCCTTCAGGGGATCTTCCCTATCCAGGGATGGAACCCAGGTCTCCCGCATTGCAAGCGGATTCTTTACCATCTGAGCCACCAGGGAAGTTTCAATTCCATGGTCAGTCATTTAATTACTCCCTTAGACTCATCAAATGGCAACCCACTCCAGTGTTCTTGCCTGGAGAATCCCAGGGACGGGGTAGCCTGGTGGGCTGCTGTCTATGGGGTCACACAGAGTCGGACATGACTGAAGTGACTTAGCAGCAGCAGTAGCACTCATCTTTAACTCTCTTGCACCTTTCTTGCTTGTGAGTAATAGTTTAGTAAAACCTCAACCCTGGTTAAAATTAAAACCCCCACCTATGATTATGCCTGTAACCATGCAACTGAAGGAAAAGCCTCAAACATGCTGACTAGTCTCACTCTAAATTCATAATCATGAACCTCACATGGGTCCTTAACGCTGTCTGGCAACTGTACATGTTTATAGTTCATACTTCTACTCTTCTGGACAACTATTTTATACCTTTTTCAAACGTCCATCATCTCTTTTTTTCTATTTTATTCATTGATGAACTTGCTTTCTACTTGTAATAGTTATGTCTTTCCGTGTAACCAGTTACCTCAGTATTTAGCATCTTGAAACAACAATTATTATCTCACAAAGTTTCTGGCTGGATACTCTGGCTCAGGGTCTCTTATGAGATTGCAGTCAAGTTGTTGGCTAAGACTACAGTCTCTGAAGACTTGACTGGGGCTGGAGGATCCACTTCCAAGATCATTCACCAGGCTGTTGGCAAGAGCCTTCAGTTCACTGCCACGTGGTCCTTTTTATATGCCTTCCCATGACATAAATGGTTTCCCCCAGAGCAAGTGTTGGGAACGAGTGAGAATCACAGCAAGAATGACAGTACATGGTGGAGAGAAACACAGCATGTTTTTATAACCTAATTTCTAGTGACATGTCACACACTATTGGTCACACCGAACAATTCTACACAGTGTGTACAGCGTGAAAGGGGACTACACGGGGTGTGAGTACCAGGAGGTGGGGGTCATTAGAGTCACCCTTTAGGCTAACAAAAGTCCTATTTTACAGAGAAAACAGAGCAATCAGAAAAGAACTTACACAAGCTCCCACTGCCATAGTAGCCAATTACCTGTATATATTCTACTTCACTGCTAGTGTTATAATGAACTCTCTCTCTGCTATCTAAGGCCAATCCCTCCAACTGTTCACTAGATCCCATTCCCTCTTGTTCATTACACCCTGTTCCCTCTTACCCACATAAGGACACAGATACAAAAATTCCCCCTTCTCTCTCCTGCACTGTCAGTTTTCCTTTGTTTACTGGATAGTTAGCATCAATAGAATCATGGACTGCAGTATTACCGAAAAGAATCCAATGATCCTATCTTTCAGATACACATTTTCTCTGTGTCACTTTACAATTCAACTCATTGTAAGAGTTGTCGAAAATGGCTGTCTCCAATTCTTCCTCCTCTCTAGGTCTATCCAACAGCCTTTTGATCTCAAACTACCCCCAAAACACTGCTCTTATAAAAGTTATCTATGACCTCCATATTGTTCAATCCAATAGTTAAATTTCAGTCATCATCTTATTTGACCTATCAGAATTTAACACAGGTTAAATTCCTCTTCAATGAAACATTTTCTTCGAGGTATTACACACTCCTGGTTTTCTTCCTCGGCTTATTGGCTGATCCTTCCAATCTCTTTGCATTCCTCTCTTCTTCCCAGCCTGTTTACTGTGAGGAAGTCCCAGGGCTCAGGTTCTCAGCCAGGCAGGCACCCACTCTCAAGCGACTGTACTTGCCGTTCACTTTGCCTGGAACTTTTAGAAAGTTCTCCAGTGAAAATCAGCTTGTTCCACTAGTCCGTGGAAATTTGCGTTGGAGTCTTTGCTCAAAGTTGCCTCAGTGAAGCCTTCTCTGGTCATCCTATCTAAAATTTCATCTCCCCTACCCTCGGACACACTTTTTATCCTCCTCCTCAGCTTTTAATCTACAATGCTCATCACCCAGACACATTTGTTTACTTATTCATGAGTCTATTTTGTTATTTCTCATCGTCACTTCCATGAACAAGGGATATTTATCTGTTTTGTTCACTACATTTTCAGTACCTAAAACAGTACTGGTATATAAAAATCTCTCAATTATAAGTTATACGAATGAACGAATGGGTATCTCACAGGGATAATGAAGTGTCCCTGGGTTATACTAAAGCTTGGAGCAGACAGGGAGACCACTCAGGAGGCTACCATATTTATGCATAAGAACATGTACGAGATAGCACTACTAATATAAGGAGGTGTACAAAGAATCAGCATGATTTACAACTGGCTTGAAAAGTGTTAGCTGCGGAGTCATGTCCAACCCTTTGGGACCCCACGGACTGTAGGCCGCCAGGTTCCTCTGTCCGTGGGTCTTTCCAGGCAAGAAAACTGGGATGGGTGCCATTTCCTTCTCCAGGGGATCTTCCCGACCCAGGGATCGAACCCTGGTCTCTTGCACTACACGCAGATTCTTTATGGTCTGAGCTGCTGAGTTAGTTCATTCCTGAAGGAAGCCCTGCCAGGCCCGCCTTCGCCCATCCTTTTCCTGTGCTTCCTTCAATTAGGCCCCTGGCCCGCTCAGTTATGGGCTTCTCTGATGGCTCAGTGGTAAAGAAGTCGCCTGCCAAGGAGGATACCCGGTCCGAGCCCCCCTGTCGGGAAGATCCCCTGGAGAAGAAATGTCAATCCACTCCAGTACTCTTGCCTAGGAAATTCCCGGGACAGAGGAGCCTAGCGGGCTACAGGACGCAAGAGTCAAGACACGACTTAGCAACAACAACACGCTCAGTCAACCAGCTTTTCAGCCCAACGTACTCCTTTTCCTGAAGATGCCGGACGTCCCCGGCGCTGGGATATTCGAGGCACCGCCGGCAGACCCACATCTCTGCTGGCAGGTTTCCCAGCCGCCGGGAGGACCCACCCAGGCCGCACCCATTCCACTAGCATTCACAAGTCCCGCCCCCTCAGCTAGACGAAGCGGAGGTGACGCACATCTGGAGCGCCAAACTCCGCCCCTCACGCTTTCCCAGTCCCCGGGAGATGACGCAAGCCCGGCAGAGGCGGGTCCGAGGTCGCCGCGGGGCGGGGCGGGGCGGGGCGGCGCGGCGCGGCGCGGCCTTCTCCAAAGCGGCGGTTTGTCGGCGGCAGTTAACTTGGTATCCCTGTTAGCTTGACTTGTGGCCAGCTGCGATCGATACTACTAGGCCGGTGCAGACTCAGCCAGAGTGTGACCCCGAGGCCCGAGAAACAGGATTTTCTCTGGTCCGGGACTCCCCGGCGTTCAGCGCTGCCCCCATAACCGGATACCAGTTATTTGAACTTTCGGCTTCAGACCCAGGTTCCCCTCCCTGTCCCATCGCCTCCCGCTGCTACGCTCTTTCCTCCCTTTCCCTTGTCGCTGTGCCACCGATGGCTCAGTTTCCTTCTCTCAGTCAGGTTCTTATTTGTCCCCCGCTCTCCTCCGTGTTGCTTTTCGAGGGCGACCTTGAAAATTTCCTTCCTTTATAACACTTCTTTTGTATCTTCCCTTCTTTCCCCCCTTCCTTCCTTCGCCAGAATCTTTGTCAGACCACTGCCTCCTGCAAGGCTTCACTCCTTTTCAGGAGTCTGTGGCACAGGTGTTAGGGAACTGAGTTTTTAAGGCGGTCGTTTGAAGATTTTGAGCTTTTCCTCTCTCCTAACCAGGAGTCATAGATGCCAAGAAGTATGGCCCCCCTCAAGAAGCCTCGAAATACCACAAAGTTGCCCCTGGCTTTAAACCCCTTGAAGAGCAAGGACGTGTTGGCAGTGCTGGCTGAGAGGAACCAGGCTATAGTACCCGTTGGGGCCTGGGTGGAGCCTGCCCCACCAGATAGTTCAGAAGTCCCGGCAGCTGTGAGTGTCAGTTTGATGCCAACGTGGTGGGGTTTCTTCTTCCATCTTTCTTTTTATTAGCCTTCCCTGATTCCTTGCGCTCGGATAAGCAGTCTGGGGATGCCATTTGTATTCCGTGGTAAATAGTTATGTTTTTGCGTTAGGGTTGTTGAACAAATATGTAGTTAATTAAATTATCATACAAAGATGTTTAGTTGTTTCTAAAATGTGGTACACTCTTATCTTTGGTTTACACTTGAGAGCCACAATTTGGAACCAGTCATACACTTCAGGAAAATGTTTGGTAATCTCAAGGTGAGGGCCAAAGAGGGCAGACAGACAATGGGAGTTAAGGAAAGAGGCACCGGTGGCTTCAGTTTGTCTGGTCTTGAGTTAACTTGAGTCACTTGTCCAGACTTGATAGATATATCTCTCCTTTGGAATTGTGTTACCTAATTATTCATTGATACTTGTACATTCTACTCTCTTGTACATATGTTCTAGAATAGTTTATGGGACAGATTTCTTGGAACTCATAATTTTAATTGGAATTTAAATTCGCTTGATTTTGAGAATTTAAAGACTGTGAAATAACTTGAGGCACCCCTCAGAGTTAGAATTTGGTATCGCTGTTAGAAGAAGGGATAGACAGGAGGTATGATGCGCTTCCCTGGTGGCTCAGAGGTTAAAGCGTCTGCCTCCAATGCGGGAGACCTGGGTTCGATCCCTGGGTCGGGAAGATCCCCTGGAGAAGGAAACGGTAACCCACTCCAGTATTCTTGCCTGGAGAATCCCATGGACGGAGAAGCCTGGTAGGCTACAGTCCACGGGGTTGCAAAGAGTCGGACACGACTGAGCGACGGAACGGAACGGATGATGGGTTTATTTAACTTGGAGATTCCTTATGGAAGAGAAACATAGTCAAGAGAAGAGCAATACAGTATAGGACATCAGTGTTGGAGTCAGAGAACGTTCTAGCGTTGCTGCTTGCCAGCTGTAGGATCTTTGGCTGCTACTAAAGATAAATGTTTCTGAGCCCGTTTCCTCATCTTTTATGTAAGAGATAAGAATACCTAGTATTGGAGCTAGTTTCGAGGATTCAGTGATATGAGTTAAAGTGTTTATGCTAATAGATCTTTAATCATGGTGACTACTATTATTTTCATTCTTTGCTATTTGGAGCACTTAGAGGAAGTGAACAATGATCAAGGACTCAAATGTAATAAAATGTTCCAGATTGTTTTGGAATTAAGCATTATATAAATATTGAGTACCTTTGTATTTTAGGCTCCATTACAGTAGGGGAAACAAAGGAGAATGAAATACATTTCCTGCCCTCAAAGGATTCATAATCTAATAGGGAGTTAATAATTATTGTTCAGTTCAGTTCAGTTCAGTTCAGTCGCTCAGTCGTGTCCGACTCTCCGCGACCCCATGAATCACAGCACGCCAGGCCTCCCTGTCCATCACCAACTCCCGGAGTACACTCAAACTCATGTCCACAGAGTCGGTGATGCCATCCAGCCATCTCATTCTCCGTCGTCCCCTTCTCCTCCCGCCCCCAACCTTTCCCAGCATATTGTACTCAATGTTAATAAGAATGAGAGGTGGTGGGTGGTGGTGGTGGTGTAGTTGCTAAGTCGTGTCCGACTCTTGGGACCCCATGGACTGTAGCCTGCCAGCCTCCTCTGTCCATAGGATTTTCAGGCAAGAATACTGGAGTGGGTTGCCATTTCATTCTCCAAGAATGAGAGGTACCAGATGGGTACTGGATGTTCTTGAAGACTGAGTAGGCCTTTTCTAGGTAGAGATGACAGGAAGGACATGCTTGGTTAAAAATGCAGCATGATTCTCATAATAGCACATAGGTGGTGAGTGGTGAGCCATCTGATATGTTAGTTTCTCAGTTGTGCCAGACTCTCTGCAACCCCGTGGACTGTTAGCCCACCAGGCTTCTCTGTCCATGGAATTCTCCAGGCAAGAATGTTGGAGTGGGTAGCCACTCCCTTCTTCAGGGAATCTTCCTGATCTAGGGATCGAACCCAGGTCTCCTGCATTGCAGGCGGATTCTTTACCATCTGAGCCACCAGGGAAGTCTAGCAATCTCGTCTATGTGGACTATTTTACTCACTTTAGAAACTGAAACATAAGACAGGTTTGAATTGGTTCATTAAGAATTAAATGAAGATACTTTTAGTTCTCAGTACATGAAAAATTAAGATTTGGTTTATGTGCTTACAGATTCTAAGTTTTAGTTTGTGATTTGGTTTAAGTTCGTGTACTTGAGCTTCCCTGGTGGCTCAGATGGTAAAGAATCCGCCTGCAATGCAGGAGATCTGGGTTCAGTTCCTGGGTTGGGAAGATCCCCTGGAGGAGGGCATGGCAACCCTCTCTAGTGTTCTTGCCTGGAGAATCCCCATGGACAAAGGACACTGATGGGCTATAGTCCATGGGGTCACAAAGAGTCAGACATGACATAGCAACAAAGCACAGCACAGCTATGTCTAGATTATCAGCTCTGAACTACTGGGACTTCTTTACAGGGAATTTTGGATTATAGAACTGAATTATTTTGTCGGGATTGTATCCTGACCATTTTGTGTTTACAGTAGGCAAAACTAGTGGGACATTAAATTTATATTCTGTCTTTCATCTTTAAAGACTTCAGCCTATATAATTGAAGAAGAACTGAAGGAGCAACTAAGAAAGAAGCAAGAAGCTCTGAAGCGTTTTCAGAGACAAGTCAAAAGCCGAGTAAATCAGCAAATTAGGCTGAGAAAAAAGCAACAACTTCAGCAGTTTTATGAAGCTGTAAGTTCAGAAGTGAGCCTGAATAAAGATTGGATGGAACATGTGTTTGTTATGGGAAATGCTATTAGGCAATAACAGAACCACTTTTTTTGAGCCCAGGCTTTGTATAATCAGGGCTTCCCTGGTGGCTCAGAGGGTAGTGTCTGCCTGCAATGCAGGAAAGCTGGGTTCGATTCCTGGGTCAGGAAGATCCCCTGGAGAAGGAAATAGCAACCCACTCCAGTCCCCTTGCCTGGAAAATCCCATGGACGGAGAAGCTTGGTAGGCTATAGTCCATGGGGTCGCAAAGAGTCGGACACGACTGAGCGATTCACTCACTTCACTTTTGTATAATCTGATTAACTAGTGAGGGCAGTAGATTTGTAGGCTGAGAACCTGTTGTATCTGTTTTCCTGTGTTGTTCTGACTACCTCTTTTGCTTTCACCAAATAGTTATAAATAATGTCAGAGTTTGGGTTGGGGTTTGCATTCTGGCTTTGCTCCCTAATAGCTATGTGACTTTGGGCCAAGTGCTTAAATTCTCTCAGCTATGGTTTCTTTATCTGGAAAGTGGGTATATAATACTTGTCTCACAGTATTGTTTTGAGAATTAGATAATGTAGATTATTAACACCTAGTAGGTGCATGGTAAATGTTAGTTTCTTTGTCAACTAAAATTTCCCATCCCTCTTCCCAACCCCGGTTTTAAGACTTTTGGACTGCGTTTAGACATTAGTTGATTATACTGGGCTGGGGGAATCATTCTCACTAGAGGAATCTCACTGTTTCTTCCTTCGTGTAGGCAGAGAAAGAAGGCTCTATAGCCATGCACTCTTCAGATCCAGCACACTTAACTCCTAAAAGAACGAGTGTTTTTCCAAGCAATTTGAATGCTGCTATTGGAAGGGCCACATTGCCTCCTCCCCAGATGCTTGAGGGTGGAATAGAAGACAGAGAGAATCAGAATGAATTGTTCCAACAACAAGCTCAGGCTGTAAGTACATATTCATTTTTATTTATGTCTCTGGTTTTTTTATTTTTTTAGATGTATGACATACCTGGCCTATGATGTAGAGATTAGGAGGTGTCACATCAACTTCGATTTTTATCACCTCCGCCCCTTTTTTTACCTTTGTAAAGAGAAGATTAATGGGATGATGTTTATTTTAAATATATATTTTAAATTTATGTTTAAAATTATATGAGACTGCTTTGGACAGCAAGGGGATCAAATCAGACATTCCTAAAGGAAATCAACCCTGAATATTCAGTGGAAGGACGGATGCTGAAGCAGAAGCTCCACTACTTTGGCCACCTGATGTGAAGAGCCAACTCATTGGAAAAGACCCTGATGGCTGGGAAAGGTTGAAGGCAGGAAGAGAAGGGGGGAGACAGAGGATGAGGTGGTTGGATAGCATCACCAGGTCAATGGATGTGAGTTTGAGCAAACTCCAGGAGATTGTGAAGGACAGGGAAGCCTGCGTGCTATAGTCCGTGGGGTTGCAAAGCGTTCGATATGACTTAGTGACTGAACAACAGTTTATATTTTTTGATTGGACACGTATGATACCGAAGTATTAGAGTTCAAAACTTATGAGAAAGAGCTTTAAATCAAAGAATGTAGATTTTCCAATTGTACTTAAGTTGTTATGGGTAAGTGACTCTCAGTTTATAGCATATGGACAGAAGTGATTCCTAACCTCTATTGCACAAAGGTTCAGTACATATATGGGAATTTCAATGATTGTTTTGTTTCTTTTTTCTGTCCCTCAGTCTGATTATCACAATAAATTGATCTATAAGTCAAGTAATAATAAGTAAACTCTAGATTGACATAGTCACAAGTTTTTAATATAACTTTTCAGTGATTCACTTTGTATACCTAATATTTAAAAATTAACCACCATGAGTAGCTCCATCCACTCAAGTCACTTGACGCCATCTAATCAGCACCCCCACCCTGCTTAGTGTACCTTGGCTTTTGTTCAGTTGATCACATTCTTCAACTTGGTTGTGGGAATAATCCTTCATCTTATCATCTTATTTCATTTTATTTAGTTCTACCAGTTTATTGCTACCAACTCATCTGCCTCCACCCTCCTCATGCGTGTGTGCTCAGTCATGTAATCCCATAGACTGCAGCCCACCAGAGTCCTCTGTCCATGGACTTCCAGGCAAGAATACTGGAGGGGTTGGCATTTCCTTCTCCTATCTTATCCTTCTAAAATATAATCCAAAGGGTTAGTAAGAGGAGAAAAATAATGTGGAAAATTATGATTATGTGAAAACGAAAGTTGTGTGATGCTAACATGCTTGGTCATAAATATGAAGCAAATCTTTTTGTGCTGTTAGGATAAATAGAGAAGTACATGTTGTGTTGAAATGTTTTTTAAAAAGATTTTTTTCTCTTTCCCAGACTGTGACTTTTTCTTGTTATTGTTTGGCTTGTAGTGATCATTTTTTATTTTCTTTTAAATATTTTGAACAATATACCGAGCCAGTATTTATTGAGCCAGACACTGCATAAAGTACAAAGGATAAAATATTGACCAAGACAGACACAGCCCTTGCTTTCATGGTGCTTGTAGCTATAAATCCCATTGTAGTGAGGATTATACTTCATCTGTATAATACTTAAATAGGACACATCAGTCCACAGATATTTGAATATACTGTTTGTTAAGCATTGTAGGGATACTAATGATATGTGAAATAGGATCTTTCATGGATTTACATTTCCAAGTAGAGATACAAAGCTAACAGACTCCTAATCTGTTGGTTAATAATATGGAAATATTTGCTGCATTTGGTGATAAATTTGTGCAGTGGAAGTTCAAAAATGTTTTAATTCTAAAGAAATAGTTGGGGAAGAATTCTTGGAGGAGGTGGAATTGAGCTGTATATTTTGAACTGGTAAACTGAGTTGAATTGGTAAATTCGAAAGTATTTTAAGATAGGAACAGTAAAAAGTCTGGAATATAAAAGTTTTTATACCCTGTTTTTTTTTTCCCCCTTTGGGCTGGGCCTTGGGGCTTGTGGGATCTTGTTCCCCGACCAGGGATCAAATCCATCCTGCTTGCTGTAGAAGAACGGAGTTGTAACCTTTAGACCACAAGGGAAGTCCCGACCCTGTTTTTTTCTTAAAAGAAGATGAGCTACTGAGGAATATTCAGTGACTTAAACTACTCTAAGCCTATAAACTTTTGCTTATGCAATCTGTGACAATAGAAGCTCAATTTTTTTTAAGTCTTACTGTTTCTGTTGCACTTTCTATCCACTAGATGTCACTAAGATCTAGACAGTGAGACAGTGTCCAAAGCACTTACTCCTTTGGGACAGTTCCAGGCAAACTGGGACAGTTGGTCACCCTGTCTCTACGTGTGTTCTCTCTTCTTTACTTACTTTTCTGCTACTAACTGGTATTCTCATCATCACAGCTCCAAAACTTTGGCATACTTAAAACTCCTTTAGCCTCTTTGTATGCCTGTTCATTTTACATAATTTGTAAAATGAGCATTTAACAAATAGGGGGATTTGTAAACTTAGTGGCTTAAAATGACAAAAACTTTTTCTCTCACAGTTGTGGAGACCAGAAGTCCAAAATCAGTTTCACTGAGCCGAGATCAAGGTGTCTGCAGGGATATGCTCTTTCCACAGATTCTAGGGAAAATTTGTTCTTTGACTCTTTAAGCTTTTGGTGTCTGCTGGCATTCGTTTGCTTGTGGCCACATCAAACCATCTTCACATCGCCTTTTCTGTATGTCTGGTTTTCCTCTATCTGTTTTATAAAAACCACTTGTGATGGCTTTTAGTGCTGGTCTAGATAATCCAAGGAGAAGGCAATGGCAAGCCACTCCAGTACTCTTGCCTAGAAAATCCCATGGATGGAGGAGCCTGGTAGGCTGCAGTCCGTGGGGTCGCTAAGGGTAGGACATGACTGAGTGACTTCACTTTCACTTTTCACTTTCACACATTGGAGAAGGAAATGGCAACCCACTCCAGTGTTCTTGCCTGGAGAATCCCAGGGACGGGGGAGCCTGGTGGGCTTCTGTCTATGGGGTCACACAGAGTTGGACGTGACTGAAGTGACTTAGCAGCAGCAGCAGCAGCAGATAATCCAAGATTATCTCATCTCAAGATCCTCAACTTAATCACATGTGCAAAGGCCCTTTCTCCTTATAAAGTAACAATTACAAGTCTAAGGAATTAAGACCTGATACCTTTGTGTGCGTGCTAAGTCACTTCAGTTGTGTCCAACTCTTTGGGACACCATGGACTATAGCCTGCTGGGCTCTTCTGTCTATGGGATTCTCCAGGCAAAAATACTGGGTGGGTTGCCACACTCTTCTCCAGGGGGTCTTCCTGATCCAGGAATCAAATCCACATCTCTTGTACGTCCTGCATTAGCAGATGGGTTCTTTACCATTGATGCCACCTGGGAAGCCCCTTGATATCTTTGGGTGACTGTTAGCCTCATAGCAGGTCAATGAAAGGGCTTTTGGGTTGATTTAATGACAGAGAAACTGAATGTTAGGTATAGTCCAATTGCAGGACCAGTTGAAATATCCTGCTTAAGGGACCGAAATCAGTCTGCGATTCTAATAGAGGTTGGACTTGATGGAAAATGAAGAATATGTAACTCTTATTTTAAATCTGTCACACCAAGTATTTTGCATCCTTGGTCCCATTATACAGGGCAGTGATGTCTGCTGTGCCTGACAGTGAGTTAAAGCAGGCATGTTCATGACTCTGTATTTTTTCATAACTTCAACTGCAAATATACTGTGTCTTTTTGCATTGTAATTAACTCTATCTTGACCTCTTTAGCCACTCTACTAACTAAATTTAGCTACTCTACTCTAACTAAATTTAAAAGTCCTCCTTTTAATAGAATAAAGTATAATGTTTCAAGCTGGTTTCTCTGGCTAGAGGTATAGACCTTCTTAGAAGCAAGGTCAAAGCAGAGGTAACATGCTGTAAGGAAACTAGACTGGTAACGAGAGAATTTTCATCTCTAGTCACTATTAGTAAATACTATAAAATATTTGTTATTTATATCTGTAAACCATAATCATTATTTCCCTTTAAGGGAGAAATGATGTCATTAAACTTTAACTGGATGGGTTGAAAGTGGTCCTGGCTTTGCCATAATTTCACTGAATAGTATAGGGATACACTTTCCTGGATTTTCCTTAAAGGAACATTCTGTGCAAATATGTGAAGTATAAAATAAGCAGTGCTTCTCTGAAAAAGAAATCAAAGTAGGTGCTTACTGAAATTGCTGGTAGAAATAAGGAATAACCACAAAATTAACATATTTAATATTAATATTTATTACTAATTGTTGTCTAGAGTACTTGAAACAAATTGGTTCTGTTGAGATGTTTGAATTTGTATTCTAAATTAATGTAGGAAGGCTTCTTGGAAGAAGAGACATTTGAGAAAAGACAAGCAAGTACAGTCTTCAAATGTTACAGGTGAAGAAGTAACCCATGTAAATAAGCAATTTTAGGGGACTAGGAGTGATAAAAGTGATCAGGCATGCAAGGGCCAGTTGAAGAAATAACTATTAAGAGGATAGATAGAAGGTAGAGTATATCTGATGAATTATTTCCAAATTCAGATCTTTATGTTCTAATGTTTTTGTGTACTTACTTAATATAAAGCATACATTATTAAAAAATGATTTGAGTAACAGCACTTAAATCAAGTTATGAAATGCAGTCTCTTAGAATAATAAAACAGTGTTGTAAAAGCTTATCAGCACATCAGAAAGTCTTCTTTGCAGGTAATCCTCTGGTCTCAAGTCTGGCATTTCTTAATAATAGGGGCCTGTTTTCCTGTTGGAACACTTAGTGAATTTGGTATTAAGACTTTAGCCTGTTTTTGTTTTCTTTTTTTCCCTTTTCCTTGGCAGCTTAGTCAAAGCATGAAACACGCACGTCACCAGCTGGCATCATTTAAAACTGTGAATCAGAAAGATGCACTAGAGTTTCCAGATGATAGAAAGAAAAGCTTTCCCACCCAGGAGGTAACTTAAGTTCTCATGAGTTGTTTCTAAAATTACAGGTTAAAAATAGGATAAAGATTAATTTATACCTCAGCATTATTTAGAACTGAAAAATAATTGGAAATGACCTTAATTTTCCAATAGAAGGGAGTGGTCTACAAACATGATGTATCCATATATAGCTGTTATCAAAAATATCATGCTTTCAAAGGATATTTGAAGCCTAGGGAAAGTGTTTGTGATATAAAGGTAAGTGGAAAAAGTAGGATATAAAATTAGATACAGTATAAGCTCAATTTAAAAAATTCATTCAATAAATATTTCTGGACTATCTGTAGTTGCCAGGCATTGTTCTAGAAGCAGAACTTAACAGTGGTGAAAAGATCGCTCAAGGAGCTCCTTCCCTGTGCTAGTAGGGAAGCATATTCTTAAACAAGCACATAAATACAGAATATTATTTCCAATGATAAGTGTAAAGCAAAATATTGAGATGGGGAGAGAATGCTATATGCATAGACAAAGGCCTGAAAAGAAATGAACCAAGAGGTTCATGCTGATTATTTCTGGGTAGTGTTATTACAAGTGATTTTTTTTCCTTTTTTTTAATCATAGAAATTTCCCATAATGTATATATTTTAAATTTTAATCAGGAAGGAAGAGGTCAATGGCATTTTTTTAAAAGAAAGAAATTCTCTTGGTTTTTTGGATTTTTTTTTTTCGCCATACCAAAGAGCATGAGGAACTTCCCTGACCAGGAATTGAACCTGTGCCTTCTGCAGTAGAAGCATGGAGTCTTAACCACTAGACCACCAGGGACGTCCAGAAAGAAATTCTTTTGTTTCAAAATATAGAATAACTTTCTGGACGTCCCTGGTATATGTTTTTCCTGGTATATATTTTACCACAGTGAAAATAAAGACTGTGATTGCAGTGAGAAGAGCTATAGAATAAAGTTAGATCGAATTGGAACCTAAATGTTAGGTTAGATTTAAAAGAATATTTAAAGCTGTGCATATAAAATTACATTGTTTTGGTGTCTCCCTATTTCCATGTTCACAAATTTGGATCCTAAACCCATATATTTCCCTGTGTTTACTTAATTTTGGCATTAGTTTCAGGTTTTGGTAGGCAGCATCGATAAAATGGATTATTAGTCTCTTTTTACTCTTTTTTTGGTACCTTTATCAGAGGTCTCTTGTTTAGTTCTCTCTCAATTTTGCTACCTAATTGGTATTTTTTTCTTTTACATTTTCCTAGATTACATATATGTTTATATTTTATTTTTGTATTTTTTGCTTAGTTATCTCAGTGCAACCAGCAACCATCAAAGACGCCTCTATATTTGTAGTTAGTAGAATACTTCCTCTATAGTGATAATTAAGAAACTTATAGTTAAATATGGACTTCCCTGTAGCTCAGATGGTAAAGAATCTGCCTGCAATGCAAGAGACCTGGGTTTGATCACTGGGTCAGGAAGATCCCCTGGAGAAGGAAGTGGCAGTCCACTGCAGTATTCTTGCCTGGAGTATCCCGTGGACAGAGGAGCCTGGCAGGCTACAGTCCATGTGGTCACAAACAGTTGGACACGGCTAAGTGACTGACAAACATAGTTAAATATAAAAAGCAAGTAGGCATGGGTGTGCCTAATATTGCATTCCGTCTTAGATGCATTAAGTGTGGTTACCTCTAGGATTGCATTGTTGTGACTCAAGACAGTTTCTTTTGCAACTAAATGCTTGACTTGGTTTCTTGACAATTTTCATACCTCTTCCACAGATTTGGCAGTCCTGTAGTTTTGGTCCATAAAACTGACTTCCCGGTACTGCTAAAAAGAGATGGTTGGACCCAGTTTATTTAAACCAGAAAAAGAAGGATCACCAGATCCTAGAGACTGATACTTTATATTGTGCAGAACATATTCAAACCTTTCAATTGATGTTTTTCCAGAAAGAGTACTATTCCTAGGTCTGACTGAAATAATTATCCAGTAGAAGGGAGGAGGTTAAGTCTGATATAACATCCTTGTATAAACCAGTTTTATACATCAGAGGTGCCATTTAAGTGTAGTTCATTATGATAATGATGATGACTCTGGTCTAGCTGCTTGCTTTCAAATAACGCATGTGCTATTTCAGATAAAGTACCACAAACAAATCTATGCCATATAATTGACAGTGAAATTTTTCTTATCGAGTATGTAGTCTTTGCTTTAAATCTGAACAGTTTTCTACCCACTCAGTTGTGAACAGGAGGAATCTGCCGGTCAGAAAGGAGAACAGCCTGTAACCCAGTTGAGCTCTGGTTTCATTTGCTTGTTAGACTTATTTTTATTGACATTAGAATCTGTCTGGTTGTTACTGTTGTTCTAGATTTAGAGATACACGTAGAAGATAGGTTTGTTTGCCCACTATTAGATCACCGAGACAAAATTATAAGCCTTCTGAAGTTGTTACTGGCTAGGATAGGGGCAAATTGTAAAGTAAGTTTAAGTATTCTTTTACCATCTTATTTCACTCCTTACATTTGTTATGTAAATGATTTGTTTGTATACTTGAAATAGAACTCTCTATTCTGTATTAGATTACCATGACCTGCTAAGATTGTATCAGATATTTCACAAAAACTCAACTTAGTGTTACGAGCATATTGCTTTCTCTAGACCATTTGTATTTGTCTTAATTTTTCTTTTTTGCAGAAAGCACTTTGTAGGAAGCCATCATTTACCAGGATAAATATAGGCGTAAGAGGAGAACTGTCCTTGGAAGTCCATCAAGATCTTTTAACTCCTGAAGATTACCAGAAATCTATGGATGATCAGGTAGGTAAATATAAAGAGTAGAGGGGAAAAAAGATGTCCTGTTAGAACTAACCATACAAGATGGACTTAAGTATTGGGATTATAATATCCAATAATTTTTTTTTCTAACGGTTTTATTGAGCTATAAGTCACATACCACACAATTCACCTACTTTAAAGTGTACCCTTCAGTGGTTTTTGGTGTAGTCACAGGATTGTGCAACCATCATGTGAAGTCACTCAGTCATCTTTGCGATCTGATGGACTGTAACCTAACAGGCTTCTCTGTCCATGGGATTTTACAGGCAAGAGTACTGGAGTGGGTTGCCACGTGCAACCATCACCACCGTCTAATTTAGAAGATTCTCATTATCCCTAAAAGAAACACTACCCATTAACTGTCACTCGCTAGTCCCTTCCTGTTTCTATCCCCAGTACTAAACAAACAGTAAACTACTTTCTGTCTCTGTAGATTTGCTTATTCTGGGCATTTCATGTAAATGTATGTGTCATATAAATGGAATAGTATAAAATGGGGCTTTTGTGACTTCTTTTCCTTTGCTTAATGTATTCAGAGTTCATCCACCTTGTAGCATGTATCAGTGCATCAGTGTACTACACTTGGTATCATCTGTCCATCAGTTAATAGACATTTGGATTGTTTCCACTTAGCTTTTATGCATAATTGTGCTATAAGGAGTTACATGTATTTGTGTGAACATTCATTTCTCTGCTGCTGCTAAGTCACTTCAGTCGTGTCCAACTCTGTGTGACCCCATAGACGGCAGCCCACCAGGCTCCCCTGTCCCTGGGATTCTCCAGGCAAGAACACTGGAGTGGGTTGCCATTTCCTTCTCCAATGCGTGAAAGTAAAAAGTTAAAGTGAAGTCACTCAGTCATGTCTGACTCGAAGCGACCCCGTGGACTGCAACCTACCAGGCTCCTCCGTCCATGGGATTTTCTAGGCAAGAGTCCTGGAGTGGCTTGCCATTGCCTTCTCCATTTATTTCTCTAGTTACGGAATTTCTGGGTCACATGGTAACTCTGTGCTTAATATCTTGAGGAACTGTCATGTTTTCCATTAGCAGTATATGAGGTTTCCAGTTTCCCCACATCCTCTTCAATTCTTGTTGCTGCCCGTCTTTTTATAGCTTCCTAAGTAGGTTTGGCAGAGAAGGCAATGGCAAGCCACTCCAGTACTCTTGCCTAGAAAATCCCATGGATGGAGGAGCCTGGTAGGCTGCAGTCCGTGGGGTCGCTAAGGGTCGGACATGACTGAGCGACTTCACTTTCACTTTTCACTTTCACACATTGGAGAAGGAAATGGCAACCCACTCCAGTGTTCTTGCCTGGAGAATCCCAGGGACGGGGGAGCCTGGTGGGCTTCCATCTATGGGGTCACACAGAGTCGGACACGACTGAAGTGACTTAGCAGCAGCAGCAGCAAGTAGGTTTGGAGTGGTATCTCACCATACTTTCAATTTGTATTTTCCTGATGACTAGTGATCTTGAGTGTCTTTTTGTGTGCTTATTGCCCATTTATTTATCTCTCATGAAGGAAAATCTGTGTTCAGATGCAGTGCCACTTTGAAGTTGGGTTGTCTTTTTATTATCAAGTTGTAAGAATTCTTTGGGCTTCCCTGTGGCTCGGTGATAAGGGATCCACCTGCAGTGCAGGAGACACAGCTTTGATCTCTGTTGTAAGATCCGCTGGAGAAGGAAATGGCAACCCACTCCACTATTCTTGCCTGGGAAATCCCATGGACAGAGGAGCCTGGTGGGCTACAGTCCAGGGGGTTGCCAAAAGAGTCGGACTCTACTTAGCAAATAAACAATAACAAGAATTCTTTATATATTCTGAATGCAAATCCCAAAAGTTACATGATTTGCAAGTATTTTCTCCCATTGTATGGGTTGTTATTCCATTTTTTTGTGGGTATGTGTGCGAGAAGCCTCTTTCTTGGGGTACCTTCCTTTATTGGTGTAAGAACAAAAGTTCCAAATTAACCATGTCACTACTTTATTCTAATAATAGATTTTTTTCCTCCAACTATTTTGAAATTTTAGACTCATTTGTAAATCCGTCTTTCTACATTAAAACTACTCAACTCACAAAGACCCCACTTACCTTTGATTTCTATGGACACATTTTCAATTACTCATTTTATCCACTATACAAAAATCCCACCTTTTTGTAAGCAGTTTAAAGGCCCTCAAATGACTTTCCACCAATTCATCAAAAGAAAATTGCCAAAATACAAATCTTTTTAAAACAATATGTTTCCAAAACCATATTTACAAGACTGACATTCCATCAGTGTAACAATGAAATTCCAACATTGCCATCAATGTAAATATTCATTTCACTTTCTTAATGTTATCATTTTTTAGCACAAAATTTTTAGTTTTGGTGTCATCTAATTTATCTGTTTTTCTTTTACTGCTTGTGCTGTGGTGTAGTATCTATTAAACCATCGGTTAATTCTATGTGTTCTTCTAAGAATTTTATAATTTTAGCTCTTATAATCCATTTGGAGTTTTTTTTCTATATAGTGTGAGGAAGAATTCTAACTTAATTCTTTTACATGCATTCTTGTTTCTACCTGTAATAGATACATTTGTTTGTTTTTCCATTTTTGTTTGTATGTTCTTTAGGAACCTGAGGAATCTTCATCTGTTACGATAGATAAGAAAGGGAAAAAGCATTTGTCTTGGGGGGACCAGGAGGATCTCTTTCCTGAAGACAAAGATATACCTTTCAGCAGAGTTCAGGTAAAGCAGAGGGAAGGGAGATGGTATAATAGAGATGAAAGTAATTATGATTTGGACTTGAGCTGTTGGTATTCTTGTGCCTGGTTTGGGATTGTAGATTCAGGTTCTTTTGAGCAAAGACTGTAATTTTGCATTTTATCTTAGTAATTTGTTTGACTACCATATCCTTTTAAGATTATTTTAGAAATCTCATAGAAAACCTGAGTGTTACTGCTACTTGGCATTCTATATTCAATGTTTCTGTTCACTTTTAGAAAGTACAATTCAAAACCCCACTATTTGATGTGATAGAAGAGGAAGAAGTAAAGCAGTTACATCAGGACGTTTTGCCGGAAGCCAAGGATTATCTTCTAGAAGCCCAGGGGGATTTGACAAGTGTCCTCGATGTTGAGTGGGAAGCCCAGCGCTGTGAGTCGAGGCTCAGTACCCAGTGTATTGACCTGGAAAGCCACACTGTTGAGCCCAAAGCCCAGGCTGTTAAGGCAAAAACTAAGAGTGGTATGCTGAAAGACCAGACTGTTGGACTAGAAGATGGGGATATTGCCTTGGGAGTGCAAGATTTTCCACTCCAAAATCAGACTTTTCTACCCACAGATCAGCACATTCTCCCCAAAGACCAGAATGTTCTACCCAAGTGTCAGGACCAGGATTTTCTACCCAAAGACCAAGATTTTCTACCCAAAGACCAGTGTGTTTTACCCAGAGACCAGCATATTCTCCCCA
Source organism: Moschus berezovskii (assembly GCF_049115385.1). Taxonomy (NCBI): domain Eukaryota; kingdom Metazoa; phylum Chordata; class Mammalia; order Artiodactyla; family Moschidae; genus Moschus; species Moschus berezovskii. The sequence goes on along the minus strand of NC_142484.1, from coordinate 20,759,396 downwards.
AAGACCAGAATATTCAACCCAAATGTCAGGACCAGGATTTTCTACCCAGTGATCAGGTAAAATACAGTGGAAAGAAGATACAACAAAAAGAAATAATCATATTAACGCTTGTAGTGGGATTTGCAAGAACTATTGCAGCTGATTTAGAGAGTCATAGTTGGGGAAAAAATAACTTGCCTGATTGATTTCTCACATGTCCAGCATTCTTATTAAGTGTTAAAATTCTTAGCAGCAGCATATTACCTGTCTGGACAGTTTACTTTTTAAAAAAACTTCCTTTGTTAGGTAAAGTACTTCTCGCAGCTATCATCTGTTTTGAGAGCTGAAAGATGGGAAAAAAGAGTAGACCACAAGTGTCCAACCGTGGTCCCAGGTCCCAAGGCCAGCCGTCCAGCAGAGATTGATTCGACTAAGAGGAAAAGAAAGGGATCAACAGGAAGTAAATTACTTAGGGCTGTGACAAGGCTTATGTGTCATAGAGTATAGTGTATTAACTTATTCTCTAAGATGATGGGTCTCAGTTAACTTCTGAATTCTCACTGCAGCCTAAAGTATTATTGATTCCCTTGTGTTTATTAACTGAACAACTGCTATTGTATATTTGTTCTTTTTTAGAAAGCAGATCTGAAGCCAGCAGTATCAATGTTGATAGGTAGGAGTTGGGGAGAGGTGTTTCCTGTGGCTATCTGTCAGGATCTTTTACACAGGCATGAAGATGAGGCCTTCATTAGTGGCAAGGTAGAGCAGAAAAAGGAGAGAACATGAGGAATTGCATTATTTGGGCTTAGTTTGGAACTTTCCAAGATTGTTCTCAGATAGATTTCAAGAAGTGTGGTTTGTGTTTTATTTCATATTGTTTCACATTATCTGGAGTTGAAAAAACTACTGTAAGGCTCCTAATAAAGCCTGGACTATTATTTCTATTATTTCATGTCACTCCGCTTGAACACTTGACAATTTATGTTTTTTTTGTCTTTTTATGCTTCAAGGAGACATATTGTGATTTGATGAATGAGAAAAGGAGAAAAGACTTTTCTCTGGCAAGTTATCAGTATCTGCCTCCTAAACTTCAGGACCAGGCCTCCATCAGAGATCAGGTAGAGCTCAATCAAAAAGATATAGATGGGGGACTTCCTTGCAGGCCAGTGGGCTTTCGTTGTGGCTCAGACTGTAAAGAGTCTGCCTGAAATGCGAGAGATCTGGGTTCTATCCCTGGGTTGAGAAGATCCCCGGCAGAGGAAATAGCAACCCACTCCAGTATTCTTGCCTGGAGAAACCCATGCACAGAGGAGCCTGGCGGGCTACAGTCCATAAGGTCACACAGAATCGGACACGACTGAGTGACAGCACTATTTCAGTGGTTAAGACTCTTCACTTCCACTGCAGGGGGTGCAGTTCAATCCTTGATTGGGGAACTAAGATCTCACATGTTCTGAGGTGTGCCCTTCCTCCCCACCCTGCAAAAAAAAAAAAAAAGAGAGACAGATAGATGGAAAATAAAGTAACTGGATTTTATACATTTCCAACAACTGGTAATGTGGTAATGTGAAATATAGACTCAAACCCTTGTTTAGTGAACTGTATCAATCAAAGCAGTTCTGTCATTCAGAAGACTGATAAATCACACTTGTATTCTTATTGTGGAATCAGACTATTTTTATTAAGTTTATGGTATAACTTTTGGTGAGGCATTGTTCTCACAGGTATACTGCTCTTACATGAACAGTGTAGGGGAATTAACAGATTCTAAATTACTTAAATTTTGAGGGGGTTGTCAGACTGTTCTGTGAATGTTTCAGGATTAAAAATTAAGATCTGTAGAGTTGGGTTAAAAGTTTAACATCCCTGTTCAAACTGAAATGTATCAGAAAACCCTCATGTGGTACCATTTCCCTGGTGTTCTCACTGAAGCCCAGAGTGTTAAGGTTAGCATGTTGCCCTGGTTAGACGATTTGTTTTGTGTTTTTGTTGTTTCTTTTAAACGTATTTCTGAAGCAGCTGTCATCTCTAATACAAGAAGAAAGATGAATTGACTCTGGGGCGTCATCAGTATATTAAACCTAAAATGTAAGACCACCCCCCTCCCCCCAGAGAGCAGGTAGAGCAGAAGACAGTGGGAACGCTGTCTACTTTCTAAAAAAGTAACTGCAGATGGTGACTGTAGCCATGAAATTAAAAGACGTTTGCTCCTTGGAAGAAAAGTTATGACCAACCTAGACAGCATATTCATGGGGTCGCAAAGAGTCAGACACGACTGAACTGAACTGAACTGAGACAACATATTAAAGAGCAGATATATTACTTTACCAACAAAGGTCCATCTAGTCAAGGCTATGGTTTTTCCATACGTGGTAGTCAGGTATGGATGTGAGAGTTGGACTATAAAGAAAGCTGAACGCCAAAGAATTGATGCTTTTGAACTGTGGTGTTGGAGAAGACTCCTGAGAGTCCCTTGGACTGCAAGCAGATCCAACTAGTCCATCCTAAAGGAAATCAGTCCTGAATATTCATTGGAAGGACTGCTGCTGAAGCTGAAACTCCAATACTTTGGCCACCTGATGCAAAAAGCTGACTCATTGGAAAAGCCCTGATGCTGGGCAAGATTGAAGGCAGGAGAAGAAGGGGATGACAGAGGATGAGATGGTTGGATGGCATCACCAACTCAAAGGACATGAGTTTGAGTAAACTCCGGGAGTTGGCGATGGACAGGGAGACCTGGCGTGCTGCAGTCCATGGGGTCACAAAGAGTGACCAACTGAACTGAACTGAGATTACTTAAGATTTGGGCTAGAGCTTGTCAAGCTAGCTTGTATGTAGGCTGCATAGAATTAAAGCTTCTGGCATTAGATTAAGAGTATGATGTCTTCAGTTATTTCAAAATGTGTCAGATCTAAAGAGAGTCCAGTTGACAAAGCATATGTCTGTCATTTGGGCCAAAAAAGAGATAGATTTTACTTGTGTAATATTGATTGGTTGTCAGTAAATAGTTCTTGGTAAACTCAAGTCCTTCAGTAAATTGGCTTTGGACATTTAGTCTTCTATATATTGAAGGAATTCTAGTCTTGGGCAGCTGAAGCAGTACACCAAAGCCAGACATCCAGTTTGCAGACCAATTATGACGAAGAACAAAACAAACTGTTTGCCACTCAAAACTTCCCAGACTTCACCACTTCTGTTGTTTGTGCATGGAATTATCAGGAACATTGAGTAGGCATCCTTAAGGGAAATGACACAAGCTTGTTTCCTGGCTTTACCTGAGAAAATGTTGGCAACTTTATAAAGATATTTCCTTGTTGTCTTATCTTATTCTAAATGTGTTGTTGAATAGAGTTACCCCATGCAAAAAAAGAAAAAGAAAAAGAAAAAACCAGAATAATCTAGGATTTGCTTTCAAATACTCTAGGAAAAATGTGGGAGAAGAGATATATGAAAACATGATGTTGCTAATTCCTGACACTGGGTGATGGGTATCTTTGGATTCCTTATACTATTTTTTTTCTACTTTGATGTATGTTTGGAAATTTTATATTAAATACACACATGCACACACCTGTTAAATTATCCTCCCCTAGTATCATTGTTTGGGGTTGTCACTGAAGTGTACGGTACTAATCTATTATTTTTGCTCAATTAGTTTTGTATTTTGTTGTTCCTTTAGAGCAAGTGTATTAAGCAACCCTCATGTTTCAAGAAATGGGAGCTTGGAAGAGGAATTGCTTCTGGAGTGTGGTTGGTATGTCTCACTCAGCGGTCAAGACCTAGCCTTCCCCAGAGAGGGAGCAGAACAGAATATAGCGGGGCGTAAGTGCCAGTGGATTCCTTAGGTTTGAATTGCAGATAGGCGGGGCACAGTCAGAGCTGCTGCGGGGGTTAGCGTTAAGGTCAATAACAACGGGCAACGGTATAATGTGCTCTTGTTCTGTGAGTGTTCTGCCCTGTTGAGGCTGGTGCTGGCCTCTTCACGGAAGCTTTCGCTCAAGCCCTGGCCTGATGCTGCTGCTTGGATCAAGAATTCAAGGTTTCTTTTCTTTTAGCACAGGAACTGCGGGCAGGCCTCGCATAATGTGACATGAGAGGCGGAGAAAGGAGCTATTTCTGGAGCACTGTGAGTGTGTCACTCATGAAATCCAGGATCCAGTCTCTGCCAGAGAGAAGGTAGAGCTTAGTATAGTGATGAATAAGCAGCAGAAAGTCAATTAGTGAGAGTTTGATACGGGCTCGCCAGAGCTGTGCTGCTAGCAAGCAGTGATGATAGCGTTATCTCTTATTAATAGTATTAGTAATGTTATTAGTATCATTATGAATTACAGCTTAAATTCATTAAACATTTACCATAGCCACAATGGTTCTAGAACTTTGTATCTGTTGTCTCATTAAACTCTCAAAATAACCCTGGGAGATCAATGCCATTATTCCTTGTTTAACCAATAGAGAAACTTAGGATTGCTTCGCAGATACAGTTAAGATCCATAGTAGTGGCAAGAAGTGTAGTGTCTGCTTTCATGCCCTAATGCATCAGACTCTTCTGACATGTTTAGATTACATCAGGGCTATCACTGCAGCCTAAAGTATTTTCTTGAACATCATGTCACTGCTTATGCAATTTGGTGAACGCTTTTGTATCTTTTAGACCTTAGGCTCCATACAGCAACCATCTGTTGGAACAGCTGAAAGATGGCAGGAAGATTTGCTTCTGGATGGCCATCAGCATCTTGCACCCAAGCAGCGGAGAGAGGCTTCCAGCAGAAAACAGGTAGAGCAGACTGTAGAGTGTGAGCAGTGGAATTTAGCTAGGGTCATAGGTACCTACTGAGCTGGGAACAGTAAGACTGAGCAAAAAGCAGATTCTTGGTTTATTTCATGGTGTGTGAAACCTTCCTGACCTAAGATTACTCCCTGAAGGCTAGGGTATTGTCAGAAACACCTGTTGCCTATTTGAAAAATTGTATTTTTTACATGTGTATTCTCTTCAGTTCAGTTCAGTCGCTCAGCCGTGTCTGACTCTTTGTGACCCCATGAATCACAGCACGCCAGGCCTCCCTGTCCATCACCAACTCCCGGAGTTCGCTCAAACTCATGTTCATTGAGTTGGTGATGCCATCCAGCCATCTCATTCTCTGTTGTCCCTGTCTCCTCCCACCCCCAATCCCTCCTGGCATCAGACTCTTCCAGTGAGTCAACTCGTCGCATGAGGTGGCCAAAGTATTGGAGTTTCAGCTTTAGCATCAGTCCTTCCAATGAACACCCAGGATTGATCTCTTTTAGAATGGACTGGTTGGATCTCCTTGCAGTCCAAGGGACTCTCAAGAGTCTTCTTCAACACCACAGTTCAAAAGCATCAGTTCTTCGGTGATCAGCTTTCTTCACAGTCCAGCTCTCACATCCATACATGACCACGGAAAAAACCATAGCCTTGACTAGATGGACCCTGGTTGGCAAAGTAATGTCTCTGCTTTTTAATATGCTATCTAGGTTGGTCATAACTTTCCTTCCAAGGAGTAAGCGTCTTTTAATTTCCTGGCTGCAGTCAGCATCTGCAGTGATTTTGGAGCCCCCCAAAATAAAGTCTGACACTGTTTCCACTGTTTCCCCATCTATTTCCCATGAAGTGATGGGACCAGATGCCATGATCTTTGTTTTCTGAATGTTGAGCTTCAAGCCAACCTTTTCACTCTCCTCTTTCACTTTCATCAAGAGGCTTTTGAGTTCCTCTTCACTTTCTGCCATAAGGGTGGTGTCATCTGCATATCTGAGGTTATTGATATTTCTCCCAGCAATCTTGATTCCAGCTTGTGCTTCTTCCAGCCGTGTATTTTTGGTGTCTGTTCTTTTATGAGAAGGAAAGAAGTAAGTGGTTCCTGAAGGGTCGGGGTCAGGAGGATCTAGCACCCAACAGCCAGGACTAGATCCCCACCAGGAACCTGGTAGAACATAAGCAGGGTCACTAAGACATTTAGGCTGGAACTTGTTAGGGTTCTGTTTTACGAGAAAATGTCACGGTACTCTGGCCTACTGAGATTTCCCTATGACTGGAGTCTAGTTTATTCCCATCAGAACTTTACACTGTCTGCATAATTTCTAACTCTTGGTATTTTGTTATTTTAGAAACAGAGCCTTCAGACAACCAGCATTGTTAGAATATATGATAGAGATAAAAAGAAGTTTTCCCTTGGTCCTTTTAAGAGAGCAGAAAGAAAAGGAGGAAGAAAGATACAAAGAAGGACTTGGGCTGAGCTTTTCAGACTAAACTGCAGGTTCTTTGTTATTTTTGGTTTGGGTCTCTAAGGTTGGCCTAAGGGAAGGCTGTTGTGTTTTATTCTGCATCGCCATTTCTATATTCTGCAAGCCCTTTCTACTTCCGGTCCTTTGCCTATTTTTTTCCTCTTTTTGAGAGTCTTCTCTTTTTTTCTTTGCGAAGGTGGTCCCTTTTCATCCTTTAGATTTCAACTTCTGCTCTGACCACCTTATCAAGATTAGGCCTCCTCCCCTTTTGTGATTTTCCTCTGTCCCTGAATTCTGTTTGTTTCCTTCTCCATACACAAGACAGTTGGTAATTACTTATTTCCATGTTTTCCAGTAGTCTGTAAGCTTTATGAAGAGAGTTAGCATACCTGTTTTGTTTACTGGAGTGTGGACAGCCTTTAGCATGGTGCCTAGTACCTGCTTGTCTCTTGCTAAATTTGTTTAGAAAGAATTGGTCAGTCAATCAAACGTTTATTGAGCACCAGTTTGATGTTAGCCATTGTTTAGGTTTTAAATATTAAAGATATAGCTGTGAATAAGACTTAGCAGTCAAATCAGACCATCTGAAGAAGAGAGACTGACAAATAAGCGATAATTATGAAGCAGCGTAATTAGTGATAGAGAATGGATAGGCCATTAACTGAGCAAGAAGAGGGGCACCTAATCCTGACTGTTTGATTCAGGTGCCACTTTAATAGTCAGAACCTCATCTTGTCCTTCTGTCACACCAGCCCTGAAAATCCTAGATCAGTCCTTTCACCTTTCAGACTCCCAAATAATCCAGGTTTATCGTAAAAAAACCCTCTTTAATGATATGGATATAATTATACACATTCATACTTAGGGTCACAGCTGGATCCCCAGTGCTGCTTAGCGTTTTTCTTAGTTGCTCCTTGTTAGCTCCCTCACACATGGCCCACACTGATAATGCCAAGCCTTAAATACTCCATAAGGTTCTTTCTGCAACCCTGTATTCTCTGACTTTCATTAAAAGGCCATCATTCAATAACTCCCTTGACCATTTACTCTTTTGCCATTCTTCCCTATTTCTACTAATCTCAGAGGAAGAATTGTGCTTTTTTTTTTTGACTATGTGGCACATGAGATCTTAGTTCCCTGACCAGATATTGAACCCAGGCCCCCTGCATTGGGAGCGTGGAGTCTTATCCACTGTACCACCAGGAATATCCTATCCCAGAGTTGTCTTTCTTTGGATCCATATTCTGGATTCACTTTCCATGTTTTCTTCTGGGTCCAGTTTTGAACATGATATTGTGAGACTGACTTCTTGTTAAAATCCTCTGAAGAATGTTCCTTGTTTTGTTCTAGAAGGCAGTTGACCTGGTTAAGTTCAGGCTCCAAGTTCTCTCTCATCTTCTGTGAACAGCAGCTCCAATGTTAGTTCAGTTCTCAGAGCCTTCTTTATACCCCATTAAGTCCATCCCAGGCAGTGCAGCTCAGGGGTGATTCTGGGGTGTGTGCCATTTCATACACAGAATTAAGGAATCCACTTTTCTAACTCACTCCTCTTTTTTTAAATTAATTTTTATTGGATTATAGTTGATTTACAATATTGTATTAGTTTCAGGTGTACAGCAAAGTGACTCAGTCATGCAGATACACATCTGCATTATTTTTTAGATTCTTTTTCCCATTTAGGTTATTATGGAGTATTGAACTCACCCCTCTTCAGGGTACCCCACCCATATACTCTCCAGATACTTACAGGCAGATTTCCTACAATTTTTACCTAGAATCAGAGAGAGCTAGAGGCTCAGAATGGGCTTACTCCTTGGCCAGTGCCGGAAGTCCGATTTTTCTTACTTTAAAACAATGTTTTTTCCTGTACTTGTTTTTGGCTGTACTGGGTCTTCGTTGCTGCTCACAGGCTCTCTGGAGCTGCGGTGTGCTGGCTTTTCATTGCCGTGGCTTCTCTTGTTGCAGCGCACAGGCTCTGGGGGCGTGGGCTTCAGTGGTTGAGACGCACGGGCTTAGCTGCTCCATAGCATGTGGAATCTTCGTGGACCAGGGATCAAACCTGTGTCTCCTGCACTGGCAGGTGGATTCTTAACCACTGGACCACTGGGGCAGTCCTTTCTTACTTTTATGAAAGCAGAAAAAATAATTTCGTTTTTATTACAGCGAAAAGTAAATACAAATAAAAAGGAAAAAAGACCCCAAGTTACAGAGATAGCCACCATTAACCTTTTGCTACTTATTGTTTTTAGATTTTATCTGTAACAAACAAACTTTATTGAGGTATATAGTCAGTTCTCTTTATTCATAATAGTTATGTTCTATAAACTTGCCATAAATACTGCAACTGAATTTTAGTCAATACTGAATCATTGCTTAACTGTTTTGTGTGAATTTCTGTTTAAACACCTTATTAATATGTATTGTTGATTCATTTACATTGGACTCAGGGCCAATGGCACTATAGCTCATGCCTGCATGAAGCTTATCTAATAGGTTGTATTTTTCCATAAAGTACACCACAGCCTTCTTATGGTAAGAACACTAGGTGGTACTTGAGCACTGTGCCTGAGTGCTGTTTTAAACAGCATAGTCAACAGAAAAAGCACAAAAATGCAAAAAGCATGCACTCAGTGTACATTTGAAAGGGTACTTGTTTACAGTATGAAGGCTGAAACGAGAAGGCAGAGCATCACCGTGTTTGACCTTAGCTGACAACATGTCCATCTGGAGATTCCGGTTTTTCACAGCTCATGTCAAGCACTACCAGCATGAATTCTGTGATAACAGATACATCTTGATGAATAGGCAAATTCACAAATAAGGACTAGTCAAATAATGAAACCTGGCTGCTGTGTATACCATACAGGTAACCCATTGAAAATGTTCAATTCAGTGTTTTTACTATATTCATAATATTGTGCAAACTTTGCCATAGTCACTTCTAGAATATTTAATCACTGCCCAGGAGTCACATACCCTTTAGTAACCACTCATTCCCTTTTGCCCCTTACCTCCAACCCCAGCCCTAGGCAACCACTAGTCTACTTTTTAATCTCTCTAGATTTGCCTATTCTGGACATTTTATATAAAAGGGATCATAGAATGGCCTTTTATCACTGAGTTCTTTAACTTACCATAATGTTTTCCAAGTTCATAGACCTTGTAGCATGTAGCAATGCTTCATTCCTATTTGTTGGATAATACTCCACTTTATGCATGTAGCATATTTTATTTATCCATTCATCAGTTGATAGGCATTTGGATTGTTTCTACTTCTTGACTATTAATAGTGAATAGTGCTGCTGTGAACATTTGTTTATATGTTTTCCTGTGATATGTATTTCCATTTTCCTTGGGTATGTAAGTAGGAGGGAAATTGCTGAGACTTATGGTATCCATATGCTTAACCTTTGGGGAGGAACTGCCAAACTGGTTTCCAAAGTGGCACAGTGGTGTTCATTCTTACCAGCAGTATTATGAGGTTTCTGTTTTTCCACATCCACACGAATACTTGTTATTGTCTTTTGTCTTTTTAATTATAGCTCTCTTAATGGGTGTGCAATGGTATCTCATTGTGGTTTTGGTTTACATTTTCTTGATGATTAATGATGAGCATCTTTTCATGTGCTCATTGACCATATGTGTATTTTCTCTAGAAATCTATTAAATCCTCTGCCGAATTTCTAATTGGATTATTTGTGTTTTGATTATTAAGTTATTTGAGTTCTTAATATATTCTTCACAGAGTACCCTTATTTACTTTGTGGTTTGCAAATGTCTTCTCCTATCCTGTGGGTTGTCTTTTCACTTTGTCAGTGGTTTCTTTTGCAGCACAGAAGTTTTTAATTTTGATGAAGTTCACATGGTTTACTTTTTTGTGCCTTGTGCTTTTGATGTCATATCTAAGAAACCATCACCTAATACTCCTTTGTATTTCTCTAAGAATCTTATATCTCTTGCATTCAGGTCTGTGATTCACTTTGCATTAATCTTCATATATGGTGTTGGGTAGGGGTCCAGTTTCATTCTTTTCCTCATGTGGGTATCCAGGGTGACCCAACATCATTTGTTGAAAAGACTCTTCTTACCCACTGAATTCTCATCACTCTTATCAAAAATCAGTTAATTAAATATGAGTTTATTTCTGAACTACCAGTTCTGTTCCACTGATCTGTGGGTCTGTCCTTACGCTAGTACCACACTGTGTTGATTAGTGTAGCTTTGTAATAAGTTTTGAGTTGAAAAGAGTGAGTTCTCCAACTTTGTTCTCTGTTTCAAGATCATCTCAGCTCTTCTGGGTCCCTCATATGAATTTAAGGATTACCATGTCAGCTTCTACAGAGAAGTAAACTGGATTTTTTTTAAGATTTTTTTTTTTTTATGTGGACCATTTTTGAAGTCTTTATTGAGTTTTTTTCCCCCCCAATATTGCTTCTGTCTTATGCTTTGGTGTGCTGCAAGGCCTGTGAAATCTTAGCTCCCTGAACAGGGGTGGAACCCCCATCTCCTGCATTGGAAGGTGAGTCTTCAGTGCTGCAGGAAGGCATTGTCTAGTTGTGGTGTACAGGCTTTTCATTGCCGTGGCTTCTCTTGTTACAGAACCCAAGCTCTTGCGTGTGCAGGCTTCGGTAGTTGTGGCACACAGGCTCTAGAGCATGGACTGAGTAGTTGTGGCACATGGGCTTAGTTGCCTATGGCATGTGGAATATTCCTAGACCAAGGATCAAACTCATGTACTCTGCTTTGGCAGGTGGAGTCTTAACCACTGGACCAGCAGGGAAGTCTAGAAGGTGAAATATTAACCATTGGACTGCCAGCGAAGTCCCATCAACTTAAATGTTGATGCAGACTGCATTAAATCTGTTGATTCATTTGCCATATTAACAGTATTAAGTCTTCTGATTCATGAGCAAGAGATATCTTTTCACTCAGTTAGATCTTTTATTTCTTTTAACATGGTTTTGTAGATTTCAGTGTTACAATTTATATTTCTTTTATTAAATTTATTCCTAAGGTGTGTTTTGATGGTATATTATATGGATTTTACCTTTAATTTCATTTTCAGATTGTTCATTGCAAGTACATAAAAATGTATTGATTTTTGCATACTGATTTTATATCTTGCAACTTTGCTGACAGATAAATAACTTTTTTTTTTATAAATAACTTTTAATCTAAAAAGATCAAAGTAATTTAAAACTTGTATTTCTAAAAGTTAGAGATCATAATTTGAGCCATATAATGTCAAAGTAAGTATACTAAGTTATGTCAACAGGCTTTCCTAGTACTTTGGGAGAAAATAAGCTCTAGTTTGTTCCCTGCCATGACAGCTGATCGCTATGATATTTTCTTTCAAACTTTTATTCTCTAAATTCACACCATCAAGAATGTGTACAAATTGAAAATTTTTATAGATATGAGATAGTAAGAGATCTAATTTTATATCCTATATTCGATCCCAAGCACACAGTCATAATAGAATGGTTTCAACTGACCGTTTTAGAAGGCTTCTGAGCATTTTGATTTGTCATGAATTCGTCCGTGTCTTTGACCTGAGTCTTTTGTTTTTGTTTGATTAATTCCTTTTATTCTTTCTTAAAATTTTATTCTTTTATATATATATATATATATATTTAGCTTTTTAAATCTAGTTGAGCTCAAGCTTGCAGGAGGAAAGAATTAGTAGATAAAATTATCAAAAACATGCATCGGTCTACCTTTTGGCAGTTTTGTCACTTCGCATGACTGGACTTCCTAACAGGTTGGTGATTATCAGTCAAGATTGAACACTGAATTTCAGACTCCCCTGGCACTTCAGTCTGGAGTAAGTCAAGAGGAAGACAAGAAAGAGGTATGTAGTGGTGATGGCTTTTGGACGTCAGCATGTGTGAGACTGGAAGCAATTTTTTGTGTCCTGACAAGGAAATGGCAACCCACTCCAGTGTTCTTGCCTGGAGAATGCCAGGGACGGGGGAGCCTGGTGGGCTTCCGTCTGTGGGGTCACACAGAGTCGGACACTACTGAAGTGACTTAGCAGCAGCAGCAACATACTTAGCTAGTAGTTTAAGGATATTTTCCTTTCTTGGAAAGTCTCTGAGAGCAGAGTCTTAAAAATTTTTACTTCTCTTCTTTAGCGTCAAAAGCGATATCTGAGGTATAGACGACTTTTCATGGATATTGAAAGAGAACAAGTGAAAGAACAACAAAGGCAAAAAGAACATAAGAAGACAATTGAAAAGTAAGTTCTTTGATCCTCATTGTGAGCTGTAAATTACCAGTTAAGATCATTTTGGAAGCTAGATTTTAGAAAGAGTCAAGCAGTGGTTTTACCTTCTCATCCATAGTGGAAGCAGCTATTTTTGATCTGGGTTGCCAAATTAAATGATGGTTAAGAGTTATATTTTTTTAATACACTTATTTTTTTGAAATAGTTTTAGATTCATAGCACAGTTAAACAGAAAGTTCAGAATGTTCCTGTTTACTTCTTACCCCTACTCATGGACTGCTTCCTCCACTGTCAATATCCTGTACCATAGTGATGAATTTGTTACAACTCATAAACCTACACTGACACATACACCTCATAATCCTATTTTACATATGGACAAATAATACTCTAGTATCTGGATGTTCTACGGTTTATTTGTCCGTTCACTTCCTGAAGGATATCTTGGTTTTTTCCCCCAAATTTGGCAGTTTTAATAAAGCTGCTTTAAACATCCATGTGTAGGTTTTGTGTGGGCATAAATTTTCAGCTTCTTCAGGTAAATAATGAGGAGTACTTTTGCTAGATTATATGGTAAGAGGATGTTCATTTTTCTAAGAAACTACTGCACACCAGGATAAAGTGGAATTTATTCTAGAGATGCAAGGGTGGTTCAGATCCACAAATCAATCAACATGATACACCAAATTAACATATGAATGATTAAGATCATATGATTGTCTCAATAGATGCAGAAAAAGCACTTGGCAAAATTCATCATTCATTCATGATAAAAGCTCTCAACAAAGTGATTATAGAAGACATGTACCTTGACATAATAAAGGCCATATGTGACAAGTCCATAGCTAACATCATACTCCATGGTGAAAAGCCATAAGCTTTTTCTTTAGGATCAGAAACAAGACAAGAATGCCTATTCTTGCCACTTCTATTCAACATAATATAGGAAGTCCTAGCCTAAGCAGTTAGGCAAGAGAAATAAAGACATTAAGTTGGAAAGGAAGAATTAAAACTAAAAGAAGGCATCATTTACCAATGTTAGGAATGAAAAAGAAGCCATTACTACAGAGCCTAGAAACATTCAATGTTAATAAGAAGACATTAGAAAATTTGAACACTTTGATGAAATAGACAAACTTAAAAAAGAACAAAATGAATGCAAGAAGAAATAGAGATCTGACTAACCCCACAAAAAAATCACTTATGGAATGTAAACAAATCACTTTTTGAAAAAAATCTTACCAAAAAGAAAAACTCATGTTTAGATCCAGGCTCAGATGTCTGCATTCAGTTCAGTTCAGTTCAGTTCAGTCGCTCAGTCGTGTCCGACTCTCCACGACCCCATGAATCACAGCACGCCAGGCCTCCCTGTCCATCACCAACTCCCAGAGTTCACTCAAACTCATGTCCACAGAGTCGGTGATGCCATCCAGCCATCTCATTCTCGGTCGTCCCCTTCTCCCGCCCCCAACCTTTCCCAGCATCAGAGTCTTTTCCAGTGAGTCAACCCGTCTCATGAAGTGGATCCCAAATATTTAAGGAAAAAAAATAACACCAGGGTTTATATAAGCTATTCTAGAGAATGGAAAATAGTGAATACTTCCCAAATAATTGTAGAGGCCAGCATAATCTTAGTACCAACCTGAGAAGGACTTTATAAGAAAGCAACATTTATAGACTTAATTTCTCTCATGAACATAAATTTTACTTGAAATTAAAATAAGAAGACCTAGTGGCCTATTAGGGGCACTGCTTCACCTATTAGCTCCTGACCTTAGGGCTTCTGCCCAAGCATCTGCCTTCTTCCCCAGGACAGCTTCTTAACTACCCCTGAACTTCTTCCAAGCCATGGACCCAACGGAAGCTTTTGGCAGGAACAATGATGATGAACACAATGATTAAATTAAACATTCCAATATGTTTAAGAATTGTCTTTCACTGGGGGAAATAAATTATTTTTTTCTATTCTTTCTGCCTTTCAATTTTTTATTATTTATATATTTGACTCTGGGAGCCTAAGCAGTAAGGGCCTCCTCGATTAATGTATTGTTTTTTTGCTATAAAGACTACAAAGACTTCTGAAATTTTTATGTGGCAGTCCACTGGTGAGAATGGTTTTCCTGTGAGGTGTTTAGTAGTTCCTTTGATATGTTTTTATTCTCACATTTTTTCCCCTTTGAGACATGTTATAATACTGTTATCCTAAAAGCGACTTGGCAAAAACTGCTGCAGTAAAAATGTGTATGTGTATGTGTGTTTTGGATTGGGGTTAGAAGAGAGAGGCTTGGAAAAATCCTCGTGAAGTTATCTAGGGTAGTCTTTAGGCAGACTACCCTAGGTAAATAGTTCAAGGATCTTTTCTATTCTTAATGTTCTTTGGGACTGTAATTATATAATTCCCTGGATAATAGTTTCAGAATCTAAGGACATTGGCTCTCAGGAAGTCCATTCTTATATCTAGGCCAGATTTGTCATACTATAATTTAGTCATTTTGCCATAATTATGACCTGATCTCCATCAAAAAGAAAAAAATCTGAATTCTGTGGTGCCATATATAAGCATTTTTACAGACTCATCAGGCAAAACACAGAATAAAAATTTTAGTTCATCTAATTGAAGCCAAGACATCTCTGCTGTGGGTATTTTATGTCGACCTTAAATCTTCTTATGACATGCCTACCACATGGTGTAGTCAGTGGGGAATTCTTCTTTAGCTATTCTGCTGACCTTCTTTGAAAGCTTTTCTGCTTAAGGCTTTTGTTTTATTGCCATTTTCTCACTGGATAATTTTTCTCTTGTTGGATTTATACTCTTGACCCCAGAAGAAATATGAAGGTCTCTGTCTTACAGATGGTATCAGAACATGAAATCTGTTGTCAGTGACAGTTTGCAAATAATATAAAGTTATTTTTTGCTTCTTGCTTGTTGAAGAAACGAAATGTATGCCCTTCTTTGCATGGGGGTTATTTGTTTTAAAGACAAAAACCACTCTAGCAGCATTCTAAAATAAACATATCCCTGCTTTCTACCTAGGAATTGATAGTAACCACTTTACCTCACCCAGTTGTTATGAGAATCAAATGATATGTCTTCATTTATTCATTTAGCAGCTATTAATTGAGCATCTATTAATTGGTAGAGATAATGCTAGGTTTGAAGCATACAAAATATGGAAGATATGATCCCATCCTTCATGATAAATAGATTCCACTGACATAATGTTAGGTTTAAAGCATACAAAATATGTAAGATATGATCCCATCCTTCATGATAGATAGATAGATTCCACTGACTAATGGAGAGACAAATAAATGAATAATTTATAGTGTGATATGTTAAGTATTACAAGACAATATAGCATGTGATTAAGAACCTGGGGAGATATGTGTTCAAGTCCTAGCTCTGCTGCCCACCAGCTTTGTGACTTTGGGAAAGTTACTTTCTATTAGTCCTAGTTTCTTCTCTATAAAACAGATAGAAGAGGAATATACACCTCAGAAAGTTGCTATGAGGATTATATGAGGTAACATGGCAAATGAACTTAGTGTAGAATCTGGCATGTGGTACATGCTCAATAAAAGTTGCCAAATATTTAAGGGACAAAATAGCACTAAGTTTTACATAAAATATTCCAGAGAATGGAAAACAGGAATACTTGCCAAATAATTATAGAAGTCATTATAACCTTAAAATCAACCTGTCTTGGATGTTAAAAGATAGCAATATTACAGACTAATTTCTTTGATCAACATAAATGTAAAAATATCAAGTAAAATATTAGTAAAATAAAATCTTTTTTCTGATGTCAGTAGAAGGGAAAAATTACAAGAAGGTATGAGAGCACAGAGACTGTTTTGAACTCAAAACCGGGGTCCCGGTCTAGCAGTGCAGGGAGGACGTCCTGGGTGGAGCTGTGAAGGGTCAGAGGAGGTATATGAGACACAGCTGGGACCGAGGGGACCACGAGTAGATGGGACCCCAGGCAGAAAGACTGACACCGTAGAAGCAGTTGCACGAAAGAATGACACTTCCGAGTTGGACGTGATTGGAGCTAATAGAATGGCAAGAGGTAAGCCTTGTCAAATGAGGAAAGATTATAAAGAACTTTGTATGTTGTAAGAAGGAATTTGGATTTTATCCTGAAAGCAGGAACCACTTGTGAGGAGTGGGTAAAATGGCTAAGACTAGATGCTGCTGCTGCTGCTGCTAAGTCGCTTCAGTCGTGTCCGACTCTGTGCGACCCCAAAGACGGCAGTCTGCCAGGTTCCCCCGTCCCTGGGATTCTCCAGGTAAGAACACTGGAGTGGGTTGCCATTTCCTTCTCCAGTGCATGAAAGTGAAAAGTGAAAGTGAAAGTGAATTTGCTCAGTCGTGTCCGATTCTTCGCGACCCCATGGACTGCAGCCTACCAGGCTCCTCCGTCCATGGGATTTTCCAGGCAAGAGTACTGGAGTGGGGTGCCATTGCCTTCTCCAAAGACTAGATGTTAGGAGATAGATGTTAGGCGATTATTATTCTTTTTATTTTACAGAAAATGAGCCCCAGAGAGGTTAACTAAGTTGCCTAAGATAAAGATCATACTTAACAGTGGCAGAACTGGGATTCAATCCCGAATTTATTCAATTCCATCACCTAACTGCTTTGAAGTCTGTAACTTCAAGAAGTTATAAGCCAGGGCCAGGGAGGGCCAGGGAGGAGGAGGCAGTTTTAAGAGCAAAAGACGTAGAATTGATAAGATACTGCTAGAGGAGAATTCAAAGATAAGTTCCAGGTTTATGGCTTAGGCCACCCTTAGCCCATTTACCTAATGAGCTGCTTTGAAACAGATTTTCCAGCAAGGAGGTAGAGGTGGAGAAGGTAAGTTTAGTTTGGGGCAAATTGGATTTGAAGTGCCTAAAGGAAATTCAAGTAGAGCATCCAGTAGGAAATATTATGTTATTTTTAGTAATGATTTCAGAAATCGCTAAGGAAGAATACTATCAGAATCAAGAAAGAGAGAAAAAGGTTGAACAGGAAAACAGGATTGGCAGGCAGAGATTTAGACTGTGCTAGATTAGACCTTAATCCTGTTGTACCGAAGAGGAAGATTTCTTTCATCTCCTTAAGAAGTTATTTTTCTAGCAGACACCTCTTTTAACCCCTGAAATAAAGCTACTTCTTATTCTTTAATGCAGAGTTCCCTTTATTTGACAGTGTTAGTGTTGGCAGGTTTCTGTGATTGCTCAAGAAGTATGAATCCATAGAGCCAAAAAGTCTTCAGTTTAGTTCTAGATCTCTATCTATTACAAAGTTTAACTTTGTAAAGGATTAGTGGCGTGACCTTATAATATGAAAGATGACTCACAAAAGTTTTTGAGTTGTTGTAATTATAAGAATGTATTTTTAGTGTCCTTTGCCTATGATACTGCTTTCTCTTCAGGATTCTTTTCAAAATGTAAATATTGCCATCTGCTTGTTGTGCAAACACTCATTGTAGCAAGTTGACAAATCAATTTGCAGAGTTTTATATTTTTACTCTCTTTTACTGAAAGTTTGACATTGGGTTTAGCATGACCCAAGAACCACTGTAATTATATTCACGTCAGTGCCCTGGGAAAAACCCATGTGTTGACATCTTGATTTCCAACCCAGTTAAGTTTCTGTTGTGTATCAACTAAAAAGTATATTTATGCAAGAAGCTTTAAAGACACTTGAGAGGTTTATAAAGTAATTGTTTTTATCAACTTTTTAAGTTGGTTTTGTCATTTTTTATTGTTATGATCCTATCTGAAACTACTGTGTGGCAGTAGTTCTTAACTTGAGAATCTAACCAAAGCTGTGGATCCTTTTCCCAGATAAATACCTTTGAGACACTCAAGTGGAATGTCACACTGGCAGGCAGTTAAATAGGTTTAAATCTCAGAGGAATGGTCTATGCCGGAGCTGGAGCTTAATGTGTTACAGATGATAGGGGTGGTCACAGAAGCAGATGGTATGCAAAAAGTCACCTAGGGAGAAGGCATAGAATAAGAAATGGAGAATGGCTTCTTCTAGAGTAAGAAATAAACATGGTATATTTCTGTTTATGTACTATGACCTTTTCGAGGGCCACAAACTATTTTAACGTCTAAGATATTTTTCTCCCTCGAATCAATTTTTGCTGCTTTGGGTATAATGTTACCCCTGTTGAGAATGTAAATGCTAGATGGGTTAACCTGTAGGCCACCAATGACCTTAGAGAGAGTTGTTTTGTGGAGTGATTGATGGGTCTTGAAAGCCATATTAGAGGGGGAGAGGAGATCAGAGAGGAAAAGGCTAGACTCTTAAGATGTTTGACTGTGAGGAGAGGACTGAGTTGGGGGGAGAAGGGGAAAGAGCTGATTCCATCGCTGCTAGTAATTGTCCTGTTACCAACAGTTTTGAGTAATTTTCCTGTTACCCATGTTTGAGAAACAATGCTGATATGTTTCCTTAGCTCTTAGTTTATATGTATAGAGAATAAACGGTATAGAGAATTATGTGTGTGTGTGCTAAGTCACTTGAGTCATGTCTGATTCTTTGTGACCCTATGGACTGTAATCCTCCAGGCTCCTGTTGTCCATGGGATTCTCAAGGCAAAAATACTGGAGTGGGTTGTCATGCTCTCTTCCAAGGGATCTTCCTGACCCAGGGATCGAACCAGTGTCTCATGTCTCCTGCGTTGGCAGGCAGGTTCTTTACCACTACTGCCACCTGGGAAGCCTATGGAGAATTATACCAGTAACTAAACCGTTCTGTTATTATTCACTTGGCTCCATTTAAGTTTCACCCTTGAAAACCTGAGGCTTCCCTGGTGGCTCAGTGGTAAAGAACTCGCCTGCCAATGCAGGAAACAAGGAATTTGATCCCTGGGTGGGGAAGATGCCCTGGAGAAGGAGATGACAACCCAGTCCAGTATTCTTGCCTGAGAAGTCCCATGGACAGAGGAGCCTGGTGGGCTACAGTCCATAGGGTTGCAAAACAGTCAGACACAACTAAACAACAGTAACAATTGAAAACCTCAGTTCGATTTCTCATCTGTAGAAAAATCTTTTCACATTTGCATTTTTTACCAGCTCAGGAGTTATTGAACTAATTAAATATGATTGTCTTCCAAACATTTACTTTTTTAAATTTTCTCTCTTTGGGAAAAGATCTTTATGTAAATAGATCCTTAGTGAAGGGCACCTATGATTCTAGGCTCATATTTAAACTTTTATACTTTTTTAACCTCTTCCTTTCATTCTCTTACATATATCATGCATTATATTTTAAGAGAGCAAATTGATGTATATTTTGAAGTCAATTGTGGGGAATTCCCTGGCAGTCCAGTGGTTAGGACTCTGCACATCTGCTGTAGTGAGCACGGGTTCAGTCCCTGGTCAGGGAAGTAAGATCTTGCATGCTGTGCAGCATGGCCAAAGAAAGAAAATTCAGGTGTGAATAAGTATGTGTGCTGTGGCTCTCCTCCACATTACCTTTCTCACGTTCCTAGTATGCTGCCTGATATGCCTTTATATCTTGATCCTTGCTAGGAATAAAACATCTCTCTACACAAGTTGGAGTATTGAGATTTCTTACTTCTACCTTGTTCCAACTTCATATTGCATTTGAGTTTGATTGTGATCCCCTTCATGGATCACAGCCTTGTGGTGAAGGGGCTTATGTAACGCAGTGAAGCTATGAGCCATGCCGTACAGGGCCACCCAAGACAGACGGGTCATAGTGAAGAGTTCTGACAAAATGTGGTCCACTGGAGGAGGAAATGGCTAGTATTCTTGCCAATTCTCCAGTACTCTTGCTGCGAGAACCCCATGAACAGTATGAAAAAGCAAAAAGATATGACACTGGAAGATGAGCCCCCCCAAGGCCAGAAAGTGTCCAGTATGCTACTGGATAAGAGCCAAGGACAATTACTAATAGCTCCAGAAAGAATGGAGCAACTGGGCCAAAGCAGAAACAATGCTCAGTTGCAGATGTGTTTGGTGGTGGCAGTAAAATCCAGTGTTGTAAAGAACGGTATTGCATAAGAACCTGGAATGTTAGGACCATCAATCAAGGTAAAGTGGATGTAGTCAAGCAGGAGATGGCAAGAGTGAACATCAATATCTTGGGAATCAGTTAACTAAAATGGAGAGGAAAGGGTGAATTTAGTTCAGATGACCATTATATCTACTACTGTGGGCAAGAATCAATCCATTAGAAGAAATGGAGTAGCCATCATAAGTCAACAAAAGAGTACAAAATGCAGGACTTGAGTGCAGTCTCAAAAACACCAGAATGACCTTGGTTCATTTACAAAATAAACCATTCAGTATCACAGTAATCCAAGTCTATGCCCCAACCACTAATGCCAAAGAAGCTGAAGTTGACCGGTTCTGTGAAGACCTATAACACCTAGAACTAATACCAAAAAAACACACCTTTTTCATCATAGGAGATTGGAATGCAAAAGTAGGAAGTCAGGAGATACCTGGTGTAACAGGCAAGTTTGGCTTTGGAGTACAAAATGAACCAGGACAAAGCCTAACAGTTTTGTCAAGAGAACACACTGATCATAGCAAACACCCTTTTCCAACAACACAAGAGATGACTCTGCACACAGACATCGCCAGATGCTCTCTGTGCATACTCTGTCATGTTTGACTCTGTGGGACCCCATGGACTGTACCCCGCCGGGTTCCTCTGTCCATGGAATTCTCCAGGCAAGAATACTGGAGTGGGTTGCATGTTGTTCTCCAGGGAATCTTCCCAACCTAGGGATTGTACCTGGGCCTCCTGCATTGTAGGCAGATTCTTTACCGTCTGAGCCACCAGGGGTTGCTATCCCAAATCGTCAATATCAAAATCAAGTTGATTCTATTCTTTGCAGCCAAAGATGGAGATGCTCTATACAGTTAGCAAAAAGAAGCCCTGGAGCAGACTGTGACTCAGATCATCAGTTTCTTATTGCAAAATTCAGGCTTAAATTGAAGAAAGTAGGTAAAACCACAAGGCCATTCAGGTATGACCTAAACCAACCCCTTATGATTGTATAGTGGAGGATTGAATAGATTCAAGGGATAAGATCTGGTAGACACTGCCTGAAGAACTATGGATGGAGGTTCATAACACTGTACAGGAGACAGTGACCAAAACCATTACCAAAAAAAGAAATGCCCGAAGACAAAGCTGTTGTCTGAAGAGGCTTTGCAAATAGCTGAGGAAAGAAGAAACACGAAAGGCAGGGGAGAAAGGAAAAGGTACACCCAACTGAAGGCAGAATTCCAAGAATAGCAAGGAGAGATAAGAAGTCCTTCTTAAATGCACAATGCAAAGAAATAGAAGAAAACAACAGAATGGGAAAAACTAGAGATCTCTTCAAGAAAATTGGAGGTATCAGGAGAAAACTTTAGGTAAGGATGGGCACGATAGTGAGGACAGAAGCCCCCTAACAGGAGCAGAAGAGGTTAAGAAGTGGTGACAAGAACACACAGAAGAACTGTATGAAGAACTATACGAAAAAGGTCTTAAAGACCTGAAAACCATGATGGTGTAGTCATTCACCTAGAGCCAGACATCCTGTAGTGTGAAGTCAAGTGGGCCTTAGAAAGCATTACTGCGAACAAAGCTAGCAAATAGAATTCCAGCTGAGCTATGTAAAATCCTAGAAGATGATGCTGTTAAAGTGCTGTACTCAGTATGTCAGCAACTTTAGAAAACACAGCAGTGGCCACAGGACTGGAAGAGATTGGTTTTCATTCCAATCCCAAAGAAGGGCAGTGCCAAATAATGTTCAAATTACTGTACAATTGTGCTCATGTTACATGCTAGCAAGATTATGGTCAAAATCCTTCAAACTAGGCTTCAGCGGTAGGTGAACTAAGAACTTCCAGATATATAAGCTGATTTAGAAAAGTCAGAGGAATCAGAGATCAAGTGGCCAACATTTGTTGGAGAAGGCAGGGGAATTCCAGAGAAATTTGTACTGTTGCTTCATGGGCTACACTAAAACCTTTAACTGTGTGAGTCACAACATACTGTGGAAAATTCCGAAAGAGATGGGCATACCAGACCACCTTACCTGTCTCCTGAGAAACCTGTATGTGGGTCAAGAAGCAGCAGTTAGAACTGAACATGATAACAACTGACCGGTTCAAAACTGGGAAAGGAATATAACAAGACTATATATCATCACTCTGCTTATTTAACTTCCATGTGGAGTACATCATGTGAAATGCCAGGCTGGATGAATCACAAGCTGGAATCAAGATTGCCAGGAGAAATGTCAACAATCAGATATGGAGATTATACCACTTTAATGGCAGAAAGTGACAAGGAACTTCTTTCCTCTTTCCAGAAAGTGAAGGAATCTCTTTAGAGCTTCTTGATGAGGGTGAAAGAAGAAAGTCAAAAAGCTGGCTTAACATGCATTATTTGAAAACCTAATGTGACATTTGGTCCCATCACTTTATGGCAAATAGATGGGGAAAAAGTGAAAGCAGTGACAGATTTTATTTTCTTGTGCTCCAAAATCACTGCAGACGGTGACTGAAGCCATGAAATTAAAAGACACTTGCTCTTTGAAAGGAAAGCTACAACAAACCTAGGCAGTGTATTAAAAAGCAGACATATCACTTTGCCAACAAAGGCCCATGTAGTCAAAACTAAGCTTTTTCCAGTAGTCATGTACAGATGTGAGAGTTGGACCATAAAGAAGGCTGAGCACTGAAGACTTGATGCTTTTGAACTCCGGTGTGGAGAAAACTCTTGAGTAGTGTCCATTGGACAGCAAGGAGATCAAACCTAAAGTCCAAACCTAAGTCCATCCTAAAGGAAATCAACCCTGGATATTCATTGAAAGGACTGATGCTGAAGCTAAAGCTCCAAAACTTTGGCCACCTTATGCAAACAGCTGATTCACTGGAAAAGACCCTGATGCTGGGAAATATTGAGGGCAGGAGGAGAAGGGGACGGCAGAGGGTGAGGTGGTTAGATAGCATCACCAACTCAGTGGGAGACAGTGAAGGACAGGGGAGCCTGGCATGCTGCAGTTCATGGGGTCCCAAAGGGTCAGACATGACTTAGCAACTAAACAACAACAACAGCATACCATAAAAGCTATTTTGATGTTCTAGACTGTTTGAGGAATACTCCTAGTAGACTTATAGCTCAAGAAATAATGGCAAGTGTGCTGATCAGTTATAAGAAAATCCTTGTTTAGAGTGGACTTGTCACCTCTACTGGAGGTGACAGAATCTGGATGAACTTAGTCGCCCATCAAGTTTCTTGTACTTTTCCAGTACCTGATCTTTGAGGCTTTGTAGGACAGCTTCCTGGTTTTTAGTATATACCTGTATTAATCTAACAAAGGAAGCCCAGAATTCCCCTGGAGTAAACAGGCTGCTGCAAATGGATGGAAGCCCAGAATTTTCAGCAGACCATGCTTTATTGAAGCGGTGTGTGAATTGACCTCATACTACTGTTCAGAAAATAGCAGCTCATTTGTTTCAAAGTCATTTTTAGCAACTGACATTATCAGCATACATCTATAAGTTCTAGTCTTGAATTATATTGCTTTTTAAAAAATATTTACTTATTTGGCTATGTCAGATCATAGTTGTGGCATGCAGGGTCTTTCGTTGAGTTGCCTGGGTTCTCGTTGCGGCACAGACTCAGTAGTTGCAGTGCATGGGCTTAGTTGCTTGGGCATGTGGGATCTTAGTTTGCCAACCAGGGATTGCATCTGTGCTCTCTGCATTGCAAAACAGATTCTTTACCACTGAACCATGAGGGAAGTCCCGAATTAGTTATATTTCTCAACAAAAGCTCTTAAATTAGGTTTTCTGACAATTTTCTCATGGCGCAACTAGAAGGTGT
This sequence comes from Moschus berezovskii, assembly GCF_049115385.1. Lineage (NCBI taxonomy): Eukaryota > Metazoa > Chordata > Mammalia > Artiodactyla > Moschidae > Moschus > Moschus berezovskii. The sequence continues at coordinate 20,735,091 of NC_142484.1, read as the reverse complement.
TTTTTGCTCTCTGCTAGAAAGTATTTTTTAAAAATAAGTATAATTGATGTTCAGTAAACTATGCATATAAAATTTCACACAGACACACACATGAAATGACTGTCATAGTCAAGACAGTGAACATATCTGTCATCCTCAAAAGTTTCCTCATGCCCTTGGTAGTCCCTCTTACCTGCACAGCCCCCTCTTCCTCAGGCAACTACTTGTTTGCTTTGTGTCACTGTAGATTAGTTTGCATTTTCTGGAGTTCTGCAACATGTACTCTTGTGCCCAGCTCCTTTTATTTTAAATCAATTTTATTGGAGTGTAGTTGCTTTACAATGTTGTGTTAGTTTCTTGCAAAGTGAATCAGTCATACACATATATATATATATCCCCTCTTTTATGGATTTCCTTCCCATTTAGGTCACCCCAGAGCACTGAGTAGCGTTCCCTGTGCTGTACAGGAGGGTCTCCTTAGTTATCTGTTCTATACACAGTGGTGTATGTATGTCAGTCTCAGTCTCCCAATTCATCCCATCCCCCTTGGTAGCAATGAGTTTGTTCTGTAAATCTATGACTGTTTTTCTGCTTTGCATATAAGTTCATCTCTGTCATTTTTCTAGATTCCACATGTAAGCAATATGATGCAATATTTGTTTTTTTCTTTCTGACTGACTTCACTTTGTGTGACAGTCTCTAGATCCATCTCAGTTCAGTTCAGTCGCTCAGTCGTGTCCGACTCTCCGCAACCCCATGAATCACAGCACGCCAGGCCTCCCTGTCCATCACCAACTCCCGGAGTTCACTCAAACTCATGTCCACAGAGTTGGTGATGCCATCCAGCCATCTCATTCTCTGTCGTCCCCGTCTCCTCCTGCCCGCAATCCCTCCCAGCATCACAGTCTTTTCCAGTGAGTCAACTCGTCACATGAGGTGGCCAAAGTATTGGAGTTTCAGCTTTAGCATCAGTCCTTCCAATGAACACCCAGGATTGATCTCCTTTAGAATGGACTGGTTGGATCTCCTTGCAGTCCAAGGGACTCTCAAGAGTCTTCTCCAGCACCACACTTCAAAAGCATCAATTCTTCGGCGATCAGCTTTCTTCACAGTCCAACTCTCACATCCTACATGACCATGGGAAAAACCATTGCCTTGACTAGATGGACCTTGGTTGGCAAAGTAATGTCTCTGCTTTTTAATATACTGTCTAGGTTGGTCATAACTTTCCTTCCAAGGAGTAAGCGTCTTTTAATTTCATGGCTGCAATCAGCATCTGCAGTGATTTTGGAGCCCAAAAAAATAAAGTCTGATACTGTCTCCACTGTTTTTCCATCTATTTCCCATGAAGTGATGGGACCAGATGCCATGATCTTTGTTTTCTGAATGTTGAGCTTCAAGCCAACCTTTTCACTCTCCTCTTTCACTTTCATCAGATCCATCTACATCTCTGCAAATGGCACTATTCTCGTCCTTTTATGGTTGAGTAATATTTTATTTTATATATGTGTCACATCTTCTTTATCCATTCCTCTGTCAATGGACGTCTGGATTGGTTCCATGTCCTGACTGTTTTAAATAGTGGTGCAATAAACATCAAGAGTGCATGCATCCTTTCAAATTATGATTTTCTTTGGATATATACCTAGGAGTGGGATTGGCCCAGTTCCTTTTTTAAACAATTAATTAATTTTATTTTGTGGGGGTTACACTGGGTCATCATTGCTGTGCATGGGCTTTCTCTAGTTGCGGAGAGTGGGGACTACTCTCTAGTTGCAGCTTGAGGACTTCTCATTGTAGTGGCTTCTCTTGTTGTGGAGCACAGGCTGTCAGTGCAACGGCTTCAGTAGTTGCATCTCATGGGCTCCAGAGCATAGGCTCATGGGTTTAGTTGCTCTGCTGCAGTTGGAATCTTCCTGGACCAGGGATTGAACCCCTGTCCCCTGCATTGGCAGGCAGACTCCTATCCACTGTACCACCAGGGAAGTCCTGGCCTACCTCCTTTTATTCAGAGTAATTATTTTGAAGATTTGTCTTTGTTGTGCTGGTATCAAGAGTTTATTCCTTTTTCTTATAGATAGTATTCCATTGTTTGGATATACCACAATTTGTTTATGCATTCAAAGGTTGATGGACATTTGGGTTGTTTCCAGTTTGGAGCTAATACAGATAAAGCTGCAGTGAACATTCATGTGCAAGTCTTTGGAAATATGTTACCTTTTCTCTTGGGTGAATACCTGAGAGTGGACTGGATCATCATGGTAGGTATATACTTCAGTTTTTAAAGAAACTGTCCAGTGGTTTTCTAAAGTAATTGTACCACTTTATGTTACCACCAGCAGTGTAAGAGAGTTCAAGTTCCCTTACATCATTGCCAACACTTAGTGTGATCAGTCTTTTTCATTTTAGCCATTTGAATAGGTATGTAGTGATACCTCATTTGGTTTTAGTTTACATTTCTTAAATGACTAAAGAGATTGTACTTTCAGTGTCATAGTTAAGAAATCATTGCCTAACTCAAGGTCACAAAAATTTGTTGTTGTTTTCTTCTATAAAGATGATCATTGTAGGTTTTACATTTAGGTCTGTGATCCAGTTTGAGTTCATTTCACATGTAGTGTGAAGTGGGTTTTTTTTGTATATGGATATCCTCTTGCTGAAGTTATTCTTTCTCCACTGCATACTTTAGTGCATTTGTCAAAAATCAGTTGTCCAACGAACAGTAAAAGAGAAGATTGATAAGTTGGACTTCATCAAAATTAAAAACTATAAAGAAGGTGAAAAAAACAACCAAAGATGGGAGAGATTATTTGCAAATCATATATCTGATGAGACACTTGTCAGAATGTATAAAAGGACTCTTACAACTCAGTAATAAAAAGATAACCCAATTAAAAAGTAGACAAAGGATTTAAATAGACATTTCTCCTAAGGAAATAATATATAAATGGCTAATAAGCACTTGAAAATATACTCAAAAGCATCAGTGCTTCTAATGAAAATTCAGTGTTGATTTCCTTTCAGTTCAGTTCAGTTCAGTCGCTCAGTCGTGACCGACTCTTTGCAACTCCATGAATCAGCATGCCAAGCCTCCCTGTCCATCACCAACTCCCGGAGTTCACTCAAACTCATGTCCATCCAGTCAGTGATGCCATCCAGCCATCTCATTCTCTGTCATCCCCTTCTCCTCCCGCCCCCAATCCTTCTCAGCATCAGAGTCTTTTCCAGTGAGTCAACTCTTTGCATGAGGTGGCCAAAGTATTGGAGTTTCAGCTTTAGCATCAGTCCTTCCAGTGAACACCCAGGATGGACTGGTTGGATCTCCTTGCAGTCCAAGGGACTCTCAAGAGTCTTCTCCAGCACCACAGTTCAAAAGCATCAATTCTTCGGCGATCAGCTTTCTTCACAGTCCAACTAACATCCATACATGACCACTGGAAAAACCATAGCCTCGACTAGACGGACCTTTGTTGGCAAAGTAATGTCTCTGCTTTTTAATATGCTATCTAGGTTGGTCATAACTTTCCTTCAGGCTTGATTGATTTGATCTCCTTGCTGTCCAAGGGACTCTCAAGAGTCTTCTCCAGCACACAGTTCGAAGGCTTCAGTTCTTCAGTGCTGAGCTTTTTTTATTGTCCAGCTCTTGCATCCATACAGGACTACTGGAAAAATCATAGGTTTGACTATATGGATCTTTGTAGGCAAAGTAATGTCTCTGCTTTTTAATAGACTGTCTAGGTTTGTCATTGCTCTTCTTACAAGGAGGAAGCATCTTTTAATTTCATGAGGATGTTGATCAAGTCTATATCTTTGCCATGTTTATGCCTGGTTTTTCTACAATAATTGAGAGAGGGTATTAAAAATCTCTGCCTTAACCGTGGATTTATTGTATCTTCTTTGCAGTTCCATAAGCCTTTGCTTTATGTATTTTGAAGCTCTTTTATTAGATACATAAATGTTTGGGATTATTATGTCTTCTCAGTTAATTGACTCTGTAATTATGAAATGACCTTTATCTCTGATAGTTTATTTGCTCTAAAATCTACATTGTCTGATATTAATATAGCTATTCCAACCTTCTTTTAACTATTGCTAGCATATATTTTCCTTTTCTTGCATTTTTAATCTTTTTTTTTTGTATTTAAAGTGCATTTCTTGTCAGCACTGTGTAGTTGAATCAAATCCTACAATTTTTATCAAATCTGACAGTCTCTTCCTTTTAATTGGATGTTTAGACTATTTACTTTTAACGTGATTATTGGTAGGGTTTGATATATTATCTTGCTGTTTGTCCCATTTCTTATTAGTTCTCTTTTTTCAGTTTTTATACCTTTTTTGAATTACTTTTATATTTTTATGATTCTAGTGCATCTCCTTTGTTGGCCTGTATGCTATGACATTTTTGTTATTTTATTGGTTGTTCTATTATTTATAGGGCTTCCCATGTGGTTCAGTGGTAAAGAATCCACCTGCTAGTGCATGAGACTTAGATTCAATCCCATGGAGTAGGAAATGGCAACTCACTCTATCTTGCCTGGGAAATTCCATGGATAGAGGAGCCTGGCAGGCACTAACCCATGGGGTTGCAAAGAGCTGGACACAACTGAGAGACTGAGCATGCACACACTAGGATTTATAGTTGTATATCTCTTAACTTTTCACACTCTGCCTTTAAATGATATTATATTACTTCACATATAATATAAAAATTTTAATATAAGAGTCTTAGAGTAGTGTACTTCCATTTCTCTCATCCAGCCTTATTACTATTGTTATACATTTTACTTTTACGTATAAAATAAATAGTTATTTTTGTTAAAGAAGTCTGTTATTATTTAAAAGAGATTTAACTAATAAGAATCTTATATATCTTACCTAAAGTATCATTTTGTTCTTATCTGAAAGATAACCTTTAACATTTTCTGCAATTGTGGGTATACAGGCATACCTTGTTTTACTGTGCTATGCTTTATTGTACTTTGTAGACACTGCATTTTTTTTTACAAATTGAAGGTATATGACAACCTTGTGTTGAGCTAGTCTGCTGGTGCCAATTAGTTTTAAATTAAGGCATGTACATTGTGTTATCACACACTTAAAAGACTACCGTGTAAACAGAATTTTATATGCACTGGGAAACCAAAAACTTCATGTGACTTGCTTTATCTCAATCTTCCCTTTATTACAGTGGTCTGGAACCAAGCCTGTACTGTCTTTGGGTTATGCCCATACTGGTGATGAATTCTTTCAGGTTTTGTACGTCTACAAACAACTTGATTTCATTTTTTTCACTTCATTTATTCATTTATTTATGTGACGTGGTTTTTTTCTTTTGATGGTAAAAAACATGTAATGTATAATTTACCATTGTAACCATGTTTAAGTGTACAGTTCAGTAGCATTAATAAACAAATAAACATATCCATATTGTTGTGAATATAGTATGAGGTTTTGATTTGCATTTGAATGAAGATTCGTGATGTTGAGCAACTTTTCTTATGTTTGTTGGTCATTTATAGATCATCTTTGGAGAAGTATCTGTTTCATCCTTTACCCATTTTTAATTGGATTCATTGCTTTTTTGTCTTCCTTTTAAAATTTTTGGGTTTTCTCCCTGTGGTTTATTTTGGATACTTTCTATCATTATGCTTTCAGATTTAGTTTTGCATTGTTTAACCTGCTAGTAATCCCATCCAGTGTAATTTTTTTTAATAATTAATTTTTATAGAGCAGTTTAGGTTCATGGCAAAATTGAGAGGAAGGTAGAGCAATTGTTCATATGTACTATCCCTTGACATTCAGGGTCTCCTCCATTATCATCGTCCCACACCAGTGTGGTACAACTGTTTACACGTGACAAGCCTGCATTGATACATCATTATCAGCCAAAGTTTATCATTTGCATTAGGGTTCTTTCTTGGTGTTGCACATTTGTGGGTTTGGGCAAATGTATAATGACTTGCATCCATCATTAAGTATCATATAGAATAGTTTTACTACTCTAAAACTCCTTTATGCTCTGCCTGTTTGCCTTCTTTCCCTCTCTCCAACCCCAGCTTCTGGCAACCACTGATCTTTCACTGTCTCCATTGTTTTATTCTTTCCAGAATGTCATATGGTTGGAATCATACAGTATGTAGCCTTTTGAGATTGGCTTCTTTCACTTAGTAATAGGCATTTACACTGAACGTCTCTTCATGGCTTAGTAGCTCATTTCTTTTTAGTACTGAATAATATTTTGTTGTTTGAAAGTACAACAGTTTATTTATCCATTCATCTACTGAAGGACATCTTGGTTTCTATCCAGCATTTGGCAAATAAACTATTTCAAACATCCATGCGCAGGTTTTGTGTGGGTGTAAGTTGTGTAAATACCAAGGGGTACTGCTGGATTGTGTGGTGTTTGATTTTGTCAAATGCTTTCTCTACATCTTTTTATAGAATTGTGATTTTTCTTATATAGCTTTTGATGCGATCTGTTACATTAATTGATTTTTTTCATATTGAACCAGCCTTTCATTCTTGGCCTAAATTCCTTTTGATCATGATATTTGTGTGCATTGTTAGATTCGACTTGCTAATATTTTTGAGGATTTTTGCCTCTTGTTCATAAGAGATATTGGTTTCACTTTCTAATATCTTTGTCTGGTTTTGATTTTAGAGTAATGCTGACCTCATAGAATGAGTTAAGAAGGATGCTTTCTGCCTCTGCCCGCTGAAAGAGACTGAAGAGATTTGGTGTAATTTCTTTCTTAATTGTTTGGTGAGCCCACCTGGGCCTGGTGCTTTCTGTTTTGCAAGGTTCAGTTCAGTTCAGTTCAGTCGCTCAGTCATGTCCGACTCTCTGCGACCCCATGAATCACAGCACGCCAGGCCTCCCTGTCCATCACCAACTCCCGGAGTTCACTCAAACTCATGTCCACAGAGTTGGTGATGCCATCCAGCCATCTCATTCTCTGTCGCCCCCTTCTCCTCCCGCCCCCAACTTTTCATAGCATCAGAGTCTTTTCCAGTGAGTCAGCTCGTCGCATGAGGTGGCCAAAGTATTGGAGTTTTAGCTTTAGCATCAGTCCTTCCAATGAACACCCAGGATTGATCTCTTTTAGAATGGACTGGTTGGATCTCCTTGCAGTACAAGGGACTCTCAAGAGTCTTCTCCAACACCACAGTTCAAAAGCATCAATTCTTCGGTGATCAGCTTTCTTCACAGTCCAACTCTCACATCCATACATGACCACGGCAAAAACCATAGCCTTGACTAGACGGACCTTTGTTGGCCAAGTAATGTCTCTGCTTTTTAATGTACTATCTAGGTTGGTCATAACTTTCCTTTCAAGGAGTAAGCGTCTTTTAATTTCATGGCTGCAATCAGCATCCGCAGTGATTTTGGAGCCCAAAAAATAAAGTCTGACACTGTTTCCACTGTTTTTCCATCTATTTCCCATGAAATTATGGGACCAGATGCCATAATCTTTGTTTTCTGAATGTTGAGCTTCACGCCAACCTTTTCACTCTCCTCTTTCGCTCTCATCAAGAGGCTTTTTAGTTCCTCTTCACTTTCTGCCATCAGGGTGGTGTCATCTGCATATCTGAGGTTATTGATATTTCTCCCAGCAATCTTGATTCCAGCTTGTGCTTCTTCCAGCCCAGCGTTCCTCATGATGTACTCTGCGTATAAGTTAAATAAGCAAGGTGACAATATACAGCCTTGACGTACTCCTTTTCCTATTTGGAACCAGTCTGTTGTTCCATGTCCAGTTCTGTTGCTTCCTGACCTGAATACAGGTTTCTCAAGAGGCAGGTCAGGTGGTCTGGGATTCCCATCTCTTTCAGAATTTTCCACAGTTTATTGTGATCCACACAGTCAAAGGCTTTGGCATAGTCAATGAAGCAGAAATGGATGTTTTTCTGGAACTCTCTTGCTTTCTCCATGATCCAGCGGATGTTGGCAATTTGATCTCTGGTGCCTCTGCCTTTTCTAAAATCTGCTTGAACATCTGGGAGTTCACGGTTCACATATTGCTGAAGCCTGGCTTGGAGAATTTTGAGCATGACTTTACTAGCGTGTGAGATGAGTGCAATTGTGCAGTAGTTTGAGCATTCTTTGGCATTGCCTTTCTTTGGGATTGGAATGAAGACTGACCTTTTCTAGTCCTGTGGCCACTGCTGAGTTTTCCCAATTTGCTGGCATATTGAGTGCAGCACTTTCACAGCATCATCTTTCAAGATTTGAAATAGCTCAACTGGAATTCCATCACCTCCACTAGCTTTGTTCATAGTGATGCTTTCTAAGGCCCACTTGACTTCACATTCCAAGATGTCTGGCTCTAAGTCAGTGATAATTATTAATTCTATTTCTTTAATATATAGACTTATTCTCCAATGTATATTTTATTTCAGAAATTGTAGTTTTCATCTTGATAAGGTGATTTCAGTCTTCTTTATGTCTAAACTTTTTGAACATATAGGATCTATTAATAGTTGTACTATCTTGTTTTAATGTCCTTCTATGCTAATTCTGATCACTGTCTATTCTAGGTTGATTCTGAGTGGTTGATTACTCTCTTCATTATGAATTGTATTTGCTGCCTCTTTGCATGCCTGGTAATCTTTGATTAGACTTCCAACGTTGAATTTACCTCATTGGTTACTAGTTATTTTTGTATTCTTATAAAATTTTTCTGAGCTTTGTTTAGGGATGCAGAAGGAAATGGCAACCCAGTCCAGGATTCTTGCCTGGAAAATCCCATGGACAGAGGAGCTTTGCGGGCTACAGTCTTTGGGGTCACAAAGAGTCGGACGCGACTGAATGATTAGCACTTTTATTTAAGTTACTTTGGAGCTTTGCTTTTACAGTGTTGGTTGTATCTGGAACAATTGCTATTCCCCGCTACTGAAGTAAAGTCTTCCTGAAAACTCTACCCAGTGCCTGTACATTATGAATTTTTCAAGGCTTAAGTGGTGGGAACAGTCTCCATTCTGTGCTGTGTGAGCACAGGACACTGTTCCCTGTTACTCTTTTGGATGGCTCTGTCCTTGATCTCAGATCTTGTCCTCACATACATGCTCAGTGCTCTGCTGTGTATTAGAAGGAGACCCCCTAGATCTCTGGGGTTCTCTCTCTGAGTAGCTCTCTCCCCTGGGTTTTCTGTCTTAAGTACTCTAGTTGCTTTTGTGTCCTTGTACTTTTCAGCACCATCTCCCCAACTCAGAAAGTCTATCAGGCTCCACCTCAGCTCTCTTGCCCTGTGCTGCTGCTGCCTGGAAACTTTCAAGGCAGTAAACTTGGGTACTTGTAGGACTCACTTCATTTGTTTTCCGTCTGTTAAGGATCACTGTCTTTCATTGATGAATACCCAGTGTCTAGAAAACCATTGTTTTTTTTTTGTTTGTTTGTTTTTGGTCTGGTTGGTTTCTGGGTTGATTAGTTGTTTCATTTATTCGGTTGTTTAAGGTGGTAGGGCAAATCCAGTCCCCGTTAATCCATTTTAGCTAAAAGCAGAAGTCCTGTCTACTTGTAATTTTAACCTCAGAAAGTTCTTGTGTTAGAATTTTTCCAGGAACACTCTTTTAGTAGTAACTATTGGTCATTTCCATTCAAGAGACTATGTGTACACATGAGCAATGAGATAAACTAAATCAGCCAGCAGGGAGTTTTGAGGCTTTTCTAGGGTTGTTAAACTGATTTCCCTACTGCCCTCTTTCTGGGAAGTTCTTGAGGTATTTGGATCTAAAAGCTAATTCTAAATAATGACTTGATGAAATTCCTAACCATGTTATGATTTTATTCTCAGAATTAAGAAAAAGAAAGAGCGGCAACATTATGCTGAAGAACAGAGGATGTTAAGAATGAACTCCCATGAAGAGCCATGTTCAGGGGAGAAGATGAGTGAGATATTAGCCCAGCTACAACTTGAGGAAATAAAAGCAGCCAGAGAGAAACAACAGCAGAAAGAAAAAGAATACCAAAGGTACTTTGGAAAGTTCTGCATGAAATTTTGGCCCTGGAGGAGACTTGTTAGGAAGTCAGTGTTCTCATTTTCCTTAAAATGAATTGACTATGTCTTCTTATGCTTTAGGAGGTACAGAACACATTTCTTTTTTTTTTAAAGACTTTTTTTTTTTGATGTGGGCCCTTTTTTAAAGTCATTATTGAATTTGTTACAATATTGTTTCTGTTTTATGTTCTTTGGCTGTTTTTGGCCATGAGGCATGTGGGATCCTAGCTTCCCGACCAGGGATCGAACCCTCACCCTGTGCATCAGAAGGGGAACAGATTTCTTGATTGCCTAATACCTCTCTGGAATAGCACTACATTTTTCCTTGTACTGCTTCTTAGTACCCAGAGGAAGGGCTGAGGCACAGGGATATGAAATAGTTTAACAGTTTGAGGTAGGAGTAAAATAAGGACTCATGCTCATTCTCTTCCTAGTGGTTCACTTTGCTTGGTCATACTGTATTTTTATAGATACGTAGAAGCTTTAAGAGCCCAGATCCAGGAGAAAATGCAACTATATAATATTACTTTACCTCCACTCTGCTGCTGTGGTCCGGATTTTTGGGATGCTCATCCTGATACCTGTGCCAGCAATTGTATTTTCTATAAAAACCACAAAGGTAAGTGTCTTCAAGGAATGGTTGGGGCCTGGTGTCAGATAAAAAATAACAAGCGTAAAAGTAGTGATTGCAGTAGAAATTTAGCATTTATTGACTAAGTGCTTATTATATACCAAAGACTGTTATACCCCCCTTTACAAAACAACTCTGAGGCAATAAAAATAATAATAGTGAGTTATATTTCTCTTTGAGATATGTTATCTTCTTGTCTTCATTTATGCTGGGGAAATAGTTCTAGCAGTAATGAGACTAGGGTTGCAGGTCCTTCTGTACATGAAGAAGATTAGAGGTTTATAGCTATCTAAGTTAGGCCTTTGTCCAGTTGAATACTCTGTTATCCGAATTCTTGAATGTTATCTAACATAGACTTATCATCTGTATATTATTTATAATGTGTGTATATCCACATTAGACTGCCAGTTCTGCTAGGGGTTACTGAGAAACATGAGGTCAATATAAACTCTGTTAGGAATACCAGCTAGAAGAAATGGAGTCATTTCCTGTTGTCACTAATATTTCTGTTTCCTGTCCATTCTTAAGTGTACTGATTTACATATAGAGGCTTCATACAAACACCGAAAATGTTGGTGGTGTTTGTATTCCTAATGTTCCATCTGCGATATGAGTTTATCAGTCCTATGAATTATGTTTTAAAAACACACATCTGATTGTGCCATTCCCTTATCATCAGACCTGTAGGACTTACCACTGAAGTACAAAATACGGTGCATAACCGGCACGTTTTCTCTCTGGCTCCAGGCCACACTCCAGCCATATCGAACCTGCTATTGTCATACACACCACATTTAAAAAAATATATCCTTGTATCCCACACACTCATTTCTTTGCCTAGAAGGCCTTCTTTCCTTTATTTCTATTAATCCTTCAAGACCATCTTAAATGTTACTGATTTTTTTTTTTTTTTTGAATGTTACCACTTCTGGAACTCTTTTTATCCTCTCCTAGTTTTTTTTTTCATTGTGAACTTCATGCTGTGATGACATTTTGTATATGCCTCTGGTTTGGAAATAGTACACTGCAGTTTAATTTTTGTGTCCATCCTCTCATGATCTTTTCTGTTATCACAGAGTACTTGGTATGTGGTAAATACTCAATACTTAGTCAATGGGTTGATAAAGTTAATGCCTATAAGACTGGGCAGAGAAGCAGTACTAATAGGAAGAGGTTGGGAGAACTGTTTAGAATCCTACTTCATTCATCACTATGTTAATCTTTATTTGCAGCATATACCCGGGCACTACATTCAGTCATCAATTCCTGTGACATCCCTGAGGGGAACTCAGATCTTCGAGTTGCCATTTATAATTTTGCTTCTGCACATAGACGGACTTTGAAAAACCTGAAATAAGAATCTGAAATCAACTGTTAGTATTTCAACCTACTTAAAATCTACCCCAAGAGATTATTTCAGGAAAAACTGTCAAAGTGTAGAAGATGTGTAATCTGGAAAGAAAGACTGTCCCACACAATTGGTATCTTTTTAATTAAATCATGACCATTATTTCACTCTGTGCTTGGGACCAGGATTGAAAATTGGGTTCCAGACTTGTCTCATTACTGTAAACCATCTGGTACGTATTGTTTTAAAAATGATCACTCAGGCTGGTGAGGTTTCTCTCACTTTGCTCTGCTCTGCTCAGAAGAGATTATTAGAAATCTTTGAGATTATCTCATTTATTATCTTTATATAACTGTACCACTTGAATCTTGACAAAATTGAAAATGTTTGGATGAAGGAGAAGAGAAGATGAAGAAATGAATTTCTGAGCACCAGTGGCCATCTATATTGCTGTTAGCTTTTCTAGTTGTGTACAGCAGTTAGAGAAGAGAACAATCTGAATTTGATGTACGTTTTTTCCTCAACATTTTTTCTCTCATGTTTTTAAATTTATTACCTCTTTCCCTATTCAGTGGTGATGAACACAGGACTTTTTAATTTTATAATTTTTATAGCAAAAAAGGCAAATAAACCCTCTGCCTTTTGAGCATCTTTTATGTGAAATAATTGTGAGTGACATTTCAAAAAGTGGATCTGAAGTCAAAGAGAGTAAAGTCCTACTGTATTTTCCTGTCTGTAAAATATCTGATGAATGCCATACCTACAGAGCAGGTGAAATAAAAATTGCTATAGTTAATATGAATTTTTTATTTCTTTACAGTGTTTCTTGACACAAAATATGAAAAGTTTTAATATTGTGAATTAAGGAGAGGTACTGACATTTTCTTTTTCCTACCTCTAATCATCAGTGTTGAAAAAGCACTTAAGTTATGTCTCAGAAACACCTAAACATCTTAGCCAGGTCATTGAAAATAAGTGTCAGAATTACTCGTGTGACAAGATTGACTGGTTATTTAATCAGATTAATTATCCAGTCAAAATCCTTATGCAACTAAATCCTTGCTTTAGCCTTTCTGAGTTGTATTTTTTAACACCTTCGTTGAGATATAATTCATATATCATTTGATTCACTGACTTGAAATATACAATTCAGTGGTTTTTATTACACTCTATGATTGTACAACCATTAACACTATCAAATTTTAGAACACTTGTCACTCTAAGGAGATGCCCGAGTGATCCAGCAATCCCACTGTGGGTGTATATCCTAAATAATTGAAAGCAGAATCTTCAACAGATATGTTCATAGTGGCAAGAGGTGGAAGCAACCTAAATTTCCATCAACAGATGGGTGGATAAACAAAATGTGTTATATACATACAATGGAATACTCTTCAGCCCTAAAAAGGAAAGAAATCCTGTCATGTAGTGTAACCTGTATTAGCCGTAAGGACATTGTGCTAAGTGAAATAAGCTGGGAACAAAGAGACGAATACTGTGTGATTCCACTCATACTAGGAACCTAGACTAATCAAATTCATGCAGGCAGAAAGTAGAGTGATGAAGACTTCCCAGGTGGTCCAGTGGTTGGGAATCCACCTTCCAATGCTTGAAACACAGCTTTGATCCCTGGTTGGGAAATGAAGATCCCACATGCTGTAGGGCCACAAAACCAGCAGGCTGCACCTGCTGAGCGCTCGCTCTCTAGAGCCTATGCTCCAGAACAAGAGAAGTTTGCATGCCGCAACTAGAGAAAAAGCCCACATGCTGCTATAAAGACCCAGCACAGCCAAAATTTAAAAAAGGAAAGTAGAATAATGGTTGCCAGGATCTGGGGTCAAGAGGAAAGGGGAAGTTATTATTTTTTCTTTTTTTTTTTCTTCCGCCCCAGGTGTACATCTGTTCCCCATCCTGAACTCCCCTCCCACAGCCCTCCGCATATCATCCCTCTGGTTCATCCCAGTACACCAGCCCCAAGCATCCTGTATCATGCATAGAACCTGGACTGGCAATTCGTTTCACATATGATAATATACATGTTTCAACGCCATTCTCCCAAATCATCCCACCCTCGCCTTCTCCCACAGAGTCCAAAAGACTGTTCTATGCACCTGTGTCTCTTTTGCTGTCTCGTATACAGGGTTATCATTACCATCTTTCTAAATTCCATATATATGCGTTAGTATACTTTATTGGTGTTTTTCTTTCTAGCTTACTTCACTTTGTATAATAGGCTCCAGTCTCATCCACCTCATTAGAACTGATTCAAATGTATTCTTTTTAATGGCTGAGTAATACTCCATTGTGTATATGTACCGCAGCTTTCTTAGCCATTCGTCTGCCGATGGACATCTAGGTTGCTTCCATGTCCTGGCTATTATAAGCAGTGCTGCGATGAATGTTGGTTGGAGTACATGTGTCTCTTTGAATTCTGGTTTCCTCGGTGTGTATGCTCAGGAGTGGGATTGCTGGGTCGTGTGGCAGTTCTATTTCCAGTTTTTTGAGGAATCTCCACACTGTTCTCCATAGTGGCTGTACTAGTTTGCATTCCCACCAACATTGTAAAACGGTTCCCTTTTCTCCACACCCTCTCCAGCATTTATTGCTTGTAGACGTTTGGATAGCAGCCATTCTGACTGGCATGAAATGGTACCTCATTGTGGTTTTGATTTGCATTTCTCTGATGATGAGTGATGTTGAGCATCTTTTCATGTGTTTATTAGCCATCTGTATGTCTTCTTTGGAGAAATGTCTGTTTAGTTCTTTGGCCGATTTTTTGATTGGGTCGTTTATTTTTCTGGAATTGAGCTGCAGGAGGTGCATGTATATTTTTGAGATGAATTCTTTGTCAGTTGCTTCATTTGCTATTATTTTCTCCCATTCTGAAGGCTGTCTTTTCGCCTTTCTTATAGGGAAATTATTAATGAGCAGAGTTTCAGTTTTGCAAGATGAAGTTCCAGAGGGTCTCTTTCACTACAGTGTGAATATAAATACACTTAAGATATGCTCCTGAAAAGTATACTGAAAATTGGTTACAACTGTAAATTTTATAGTTTTTTTTAACAATAATCAAATTTTTATAGTATAGAAAAGAAAAATCTCATACCCACTAGCAATTGTTTCCCTTTCTGTCAGCTAATCACCAGCCCGCTTTCTGTCTCTAGATTTGCCTATTTTGGACTTGCCATATAAATGGAGTCATGTAATAAATAGTCTTTTGTGACTAGAGTCTTTCATTTAGTATCACGTTTTAAAGATTTCTCTATGTTGCAGCTTGTTCAGTAATTCATTGCTTTTTATTGCTGAATAATATTCCACTCTGGATATACTTCATTTTATTTACCCAGTTGATGAACATTTGGGCAGTCTCTACTAATTAGCCACTGTAAATAATGCTGCTATGAACATTTGTTTACAAGCTTTGCAGTGTTTTTATTTCTCTTGGCTATATACCCAGGAAGGGATTTGCTGGGTCATATGGTAGCTTAATGTCGAACATTTTGAGAAACTGAAAACTTTTACAAAGTGACTGCATCATTTTCAGTTCACACCAATTGTGTGTAAGGATTCAGATTTTCTTCACATCCTTCAACTCTTATCCTTATCTATCTCTCTGATTATAGTCACTGGAATGGGTGAATTTAACTCAGATGACCATTATATCTACTACTCTGGGCAGGAATCCCTTAGAAGAAATGGAGTAGCCATCATGGTCAACAAAAGAGTCCGAAATGCAGTACTTGGACGCACTCTTAAAAAACGACAGAATGATTTCTGTTCGTTTCCAAGGCAAACCATTCAATATTACAGTAATCCAGGCCTATGCCCCAACCAGTAACGCTGAAGAAGCCGAAGTTGAACGGTTCTATGAAGACCTACAAGACCTTTTAGAACTAACACCCAAAAAAGATGTCCTTTTCATTATAGGGGACTGGAATGCAAAAGTAGGACGTCAAGAAACACCTGGAGTAACAGGCAAATTTGGCCTTGGAGCACGGAATGAAGCAGGGCAAAAGCTAATAGAGTTTTGCCAAGAGAACGCACTGGTCATAGCAAACACCCTCTTCCAACAACACAAGAGAAGACTCTACACATGGACATCACCAGATGGTCAACACCGAAATCAGATTGATTATATTCTTTGCAGCCAAAGATGGAGAAGCACTACATAGTTAGCAAAAACAAGACCAGGAGCTGACTGTGGCTCAGATTATGAGCTCCTTATTGCCAAATTCAGACTTAAATTGAAGAAAGTAGGGAAAACCACTAGACCATTCAGATATGACCTAAACCAAATCCCTTATGATTATACAGTGGAAGTAAGAAATAGATTTAAGGGACTAGATCTGATAGATAGAGTGCCTGATGAACTATGGACGGAGGTTCATGACATTGCACAGGAGACAGGGACCAAGACCATCCCCATGGAAAAGAAATGCAAAAAAGCAAAATGGCTGTCTGACGAGGCCTTACAAATAGCTGTGAAAAGAAGAGAAGCGAAAAGCAAAGGAGAAAAGGAAAGATATAAGCATCTGACTGCAGAGTTCCAAAGAATAGCAAGGAGAGATAAGAAAGCCTTCCTCAGCGATCAATGCAAAGAAATAGAGGAAAACAACAGAATAGGAAAAACAAGAGATCTCTTCAATAAAATTAGAGATATCAAGGGAACATTTCATGCAAAGATGGGCTCGATAAAGGACAGAAATGGTATGGACCTAACAGAAGCAGAAGATATTAAGAAGAGGTGGCAAGAATACACAGAAGAACTGTACAAAAAAGATCTTCACAATGAAGATAATCACGATGGCGTGATCACTCACCTGGAGCCAGACATCTTGGAATGTAAAGTCAAG
Source organism: Moschus berezovskii (assembly GCF_049115385.1). Classification (NCBI taxonomy): domain Eukaryota; kingdom Metazoa; phylum Chordata; class Mammalia; order Artiodactyla; family Moschidae; genus Moschus; species Moschus berezovskii. Next base: position 20,718,282 of record NC_142484.1, on the reverse strand, counting down.
TGGGCCTTAGAGAGCATCACTACGAACAAAGCTAGTGGAGGTGATGGAATTCCAGTTGAGCTATTTCAAATCCTAAAAAATGATGCTGTGGAAGTGCTGCACTCAATATGCCAGCAAATTTGGAAAACTCAGCAGTGGCCACAGGACTGGAAAAGATCAGTCTTCATTCCAATCCCAAAGAAAGGCAATGCCAAAGAATGCTTAAACTACTGCACAATTGCACTCATCTCACACACTAGCAAAGTCATGCTCAAAATTCTCCAAGCCAGGCTTCAGCAGTATGTGAACCATGAACTTCCAGATGTTCAAGCAGGTTTTAGAAAAGGCAGAGGCACCAGAGATTAAATTGCCAACATCCGCTGGATCACGGAGAAAGCAAGAGAGTTCCAGAAAAATATTATTTCTGCTTCATTGACTATGCCAAAGCCTTTGACTGTGTGGATCACAATAAACTGTGGAAAATTCTGAAAGAGATGGGAATCCCAGACCACCTGACCTGCCTCTTGAGAAACCTGTATTCAGGTCAGGAAGCAACAGTTAGAACTGGACATGGAACAAGAGACTGGTTCCAAATAGGAAAGAGAGTACGTCAAGGTTGTATATTGTCACCCTGTTTATTTAACTTCTATGTAGAGTACATCATGAGGAACGCTGGGCTGGAAGAAGCACAAGCTGGATTCAAGATTGCCGGGAGAAATATCAATAACCTCAGATATGCAGATGACACCACCCTGATGGCAGAAAGTGAAGAGGAACTAAAAAGCCTCTTGATGAAAGAGGAGAGTGAAAAGGTTGGCTTGAAGCTCAACATTCAGAAAACAAAGATCATGGCATCTGGTCCCATCACTTCATGGGAAATAGATGGGGAAACAGTGGAAACAGTGTCAGACTTTATTTTTTTGGGCTCCAAAATCACTGCAGATGCTGATTGCAGCCATGAAATTAAAAGATGCTTACTCCTTGGAAGGAAAGTTATGACCAACCTGGATAGTATATTAAAAAGCAGAGACATTACTTTGCCAACAAAGGTCCGTCTAGTCAAGTTTTTCCAGTGGTCATGTATGGATGTGAGAGTTGGACTGTGAAGAAAGCTGAGCGCCGAAGAATTGATGCTTTTGAACTGTGGTGTTGGAGAAGACTCTTGAGAGTCCCTTGGACTGCAAGGAGATCCAACCAGTCCATTCTAAAGGAGATCGGTCCTGGGTGTTCATTGGAAGGACTGATGCTAAAGCTGAAACTCCAATACTTTGGCCACCTCATGCGACGAGTTGACTCACTGGAAAAGACTGTGATGCTGGGAGGGATTGCGGGCAGGAGGAGACGGGGACGACAGAGAATGAGGTGGCTGGATGGCATCACCGACTCGATGGACATGAGTTTGAGTGAACTCCGGGAGTTGGTGATGGACAGGGAGGCCTGGCATGCTGTGATTCATGGGGTCGCAAGAGTTGGACACGACTGAGCGACTGAACTGAACTGAACTGAAAGGGCATGAAGTGGTATCTCATTGTGATTTTGATTTTTCTGATGGCTAACGATGGTGAGCATCTTTTCACATGCTTATTAGCCCCTTGTATATCTTTTTTGGAGAACTGTCTTTTCAAATCTTTTGCCATTTTGTAATTGGGTTATTTATCTTTTGATTATTGAGTTCTGAGAGTTGTTAATATATTCTGCATAAGGTCCCTTATTAGACTTATGGTTTGCAAATATTTCCTGTTCTGGGTATTGTTTATTCACTTTCTTGATGGTTTCCTTTGCAGGACAAATTTTTTTAATTTTGAGGAAGTCCAATTCATCTACTTTTTCTCTTGTTGCTTTGGTCATTACCTAATCCAAGTTCAGGGCTTCCCTAGTAGCTCAGTGGGTAAAGAAGCTGCCTGCAGTGCCGGAGATGCAGGAGATGTGGATTCAGTCCCTGGGTTGGGAAGATCTCCTGGAGGAAGGAATGGCAACCCCCTCCAGTATTCTTGCCTGGAGAGTTCGATGGATAAGAGCCTGGCGGGCTACAGTCCATATGGTCGCAAAATCGGACACAGCTGAAGTGACTGAGCACGTGTGCACTCAATCCAAGTTCACAAAGATTTACTCCTGTGTGTTCTCTTAAGAGTTTTGTAGTTTTAGCTCTTCCACTGAGGTCTATGATCTGTTTTGAGTTAATATTTATGTATAGCGTTAGATAGGCATCCAACCTCCTTCTTTTGTATGAGGATATCTAGTTGTCCCAGCATCATTTGTTCAAAAAATTATTATTCACCCCACTGAATTGATATGACACTGTTGTCAAAAATCAATGGGCCATTAATATTAAGATTTGTTTCTGAAATCTCATTTTATTCCGTGAATCTATATATTTATGTTTAAACCAAAGTATTCTGTTTTGATTACTGTAGCAAGTTATGAAATTGAGAAGTATGAGGCTTCTATCTTTGTTCTTCTTTTTAAAGATGTTTTGCTATAGTAAGTCCCTTGCATTTTTATACGAAATTTTAAGATCACCTTCCTGCAAAAAAAGCTAGTTGAGATTTTGATAAGGGTCACATTGAATCTATAAATCAGTTTGGGAGTTGTCATCTAATTCATGAATGTGGGAAGTCTTTCCATTCATTTCTTCCAACAATGTTTTGTAATTTTCAGGTGTATAATGTGTACTTTTCTGTTAAATTTATTCCAAAGTATTTTGTCATTTTTGATGCTATTTTAAATGGAATTATCTCCTTAATTGTATTTTCTGATTTGCATCATAAGTGTATAGAAATACAGTTGAATTTTGTATATTATGATAGCTCAGTTGGGAAAGAATCCACGTGCAGTACAGGAGACACCGTTTTAATTCCTGGTTGGGAAGGTCCGCTGGAGAAAGGATTGGCTACCCACTCCAGTATTCTTGGGCTTCCCTTGTGGCTTAGCTGGTAAAAAATCCGCCTGCAGTGTCGAATACCTGGGTTCGATCCCTGGGTTGTGAAGATCCCCTGGAGAAGGGAAAGGCCACCCACTCCAGTATTCTGGCCTAGAGAATTCCATGGACTCTATAGTTCATGGGGTCACTAAGAGTCAGACACAACTGCGAGACTTTCACTTTCATTTTCAGTCTTGTATCTTGTAACCTTTCTGAACTAATTTTTAATGTCTATTGTTCCTGTTCTCATCACATTATCTCTTGAATGCATTGTAGTAAGACTTATCTGCCTTTACCTCTCCAGTGAAGAGGCTTTTCAAAGCCATCAGTGACTTCCACATTGCTAAACTCGGTGGTCGTTCTCAAACTTTATCTCGACCTGCCATCAGAATTAAACACAATTGATCACTCCATTTTTTATTGAAATATCTTACACCTGGTTTCCACAACTCCAAAGCTTTTAAGAGTATCCCAGGGCTCAGTCCCTGGACACCTTTACTATCTATACTTGCTCTTCTGGTGATCTGTTTTAGTCTCATGGGTCTCTTATCTATATACTGATAACTTCTACGTTTATATATCTGGCATAGATCTCTCTCTGAAAATCCAAACTTTTAACTTCCTACTTAACATTTCCTCATCATTGGTTCCCCTCAATTTGCTCTTTCTGTAGTCTTCCCCATATTGGTTAATTAGCAATTCCATGTGTCTAGTTATTGAGGCCAAGAACCTTGGAGAAAACATTGATTTTCCCCACTCTGTCTCTTTCAACCTTCACTTCATCAGCAAATTGTCAGCTCTACCTGCAAAATACATTTCCTGTTCACATTACTTCTTTTGTGAGATGCCTGGTCCATACCACCATCGTCTCTCTCATGGATTATCTTAAGAGTTCCTAAGTAATCTGTTCCCAGGTGGCTCAGTGGTAAAGAATCTGCCTACAGTGAAAGAGATGCGGGTTCAGTCTCTGGCTGTTAAGATCCCCTGGAGAAGGAAATGGCAACCTACTCCAGTATACTTGCCTGAAAAGTGCTATGGACAGAGGAGCCTGGTGGGTTACAGTTCAGAGGGTATCAAAAGAGTCAAACATGACTTAGCAACTAAACAACAACAAAATAATCTCTATTTGTACCTGTGTACTTTCTCAATACAGCAGCCAAACTTAACACATCCAAAACCAAACCTCATGATCCCCACTCTCTACACACAACACACACACACACGCGCGCACACACAAAATCTGGTCCCACTTACTTCTCAAACTTTATCTCCTACTGCTTTCCTCCTTGCTTGTTCTACTGAGCTTCATTGACCTGGTATTTGGATGGACATTCCAGGGATTCCTGCTTCAAGTGTTCTTTATTAGCTCTTTCTCTGTCTGGAGAAACTTCTCCCTCAGGTAAGTTTTGGATCACTTTATTACTTTATCAAGTATATTTTAATTAGAGGACATTGTGTGTCTGTGTGTGTGTTTATGCTCAGTCACCCAGTTGTGTCTGACTTGTGACTCTGTGGACTGTAGCCTGCCAAGTTCCTCTGTCCATGGAATTTTCTAGGCAAGAATATTGGAGTGGGTTGTCATTTTCTTCTCCAGAGGATCATCCTGACCCAGGGATCGAACCTGTGTCTCCTGCATCTCCTGCATTGGCAGGCAGATTCTTTACCACTGTGCTACCTGGGAAGCCCCTGACCACCTGTTTTAAAATGTGACCCTCCTATCCATCTGCTTCCCTTAAGTCCTCCCTCCCCTTCCCCTGCTTTATTTTTCTTCATGATATTTACAGCTGTATGGTTTAGTCACTAAGTTGTATCCGACTCTTCCTACCCCATGGACTGTAGCTAGCCAGGCTCCTCTGCCCATAGGATTCTCCAGGCAAGAATACTGGAATGGGTTGCCATTTCCTTCTCCACAGCTGCGTGGCATTCTGTATAGTTTACTTAATGTTTAGTTTCTTTACTGGATTGTATACTCCACAGACAGGGATTTTTGTCTATTTTTGTTCAATGCTGTATCTGGCACATAACAAGCTCTCAGTAAATGTTAAATAAATACACAGACTTGAATTTTTTAAATTCCAAATGCTTCTACATGATTAGTAGTCTTACCTAATGTTTTTGATGTCCTTACAGACATCATTTTACTTTATTTTTCATTCTGTAATTATGACTGCAATTCAGGGCAAGTAGTTTAATTTCTCTAGGCTATAGTTTTCTGTAAAGAGGGTTATACTAAGTTAACTTCAGTCTCCCCCTGTAGCTCTAACATTCTACAAATTCATTAATTATGTGTTACACCTTTGACCTCATTAATTCTCCATTTCATTTGCTCTTCATGACAAGTCATGGACTCGTGGTACAATTTATTTGTAGATAGCTCGATAGTGTTAAGCAAGTTCACTCTCTTCAACTCTGACTCCAATATTAATCTTGTCAGAGTACCTGCATGTTCAGTAGGGTCATAGTGGACTAGGACAGCAGGTCAGGAGGGTATAGGACACTGTAGGTGTGTGTCCAGCAAGAGGGGTTCAGTACCCCAGAGCTCAACTGTGCTGTTCCCCAGAGAGACCTTTATCAACTTAGAGAATTCAGGCCAAAAGACGGAATATGTATGTGATAGAGGCAATTCCAGGATTATGGTAGTTGCAGACAATATTCATGTACTCGTTTTCATGCAATAATGATCAAAAAGCTGATGCGTGACATATTTTCCTAGGCAGTTCAACCTAAAACAGCTTTCTCAAATTGCTCTGATTTAATGAACTCTGTGTCCTCTCCCTGGCATTGCTTCAGCGTATTACTGGAAATTGTCCAGTATCACTTACCCTTACTTTCTTAGCCCTTTTATGATGGGCAGGAAGATTGTCAACAACTTTATTGGATACCCACTCAGGGCAGAGGCTAGAAACTGCTGCTTTCTTTCATATCTTCCAACGATTTATGGTATGATAGGTAGCAGGTATGCCTTTTCTGTGTTTACTTACTTAGATTCTGGTTTCTGGAAGCAAAATATTTCCTTTCAGTTTGGTTCACTTCAGTCACTCAGTCGTGTCCGACTCTTTGCGGAATCACAGCACGCCAGACCTCCCTATCCATCACCAACTCCTGGAGTTCACTCAAACTCATGTCCATCAAGTTGGTGATGCCATCCAGCCATCTCATTCTCTGTCGTCCCCTTCTCCTCCCGACCCCAATCCTTCCCAGCATCAAAGTCTTTTCCAGTGAGTCAACTCGTCGCATGAGGTGGCCAAAGTATTGGAGTTTTAGCTTTAGCATCAGTCCTTCCAATGAACACCCAGGATCAATCTCCTTTAGAATGGACTGGTTGGATCTCCTTGCAGTCCAAGGGACTCTCAAGAGTCTTCTCCAACACCACACTTCAAAAGCATCAATTCTTCGGCGATCAGCTTTCTTCACAGTCCAACTCTCACATCCATACATGACCACTGGAAAAACCATAGCCTTGACCTGATGGACCTTGGTTGGCAAAGTAATGTCTCTGCTTTTTAATATACTGTCAAGGTTGGTCATAACTTTCCTTCCAAGGAGTAAGCGTCTTTTAATTTCATGGCTGCAATCAGCATCTGCAGTGATTTTGGAGCCCAAAAAAATAAAGTCTGACACTGTTTCCACTGTTTTTCCATCTATTTCCCATGAAGTGATGGGACCAGATGCCATGATCTTTGTTTTCTGAATGTTGAGCTTCAAGCCAACCTTTTCACTCTCCTCTTTCACTTTCCTCAAGAGTGATCATAGTTTACTGTGTGTCCCATCTTGGGCATTCTCCCCTGCTTCTCAGGAAAGCATACTTGTGTGTGTGTGTGTGTGTTAGTCTCTCTGTTGGGTCCAACTCTTTGCATGCCAGACTCCCTTGACCATGAAATTCTCTAGGCAAGAGTACTGGAATGGGTTGCCATTTCCTTCTCCAGGGGTATCATTCCCACTCAGGGAGCAAATCTGGGTCTCCTACATTGCAAGCGGATTCTTTACCATCTGAGCCACCAGGGAAATACTGTGCAGAGCTTAGTCACTCAGTCATGACCAACTTTTTGTGACCTCATGGACAGTAGCCCTCCAGGCTCCTCTGTCCATGGAATTCTCCAGGCAAGAATGCTGTAGTGGGTTCCCATGCCTTCCTCCAGGGGATCTCCCCAACCTAGCTCTCCCACATTGCAAGCAGATTCTTTACTGTCTGAGCTACTAGGGAAGCCCAAAAATACTGGAGTGGGTAGCCTATCCCTTCTCCAGGGGAACTTCCTGATCCAGGAATCGAACCAGGGTCTCCTGCACTGCATGCGGATTCTTTACCAGCTGAGCTACCAGGGAAGCCCGGAAAACACTATAGAGGAAGACAAATGCAAATGTTCTCCTGGCCGGCTGTGTCCGTTCTGCTGGGTAAAAGACTTTGAATATGTTGATTTTGATTTTTGAAGCTCTCTTAGGGTATAAATGAATGGTTTGTGTCTAGTCTTGCTATCAGTACTCCTGACCACTATTATTGGGTATGCTGATGGGGAGAAGTCAGATTGATTTCTTTTGATTAGGATTGATGAAGACAGTTTGGTGTTGAATGTGCTGCATGAGTCATCATCCTTTTCCAGGCCCTAAGATGAGATCACCTTTGGTAAATGTTTCACTCAATTCTTGTCTTAGATTCCTCCCCCTCCCTCAAAATATCTGTGGCAATCGTTAATGGGTGAAACTATTAGTCACTGTCATCATCTGACCCCATTAATTCATCTTCCTGTCACTAAAAGCGAGAATAGACCTTGTACCTCCCGATAACCTGCAGTAGGAAGCATTCAGTGCCTTCAATGAAGTATTTCTGCCAAAAAAAAAAGTTGAAACAATATAGTCAAGACTTTAAACCTTTTTCATTTGGGTTCTGAAATTTAAGTTCTCCTGGGACTTAAGGAGAACTAGTGGAATCCTACCCACTCCAGTGTTCTTGCCTGGAGAATCCCAGGGACGGGGGAACCTGGTGGGCTTCCGTCTATGGGGTCGCACAGAGTCGGACACGACTGAAGCGACTTAGCAGCAGCAGTGGAATCCTAAGGAATCCACTACGTATAATAAATAAACTTCTCTTCACTCTGTCCATGGAATCCTTCAGGCAAGAAGACTGGAATGGGTAGCCATTTCCTTCTCTAGGAAAAGTGAAATCGCTCAGTCATGTCCTACTCTGTGCGACCCCGTGGACTGTAGCCTATCAGGCTCCTCTGTCCATGGGATTTTCCAGGCAGGGGTATGGAGTGGGTTGCCATTTCCTTCTCCAGGGGAATCTTCTCAACCCAGGGATCGAACCCAGGTCTCCTGCACTGCAGACGGATTCTTTACCAGTTGAGCCACCAGGGAATCCTTCAATTGAAACAAAGTCCCCCAGAAACTGCGTTCTCTGGCCGAGTTTATGATTAACCTCTTTATCTAAAACGTTATTCCCTTTCTTGTCCTGCCTCTAGTACCCTCGGGGAACTGGATACAACTGAAGATTATCCAAGAAAAGGGGATTGAAACTGTGGACGGTGGGGCCCTCCCAGGCGCAAAAGTCCCTCTGTGCCCCCCATTTCTTATAGAAAAAGGTTTTCATCGACTAAACCTTCCCTGAGTTCTAATGAGCAGACTCAACAGTTGCTAGTTAGGGAAGTGAGGGAGCGCAGAAACAAAGGAAAAGCAGTCAACCAGTTCAGCAATAAAAGAGCCCTAGTTCCTCCTCCAGGAATGGACGTTATATCCTGACACGTATTTCTGAGTTGTTCTGCTGGGGCTTAGAACCCCCCACCCACCCAGGTGGAGGATGGTAAGTAAATGCTGAATATGAGCACACAGACCCCAGACTGGTTGGAACCAGAAGATTGATGATAAAGATTCCTGAAACATCACCCTGTTACCTCATCACCAACCAATCAGAAGAGAGACCATGAGCTGATCACGCTCCCTGCCACCTCCGCCCCTAAGGTTGTCTTGAAAATCATTCCCTGAAATCCACTGGGGAATTCAGGACTTTTGAGCACCAGCTACCCTGCACTGTTTGCTTGGCACCTTACAAATAAATGCTTTCATGACACCCCAGTGTTAGTGAATGGGCTCTGCTCCCCGGCAGGCAAGTAAGACCCAAGTTCACTTTAGTTACACACTTAGAATGGCACGAGCTGTGTACCCTCCTTGGGAGAATTGAGAAAACAGTCTCAAATCATTTTCTGTGTTTTCTAGTTTAGATGAAAAGAATATGGAAAGAGGAAAACGGTGAGGATGCCCTATATAGGAGATAGGAAGAGAGAGGGAAATGAATTCTACCATGACAAAGCAGATATCCAGAGGAGAGACCACTCTATAGGAAAATTGACCCAATTTCTTCAACAGGTTAATGGCTTGAATTTGAAAAATGGGAAGGTAGCTCTACATTAAGACAGATTCATAGAGATTACAACCCTCAAATATAATGTATGGACCTTGCTTAGATCTTGTTGTAAAACAAAAGAGTCTGAAAAAGATGTGTGTGAAGCAATTTTGAATAGTCTAAGCTAGTCATTTTGTTAAGATAACAGTAGTAGTATAGTTATATAAGAAAGTACCTATACAGGAATGGATACTGAAGTATACACGGATGAAAGAAAATTATGTTTGAGATTTGCTTTGGAATAATTCAGCAAAATGGGACAAAAGATATAGATGAAGTGCAGCAAAACTTTGATAATACTGAATCTAAGGGGAGGGTATACTGAGGTTTTATTATGCTGCTGCTGCTGCTGAGTCACTTCAGTTGTGTCTGACTCTGTGCGACCCCATTGACAGAAGCCCACCAGGCTCCCCCGTCCCCAGGATTCTCCAGACAAGAACACTGGAGTGGGTTGCCATTTCCTGCTATTCACTCTATTTTTGTATAATTTTTAAAAAGTAATTAAAAAAAACCAACTTGGGACTAAAATAAACTTGTTAGTTAGCCTTATAAAATGTCCTTCCCTTTCCCCTTCCCCTTCCACTGCCCTCCCCAATAATAGGAAGTTTACATAGGGAAGTAATATCCCTTAGTTGCGTGACTTTTTAAAAATTAATTTTTATAGTTGTATGACTTCTGACATGATCGTTATTTTCAGGTGGTGATTAGAACCTAGAGGCTGCAGCATTTTGTGGTTTTTTTCTTTTAAGATTTTTTTTTGATGTGGACCATTTTTAAGTCTTTATTGAATTTGTTACAATATTGCTTCTGTTTTATGTTTTGGTTTCTTGGCAGCAAGGCATGTGGGATCTTAGCTTCCTGACCAGGGATTGAACCCCCTACATTGGAAGGCAAAGTCTTAACCACTGGACTGCCAGGGAATTCCCATTTTGTGGCCTTTCTATAAGAAAGACTGGGCACTCAGTCACTGGTTTTATTATTTGGTAAATTCTCAGGCATATAAAAGTTGGGAAAGTCAGGGATGAAAGACCATGGAAAATAGGGCTGTTGTTGTTCAGTTGATAAGTCATGTCTCACTCCTTGTGACCCTGTGATCTGCAGCATGCCAGGCTCCTCTGTCCTGTACCATCTCCCAGAATTTGCTCAAATTCAAGTCCATTGAGTCAGTGATGCTATCTAACCATCTCATCCTCTGACAAAACCCTTCTCCTTCTGCCCTCAATCTTTCCCAGAATCAGGGTCTTTTCCAGTGAGTCAGCTCTTCACATCAGGTGACCAAAGTATTAGAGTTTCAGCTTCAGCATCAGTCCTTCCAATGAATATTCAGGACTGATTTCCTTTAGGATTGACTGGCTGGATCTCCTTGCAGTCCAGGGAACTCTAAAGAGTCTTCTCCAACACCACAATTCAAAAGCATCAATTTTTCAGTGCTCAGTGTTCTTTATGGTCCAACTGTCCCATCTGTACATGACTACTTTGAAAATCATGGCTTTGACTAGACAGACCTTTGTCAGCAAAGTGAAAATAGGGTAGAAACTGTAAAAATTACAAAAGGGAATAGGGTAGAAATAACAAGAACAAAATGGTAATTTAGTAAAAGAAGCTTTGAAATCTTAGGGTAAAATGGGACTAAGAATATTCCTGTGCTGTAAATCAGAGATGGGAAAAGTTATTTAGATTTCCATCCTGCCTCTGAATAGGATCTGCTAGAGATTGTCACACTGTTTTTTTGTTGTCAGATCTCTTTCTTGCTCTGTCTTCATATGCCCTATTTCTATGGGACAGTTTGGGCTGTGGTTAAGGTCACAGTCACAGGTTCAATTCTTGTACCATGTATCAGCTGTGTGACCTTAAGCAAGTTACTTGAGTTCTCTGGGCCTCCATTTCATCATCTGCAAAATGGGAATAATAATAGTACTTACTTCATAGAGTTGTGAGAATTCAATGGGATAGTTCAGACATTTCATTTGACTTTTTGTATTAATGCCTAAGAGAAAAGGTTTTCTAAGTCCCAGGGTTGTGATGACATTTACCTTTATTTGAAGTGAAGTGAAAGTCGCTCAGTCGTGTCCAGATCTTTGCGACCCCATGGATATACAGTCCATGGAATTCTCCAGACCAGAATACTGGAGTGGGTAGCTGTTCCCTTCTCCAAGGGCTCTTCCCACCCCAGGGACTGAACTCAAGTCTCCCGCATTGCAGGTGGATTCTTTACCAGCTGAGCCACCAGGGAAGCTTTTGGGTATTTGATTATATTCATTGTTCCATCCTCCTGTGAGCCTTCTTACCACTAAAGCCAATTTTTTTTTTTTTTGAGGTGGAGAATCAAGGAAAGAGAGTTTGCCCTGTTGCCAAATGGATGGGTGTGCCGTTTAAATTGTAAATTAGCTCGCCTTGTTTATTGCCCAACCCAAGGATGAGATGATGCCTACCTTGAAATCCTTCCTAGCTTAGAACTGCAGGTCCCCTCCTCTCACAGGATTTGGCCACCTTATCACACTGGCAAGACTGAGTTGCAGTTCAGCTGGAGGAGGAACATGTCTGACCCTGTTTTCCCAGATGGATTGTGTGTTTTCTCTAAGGAGTTCCAAGCAATTGCCATTGAGTTGACCAGCAACACATCTCTTCCTGTCACTATTGAGACTTTATAGCCTACACATAAAACCTGACTGTCACACAGCTCAGTCTTTAAGGGTTCAGCCTCATGAGTCTTTTTTCACGTAAGTTAACTCTTTGTTCTTTTCTTACCAGTAACTTGGGTCAGGGATGGTAGACAAGGGCCTTTCTGCCTGTGACCCCTGCTCTGTAAAAAGACAAAAAACATGGGAAAGGAGTTTGGGGGAGAATGGATACATCTAAATGTGTGGCTGAGATCCTTTGCTGTCCAACTGAAACTATCACAACATTGTTAGTCGGCCATACTCCAATATAAAATAAAAAAAATTTGTAAAAGAAAGAAAACAAAGGCAATACAACTAGAAAGTTTTTCTAAAACAAAAGAAATTTAAAGGACAGATGTACTCTATTTAGGGACTTCCCAGGTGGCGCTAGTGGTAAAGAACCTGCCTGCTAATGCAGGAGACATAAGACACTCGGGTTCGATCCCTGGGTTGGGAAGATCTGAAGGAAGAAATGGCAACCAAAACCAGTATTCTTGCCTGGAGACTCCCATGGACAGAGGAGCCTGGTGGGCCTACAGGTCATAGGGTTACAAGGACTTGGACATAACTGAAGTGATTTAGTATGCACACAGGCAGACTATATTTAAAATAGATAACCAACATGGACTTACTGTATTGCACAAAGAACTCTGCTCAATGTTCTGTAAAAACCTAAATGGGAAAAGAATTAGAAAAAGAATAAATATATGTCTATGTTTAACTGAATCACTTTTCTGGAAACCTGAAAGAAACACAACATTGTAAATCAATTACGTGCTTAGTCACTCAGTCGTATCTGCTCTTTGCTGTAGTCCAATATAAAAATTAATAAAAAATAACAAACAGCAACAACAACAGAAAAACAAACGAACAAATGGAGCTGAGACTGGGAGGGGGGACCACATAGACAGAAGGCAAGAAACAGGTTGAGACAGATAGAAGATGAAGGGGAAAGACAGTTAGAAGTAGAATGTGATTGCAGTTTGAGCCAACACAATTGGAAGTACGGTTTAGCTAGACATGGGTTCTAAACTGTGGAGGTATTTGTTCTTAGTCTATAGTCTAAGTGCTTACACTGTAGCGTTTGCAGTAAGTAATGGTAAGTCTATAGTAAGTCTCGACTTATTGACTCTTGCCAGAAAATCCATTTATGAAGCACACAGATAAACAATAATAGCTGGAGACTTAGTTAATGCTCTGCTGCTGCTGCTAAGTCACTTCAGTCGTGTCCGACTCTGTGCGACCCCATAGACAGAAGCCCACCAGGCTCCCCCATCCCTGGGATTCTCCAGGCAAGAACACTGGAGTGGGTTGCCATTTCCTTCTCCAATGTGTGAAAGTGAAAAGTGAAAGTGAAGTCGCTCAGTCGTGTCCGACCCTTAGCGACCCCACGGACTGCAGCCAACCAGGCTCCTCCATCCATGGGATTTTCTAGGCAATAGTACTGGAGTGGCTTGCCATTGCCCTCTGCTAACCCTACCTTAAGTCCTATTACATTTTCTGAACGCCTTACCTAACTCTTCCTCTTTAGCATTGTCAAAATGGAAATGTATGGGTTAAAAGTCATTAATGAAACTAATCTGACTCCAGGAGTAAGATGCAATTAGATCCATCAATACAACTACACCCCTGGCCTATGGAGGCAGCATGGTGTAGGGAATTTGTCTAAGCTGGGAAATAGGCTCTGACACTCATTTTGAGACACACTGCTTGAACTGATAAGCCACTTATCCCAGTTACATCATGCCTCACACTCCTGGTCTTGCCAGGAGTCTTTCATCAGCTGAGCAGTGGGACTGTAAGCTTTGCCAGGTCAGATATACAGGGGATTCCCTGATATTGTTTCCAAGTTGGGTATTGCTCCTATGTGAATCTCACAGGACTGAGTCTGGCCTTTTCTTGGGACCCAAGGGTGCTGGGTGCTGACTCATAATATTTGGGTCAGGAGAGCCCCTTAGGATTACTAGTCATTTTGTTTATTCTTCCATTTCTGTCTTAAAATTTTACTCACCCTTAAAGCCAAGTATTACTACCACAGGCATGCTTAATTTCATACGACTTTTTGAGACCCAATGGACTATAGTCTGCCAGGCCTCTTTCCATGGGATAGTTCAGGTAAGAATACTGGAGTGGGTTGCCATTTCTTTCTCCAGGGGATCTTCCTTACCCAGGGATTGAACCCCTGTCTCCTGCATTTCCAGTGGATTCTTTACCTGCTGAGGCATCAGGGAAGCCTATTATTATCACTTGATCTATGAAAACATATATGTTTTCTCTCAGTTCAGTTTAGTTCATTTCAGTCACTCAGTTGTGTCTGACTCTTTGTGACCCCATGGACTGCAGCACGCCAGGCTTCCCTGTCCATCACCAACTCCTGGAGCTTGATCAAACTCATGTCCATCAAGTCAATGATGCCATCCAACCATCTCATCCTCTGTCGTCCCCTTCTCCAGCCTTCAATCTTTCCCAGCATCAGGGTCTTTTCCAATGAGTCAGTTCTTCACATCAGGTGGCCAAAGTATTGAAGCTTCAGCTTCAGAATCAATCTTTCCAATGAACACTCAGGATTGATTTCCTTTAGGATAGACTGATTGGATCTCTTTGCAGTTCAAGGGACTCTCAAAAGTCTTCTCCAACACCACAGTTCAAAGGCATCAATTCTTCAGCACTCAGTTTTCTTTATAGCCCAACTCTCACATCCATACATGACCACTGGAAAAACCATAGCTTTTACTAGATGGACCTTTGTTGGCAAAGTAATGTCTCTGCTTTTTAATATGCTGTCTAGGTTGTTCATAACTTTTTTCCAAAGAGCAAGCGTCTTTTAATTTCATAGCTGCAGTCACCATCTGCAGTGATTTTAGAGCCCCCCAATATAGTCTGTCACTGTTTCCATTGTTTCCCCATCTATTTGCCGTGAAGTGATAGGACCAGATGGCAAGATCTTAGTTTTCTGAATATTTAAGCCAACTTTTTCACTCTCCTCTTTAACTTTCTTCAAGAGGCTCTTCAGTTCTTTGCTTTCTGCCATAATGGTGGTGTCATCTGCATATCTGAGGTTATTGATATTTCTCCTGGCAATCTTGATTCCAGCTTGTGCTTCATCCAGTTCAGCATTTCTCATGATATACTCTGTGTATAAGTTAAATAAACAGGGTGACAATATACAGCTTTGACATACTCCTTTCCCGATTTGGAACCAGTCTGTTGTTCCATGTCCAGTTTTAACTGTTGCTTCTTGACCTGCATACAGATTTCTCAGGAGGCAGGTCAAGTGGACTGGTATTCCCATCTCTTTAAGAATTTTTCACAGTTTGTTGTGATCCACACAGTCAAAGGCTTTGGCATAGTCAATGAAGCAGAAGTAGATGTTTTTCTGGAACTCTCTTGCTTTTTTGATGATCCAACAGATGTTGGCAATTTGATCTCTGGTTCCTCTACCTTTTCTAAATCCAACTTGAACATCTGGAAGTTCATGGTTCATGTACTGTTGAAGCCTGGCTTGGAGAATTTTGAGCATTACTTTGTTAGTGTATCAGATGAGTGCAATTATGTGGTAGTTTGAACATTCTTTGGCATTGCCTTTCTTTGGGATTGGAATGAACACTGACCTTTTCCAGTCCTGTGGCCACTGCTGAGTTTTCCAAATTTGCTGACATACTGAGTGCAACACTTTCACAGCATCATCTTTTAGGATTTGTAGCTTCCATCATTTGAAATAGGATTTGAAATAGGTGAATTCCATCACCTCCACTAGCTTTGTTCCTAGTGAAGCTTCCTAAGGCCCACTTGACTTCACATTCCAGGACGTCTGGCTCTAGGTGAGTGATCACACCATTGTGCTTATCTGTGTCGTGAAGATCTTCTTTTGTACAGTTCTTCCTTATATTCTTGACACCTCTTCTTAATCTCTTCTGTTTCTGTTAGGTCCTTTATTTCTGTCCTTTATTATGCCCATCTTTGCATGAAATGTTCCCTTGGTATCTCTAATTTTCTCGAGGAGATCTCTAGTCTTTCCCATTCTATTGTTTTCCTCTATAATCAGAAGCAAATATTCCTCCTGTCCAACTATGGATGTGTGCCTGCTAAGTCACTTCAGTCATATCCTATTCTTTGCGACCCTATGGACTGTAGCCTTCCAGTCTCTTCTTTCCATGGGTTTCTCCAGGCAAGAATATTGGAGTGGGTTGCTATGCCCTCCTCCTCCGGGGGATCTTCCCAACCCAGGGATTGAACCCACGTCACTTATGTCTCCTGCATAGGAGGCGTGTTCTTAACCACTAGCGCTACCTGGGAAGCCCAATCATAGTATCAGTTCAGTTCAGTCCAGTTCAGTCACTCAGTCGTGTCTGACTCTTTGCAACCCCATGAATCACAGCACACCAGGCCTCCCTGTCCATCACCAACTCCCGGAATTCACTCAAACTCATGTCCATCGAGTCGGTGATGCCATCCAGCCATCTCATTCTCTGTTGTCCCCTTCTCCTCCCGCCCCCAATCCCTCCCAGCATCAGAGTCTTTTCCAGTGAGTCAACTCGTCCCATGAGGTGGCCAAAGTATTGAGTTTCAGCTTTAGCATCAGTCCTTCCAATGGAGACCCAGGACTGATCTCCTTTAGAATGGACTGGTTGGATCCTCCTTGCATAGTATAGTACTTGTAATTTTATGTAGTACATATTGTTCTGCCTTACATGGTAATTATTTATATACATTAAAAGACAATTTTCAGGAAAAAGTAAACTTATGCATCTTATACAGATAATAAAATGAGCATGTTGATATTAAAATGAGCATGTGTTAAAGATGGAAAATCCAAGGAAAATAAGCAGATGTTATAGCTAGTTCCAATAAAAAGTAAATGAAAAAAAAAATACTCGTATTTATATGAATAAAACAATGTTGTGAAATTCCAAAAGGAGACGAAGCTGATTTCTTTCTAAATGGTTAAATTTGCAGAACTATAAATTAAATTAACTATAGGCTAAAATCAGATAACCTGGGAGTCCTCTAAACAATATATAATTTTCCACTGAAGCATAACATTTTTTTCTACAGCCTTCTATGCTTTGATCAAAAATAGCCCTAAAGAAAGACTATTCTTGATCATAACCTAAAGCTGGTCTCATTGGATTGTGTCTAATTATTTATATAGGTACAGTAAGAGTATTAATTCATGATCCAGGTATCCTTAAGATTGCTTTGTTGGAAGTTTTTATAAGGAATTTCATGTTGGAAGTTTTTTAAGGAATTTCATATTTGACTTTTAAAATATTTGTTAATTAACCAGACTGAATATTCATTCATAGTTCATCTGTGTTCAACCTGATTATATTTTTTAATTTTGAGGCTTCTGTGTCTGTGTGTCTTTTGTGCTTCCCGTGTGACACAGTGGTAAAGAACCTGCCGGCCAACGCAGGAGACTCCGGAGACTCGAATTCGATCCCTGGGTTGGGAAGATCCCCTGCAGGAAGACATGGCAACCCGCTTCAGTATTCTTCCCTGGGAAATCCTGTGGCTAGAAGGAGCCTGGCAGGCTACAGTCCTTGGGGTTGCAAAGAGTCGGACGTGACTGAGAAACTGAGCATGCACGTACATTTGTGTGTCTTAAATTTCATTCTGTGCAATACATAGATGAAAGAATACTGGAATGGGTACAGAATACAGAAGGCTGGAGTGGGTAGCCTTTTCCTTCTCCAGGGGATCTTCCCAACCCAAGGACTGAACCCAGGTCTCCCACATTGCAGGCGGATTCTTTATCAACTGTGCCACCAGAGAAGCCTAAGACTTGAAGGACTTGACAAGGTAACACAAAGACTTTGAAAGAAACTGATGAATTGTCTGTTTTACTTTTTTTCTTTTTCCCAGAAATGTCTGGGCATATCCGCCGCCCAACCCACAACCAGCTGAAGCTCTGTCATTCTAAGCTAGAAAGACCTACACAAAGTCATTAGTAGCAAAGTGGCAGAAAAGGTTTAGAAACAGGGCTCAATCAATAGAAGTTGCTAGAGCACATTTTAGCATATGGTGAACATTTAGATGATATTTGATTCTGAAAAGGGGAAGACTTGGGTTTAAAATAAGAGTTTCTCTGGGATTTCCCTGGTGGTCCAGTGCTTAAGACTTCGAGATTCCAATACACAGGCTGTGGGTTCAAACCCTGGTTGGGGCAAGAAGATTCCACATGCCGCAAGGTGCAGCCAAAAGATGAAACTAATGTAAGAGCTTCTCAGAAGCACGAGGATTAGGACTGTCCCAGGAATTTCGATCTCAAACACAATTCCTGCCTGTCCTTTACGTATTTTACAAGGAATGCCAACACTGTGCTAGGAACTAGGGATCGGACACCCATAGGAAAGAGTTTTGTGGGCAAATTGTAGGGTGAAGGTATTTCTGGGCCAAAGGAGATGAAAGAGAGTTTGTCCAGATGTGGGGCCTGCCTTTGCTGCCATGGGCATCTAAGGGTAGCAAGAACATCTCCAGTTTTTATTGTATGAGACTAGTTTGTTTATCCAGGCTTCCTTTAATCTTACTAGTAAACTTTTCCCTAAAAGACCTTCCAATTCTTGTCTGCAAAAAGCATCATAGTTCTTTGAAGTCACATGCTTCTGATTTCTAAATCCAACTTCCAGTTTTCCTTTGTCCAACCTGTTCTCCCTGTTTCATTCCTCTTGTTTCACAATAATGCAGTAAAACTGTATTCCCAAGTATAGATTTAAGAGAGTAGCGGTGGAAGGCAGGAAGGCATCCCACAGTCACCCCAGGGGCTGAGAACAAAGGAATCTGATCTCCATATGTTTGGAGTGGCCCTGGGGAACAGCTGATATCTTCTCTTTCCACCACCATCATCATGTGATTCGGTACGTGCCTCTTTTCTTCTATAAGCTTAAATTTTCTCGTCTTTGGAATGGGGAGGAGTATAATCTCCTAGCTGTGAAGTGGTACAGACAAAAGTGTTGGATAGAAACAGAGCTGGAACCATTTGGAATCAAAGGAATAATGCTGAAATCATGAATAAGAGAAGTTAAATGTTAACTTGAATTAGCATGGACAGCTTACCTTGACACTCCACAGCATATTCTCAAAAGAAAAAATTTATATTAAAAGGTAAATTCATGGGACTTCCTTGGTGGTCCAGTGGCTAAGACTCCATGCTCCCAGTGCAGGGGGCCCAGGTTCAACCCCTGACCAGGGAACTGAGATCCCCCATGCTACAACTAAAGATCCTGTGTGCTTGCAACCAAGACCTAACATAGCCAAATAAATATATATATAGTTTTTAAAAAAGGTAGTCATACCATCCCGTTTCCAGAATTAGCAATCTGACTACTAGAAAGAACTTAAAAGTTGACAGAGTTGCTTTTTTTTTCATGTTTTACAAAACTTTCTATAAAGTAATTATACAGGGACTTCCCTTGTGGTTCAGCTGGTAAAGAATCTACCTGCAGTGCTGGAGACCTGGGTTTGATTCCTGGGTTGGGAAGATCCCATGGAGAAGGGAAAGGCTACCCACTCCAGTATTCTGGCCTGGAGAATTCCAAGGACTTTATAGTCCAAGGGGTCACAAAGAGTTGGACAAGACTGAGCAACTTTCACTTTTATGTATATATACACACAGGAAATTGCAAAAATAGTTCAGGGAGGAAATTTATCCAGTTTCCCCCAATGGTTCCTTTTAATATAACTATAGCTCAATATCAAAAGCAGAAGCCTGACATTAGTACAGTATGTACTGTAAGATGGTATGGATAAACCCAAACTAACTTTTGGGTCAACCCAGTATGTTTGGTTCTATGTTGCTGTTTCCACGTGTGCTGATTCATGTAAACACACCGTCTTCAAGACACAAAACTCTTCTATCACCATAGAGACCTCCCTCTCATGTTACTCCTAGAGAGTCACCTTCCTACCCCCCTACACGATCCCTATCCCCTGGTCACTATTCATTTCCTCACCACCTCTATAATTTTGTCATTTCGAGAATGTTATTTAGATGGAACCATACAGTATGTGGGGGCTTTCCTGGTGGCTCAGACGGTAAAGAATCCACCTTTAATACAGGAGACCTGGGTTCAGTCTCTGGGTGGGGAAGTTCCCTTGGAGAACGGAATGGCAACCCACTCCAGTATTCTTGCCTGGAGAATTTCATGGACAGAGGAGCCTGGTGGGATACAGTCCACAGGGTCCCAAAGAATCGGACACGACTGAGCAACTACCACTTTCACTTGGTTTGCATCAGTTTAGTTCAGTTCAGTCGCTCAGTCGTGTCTGACTCTCCGCGATCCCATGAATCACAACACGCCAGGCCTCCCTGTCCATCACCAACTCCCGGAGTTCACTCAAACTCATGTGTTTGCATAGGCTACCCTTTTCTTGATCCTTTGCTTAAATAGCCAGCTTTTCTTGGTGTTTTTTCTTGATCCTTTCCTTCTCTTTTCTGTCTGTGCTGTTGTGCTTCTGGACTGCAGGCTTCTCCAGTACCCACTCCAGAATAAAAGGAAACCCGGACAAATCACTGCTCTGTCTTCTCCCAGATCTTGAGGTTCCTAGCTAATCTTCCTTCTTCTCTCTAATTTTTCAGAGTTTTCTTATGATGCTGTGAGTTTAATGCCCAAGGTTTTTAGCACTTAGCAATAGGCATGGCTTCCTCCTGGTAGCTTAGTCGGTAAAGAATCTGCCTGCAATGCAGGAGACCCAGGTTTGATTCCTGGGTTGGGAAGATACCCTGGAGAAGGAAATGTCAACCCTCTCCAGTATGCTTGCCTGGAGAATCTCATGGACAGAGGAGCCTGGCAGGCTATAGTCCATGGGGTCGCAAGAGTCGGACCCGACTTAGTGACTAAACCACCACCACCACCACCACGTAGGATAGGGAGAAGTGGGTCTGTTCCATCGGATCCAAAAATCAGATGTCCACAGGCCTTTAAAGTGGCCATTTCTCCTCTAAGAACATAAATCTGATCACCTCTCAATCCTTTTTGAAAACCTTTTCTTCACATCCAGCTGTCCAAAGAACAAGATCCCAACCTCTTAACACTGACGTTTAAGGTTATTTCACCACAAGGGACTGTTGGTTGTATCTTCTGGAACACCTCACTGTGCAGGCGTGCTCTCCAGCTAACAGAATTGTTTAAGCACCATTTCTTGAACAGACCACGTGTTTTCCTGCTTTGTCATTTTGCACACACTGGTGTCCAGGCACTCTGCAGGTCACAGTTTTTTGTTCTTCTCCAGTTGACCCACACTCAGCTATAGCTCACATCTGCTTCTCATATGATGTACCGTGAACGCTCTCAGCTCTTCCAGAGTTATCTGATCCTTTGTCAGTGCCACCTTAGGAGTATGTTCTTAGGAGTATGAACATACCTGCATAAGCTGTATCTCTTCTCCTAGAGCTACCCTCGTGGCTCAGTGGCAAAGATTCTGCCTGCCATCCCAGGAGAACTGGTTTTGATCCCTGGGTGGGGCAGATTTCCTGAAGGAGGAAATGGCAACCCACTCTAGTATTCTTGCCTGGAGAGTTCCGTGGACAGAGGAGCCTGGCAGGTTACAGTCCATGGGTTGCAAACAAGATGGACATAACAACTAAACAACAACTTCTCCTAGGACTCTTTGAGGTGGAATTATATCTCTACACATCTCTGTCCCGTTCAACTCTGACTTCTTTGAGATTAGCGCCATGCCTCTCTTGCTCATCAGTATATCCTCAGCACAGAGCCCCACACCTGGCGCACAGCTGTCATTCAAAAAGTGTTGATTAAATGAATAAAGGAATGAACTGTTACTTTCAGAGACTAGAGCAACTGAAAGTTGTCCTTAGCTTGTATGAGCAGACTATGGGAGGCTGCCTTTTATATATTCCTTTTTTATTTTCTCCTTTGAACAAAGTGACTTTGGGAGACGATAATACTTTTTAAATTATTTAGTTAGTTATTTTTTGCTGTGCCGGGTCTTCATTGCTGCACACAGGCTTTCTCTAGTTGCATCAAACGGAAGCTACTTTTTGTCATGGTGCACGGCCTTCTCATTGCATTGGATTCTCTTGCTGCAGAGCACAGGCTCCAGAGCATGGACTCAGTAATCGTGGTACACAGGTTTAGTTGCCTTATGGCACGTGAAATCTTCCTGGACTAGGGATCGAACCCGTGTTCCATGAGTTGGCAGGCAGATTCTTATCTACTGGACCACCAAGGAAGTCCTGGGAGACCATAACAATTTAACCACTTCCCCAGTCTGCTCCCTCCCTCCTGCAGTCTGTCTCCTTTTATATATCTGCTGCCACTGGTTGATGGTTTGAGAGCAGGGCTTCCCCCTTGATTCACTCTTAGTGGTCTCAAAAGCCCATTCTTAAGGCCATTGAGTCTTGAGTAGACTGCCCCTCCCTTTCACCAGTCTTATTAATGCTGGGGCTTTCTTTGCCAAGAGCTTCCAAACTATTGTCTTTTCTTTGTTTATGTTTTGGATTTATTTCTTTTAATTTTTAATGTAAATTTATTTTAAATTGGAGAATAACTGCTTTACAATATTGCGTTGGTTTCTGCCATATATCAACATGAATCAGTCATAGGTATGCATATATCCCCTCCCTGTTGAACCTCCCTCCCACCCCTCTAGGTTGTCATGGAGCACCAGATTTGAGCTCCCTGTGTCATACAGCAAATTCCCTCTGGCTGTCTGATTTTATATATGGTGATGTGTATGTTTCCGTGCTACTCTCTCACTGTGTCCCACTTCCCTACCATGTCTGCAAGTCTGTTCTCTCTGTCTGTCTCCATTGCTGCCTTGCAGACAGTTTCATCAGCACCATCTTTCTAGATTCCATGCGTGCTAAGTTGCTTCAGGAGTGTCCGACTCTTTGTGACCCTATGGACTCCAGCCCACTAGGCTCCTCTGTTCCTGGGATTCTCCAGGCAAGAATATTGGACTGGGTTGCCATGCCCTTCTCTAGGGGATCTTCCTGACCCAGGGATCAAACCTGTCCGTATCTCTTGCAATTGACAGATGGGTTCTTCACCACTAGCGCCACCTGGGAAGCTCATATATGCATTAATATATGATATTTTTCTCTTTCTGACTTACTTCACCCTGTATAATCGGTTCTAGGTTCATCTACCCCATTAGAACTGACTCAAATGTGTTCCTTTTTATGGCTGAGTAATATTCCATTGTGTATATGCACCACAACTTCTTTATCCATTCATCTGTCAATGGACATCTAGGTTGTTTCCATGTCTTAGCAATATAGTGCTACAATGAACACTGGGGTCCATGTGTCATTTTCAGTTATGGTTTCCTCAGAGCATATACCCAGTAGTGGGATTGTTAGGTCATATGGTAGTTTTATTCCTAGTGTTTTTTTTTTTAAAGGATCTCCATAGTGTTATCCATACTAGCTGTACTAGTAGTTTGCATTCTCACCAACAGTGTAAGAGGGTTCCCTTTTCTCCACACCCTCTCCAGCATTTCTCGTTTGTAGACTTTTTGATAGCAGCCATTCTGACCAGCATGAGATGGTGCCTCATTGTCCACCGACACTGTATTTTTCCCACATGCATAATGGCCATTGGTTTCTAACAGTTGTAGTCAGTATCTGTTCCTGATGCTATATATAAGCTCATGCACATATAATAATTGTTCCACCAAACTTATTTAATATGGCCATACACTTTTTATATGCATAATTTTAAATTCTTACAGCTCCCGCACAAGACAGATGTTATTATCCACATTTTGCAGAGGAGAGAACTGAGGTTCAGAGAAGCAGCTGAGACAAAGGTGGCTCTGCTGCAAAGCCTGTGTTCTTTTCCCTGCACTTGGCCTCTCAATAAAAAGGCCTAAGTGAAATAGAATCTTTAGGGACTTCCCTTGTGGTCCATGGTTAAGAATGCGTGTTTCCACCACAGGGAGTGTGGGTTTGATCCCTGGTGGGGAAACCAAGATCCTACATGGGCGTGGTCAAAGGAAAAAGAAAACGAATTTTTTAAATGTTGAATAATCTCTATTTCTCCTAATATATCAACTCCTACCCCATTAATCAAGGGCCTGGGCTTTGATTCTATCACAAAAATTGTGCTATTCTCTGTTTAGTGAGACAGAAGTGGGAGGGGAAAATGTATTTGAATAATGATGCTTGTGTGTGTGCAGGGAAACGCGAAGGTTCTACCACCTGATGCTTTTCCTCATGGTCTGTTCTCATAGACTTTGTCAAGAATTCAGGTCCCTGGGTCCCTCTGAAATACCAGAAAGGGCACTTGTTGCCCTATCTGGAAGGATCCAAATAAATAACTGACCACCCAAAAATCTCTGTGGATGGCCACAGAAACTTGCTAGCAATAGGAACTAGTGATTGGTGGACAAAAAGACCATGAACTGCCAGCACCAGGGGAATGGCTACCCACTCCAGTATTCTTGCTCGGAGAATCCCACGGACAGAGGACCCTGGTGGGCTACAGTCCATGGGCTTGCAAAGACACAACTGAGCATCTTTCACTCACTCAACACTAAATTATAGTGAACTTTTTTAAAAATTCTTATTTTGTATTGGGGTATAAAGCTTTGACTGTGTGGATCACAATAAACTGTGGAAAATTCTGAAAGATATGGGAATACCAGACCACCTGACCTGCCCCTTGAGAAACCTGTATGCAGGTCAGGAAACAATAGTTAGAAGTGAACATGGAACAACAGACTGGTTCCAAATAGGAAAAGGAGTACATCAAGGTTGTATATTGTCACCCTGCTTATTTAACTTCTATGCAGAGTACATCATGAGGAACGCTGGGCTGGAAGAAGCACAAGCTGGATTCAAGATTGCCAGGAGAAATATCAATAACCTCAAATATGCAGATGACACCACTCTTATGGCAGAAAGTGGAGGAACTAAAAAGCCTCTTGATGAAAGTGAAAGAGGAGAGTGAAAAGGTTGGCTTGAAGCTCAACATTCAGAAAACAAAGATCATGGCATCTGGTCCCATCACTTCATGGGAAATAGATGGGGAAACAGTGGAAACAGTGTCAGACTTTATTTTTTTGGGTTCCAAAATCACTGCAGATGCTGATTGCAGCCATGAAATTAAAAGACGCTTGCTCCTTGGAAGGAAAGTTATGACCAACCTAGATAGTATATTAAAAAGCAGAGACATTACTTTGCCAACAAAGGTCTGTCTAGTCAAGGCTATGGTTTTTCCCGTGGTTATGTATGGATGTAAGAGTTGGACTGTGAAGAAAGCTGATCGCCGAAGAATTGATGCTTTTGAAGTGTGGTGTTGGAGAAGACTCTTGAGAGTCTGTTGGACTGCAAGGAGATCCAACCAGTCCATTCTAAAGGAGATCAATCCTGGGTGTTCATTGGAAGTACTGATGCTAAAGCTGAAACTCCAATACTTTGGCCACCTCATGCAAACTCACTGGAAAAGACTCTGATGCTGGGAGGGATTGGGGGCGGGAGGAGAAGGGGATGACAGAGAATGAGATGGCTGGATGGCATCACTAATTCTATGGACTGAGTTTGAGTGAACTCCGGGAGTTGGTGATGGACAGGGAAGCCTGGCGTACTGTGATTCATGGGGTTGCAAAGAGTCAGACACGACTGAGCGGCTGAACTGAACTGATAGCTGATTAACAATGTTGTGATAGTTTTAGGTGAACATCAAAGAGATTCAGCCATAACATATAGCTGTGTCCATTCTCCCCCAAACTCCTTCCCATCCAGGCTGCCACATAACATTGAGCAGAGCTCCCTGTGCTATATAGTAGGTCCTTGTTGGTTATCCATTTTAAATATAACAGAGTGTCATGGTGAGCATTTTTGACCAATTATAGGTCTATCCATGGGACCTCCTGATGTTCCAGTGGTTAAAACTCATGCTCCCACTGTAGGGGGCATGGGTTTGATCCCTGGTCAAGGGTCTAAGATCTCATATGCCAGAAATTTAAAAATAAATAAATAAAATTTTAAAATTTTAATCACTACCCACAGTGAGAACTAAGGCTCTTTTCCTTTAGGGTGTAATTCCATAGCTCATCGCTTCCCTCCTGATTTCCTTTAGATACTACTACTCACACCCTGCCGGGTTTGAGCAGGTAGCGTGTGAGGGGGGCCAGATAACAGGAAGGTGAACCAAGGGTAGGGAGCTTGTGTAGATGAGTGAAAGGAATATCCTCTTTCGTCACTCCCCTAAGCAAGGAAGCGAGGAGACGACTGTCAGCTCCCCCGGGAGCAAGGGAGGAACACTGGTCGGAGTGTCCGCACTGCCTTCCTGGCCCCTTGAACTGGGATCTAAGGTTGGAATTCACAGGCAGGAACTAGGACAAGGCAAAGACTGTCTCACAGGACTGGCCCTGCCCCCAACATCTCGGGAGCCGTACCACCGACAGGGGATAGTCTGTGCCTCTCTGCGGGTTCCAGCCACAGATGAGCGTGATCTCCTGAGAGACAAAAACACATCTTCTCTGGAGGGGCATGTAAAATGAGTGGTAATGAGTCTTATCCCTTGGCTCGTCTCTGTCTGCAATGCAAAGCTAGCGATTCCACACTGCTGAGGTCTGGATAGCACCCCTGGAGGCCTGTGTGTGTGCTAAGTTGCTTCAGTCATGTCCAACTCTTTGCAACACCACGGACTGTAGCCCACCAAGCTCCTCTGTCCATGGGATTCTCCAGGCATGAATACTGGAATGGGTTGCCAAGCCCTCCTCCAAGGGCTTTTCCCGACCCAGGGATTAAACCTGGGTCTCTAATGTCTCCTGCATTGGCAGGCAGTTTCTTTACCACTAGCGCCACCTAGGAAGCCCCCTGGAGGCCTGGTGGTCAGTTCTTTCCTTCCCCTGCTGACGTCCATGGGACTCCTCCAGTGTAGCATCAAGTGAGCTCAGCTGCTTCCTTGGCTCCTTTGTATCCAACTTTATCCTTCCCTCTAGTCCCTGGGACACAAGTAGCTGTCTTCCTGGTGATATCAGCTCATTATTCCAGTGTCGTTTCCACCGTTAATCTGCCTTCTCTCAGGCCCAATGTCTTTTGGGTGTTACTGACCACAGAGCTGTCCGCTACACATTCTGGGGAAGCAGGTGTCTCCTGAGGTTGTCCCAGGCAAACCAGCATATGTGGTCGGCCTTCCCAGATGGATCATGCCCGCCTCACTGACTTGTAAGAATGAACGGGATGAATGCATATCTGGGCAGCCTGTATGGTATAATTTAAGGGCTGAGTTAGCTACTGGTGGCTGAGCTCTTCCTCAGCTCCATACCTTACACACCCTAGCTGGTTCCTTCTTCCTGTTCCCGCTCTCCTTTCATTTCTAGTCCCCCACCTCCTGTGCTCTGCTTGTTGGCATCTCCATCTCAGCCACTAGATACTGGCTCCCAGACTTCCTGGTGTTAAGGGAGGGTTTTACAACTCTGTTTACCTCTTTTTGCCTGATTCCGGGACTGGTAGGGGCCAAGCCCACTCTCCTGGGTCCGATCCTGTTTGGTATAGTCCTTAAGGCAAGTCTCTGACCTTGAACTTTGGGCCTGGGCACTCCTAGGAGTGAGGGGCAGGGTGGGGTTAGAGCTGAAATCTATTTGCACAGGGACGTTCGTAGTTTATGTCCTAATAACAATTTTATTCTCCAGGCCACGCTTCCCTCTCCACCCCGCTATAGTTCACCCTTGGTTTCACAGTCAACGATCTCACGATAACTCCTTTTTTTCTAGGTGGAAACATGCCCTGGAACTCTTCAGGCTAGAGGTGTGCAGAATTCTGTGCCTCCGAGGGGCCCTTCACTGTTGCATGGCTGCTGCATGGCTGCGGGCCTGCAGACGGGAGAGCAGGGGTGGCCGCGACCCTGTCCCCGTGGGGAGTAGAGCGGTGGCGGGGAGGATCGGAGGGTCCTGTCTGGCTCAGCGCACAGGCTGGAATCTGAATGGGACAGCAAGTCCCTGCTGGGACCTGGGAAGTATGTTTGGGGCCAGGGGGCGCTCGCACTCAGATTGCGGTCCTGCTGGGGGGCGGGCGCGGGGTGTCAGTCCTGGCCCTCCAGCCGGCCTCAGTTTCCCCGGCCGTGTCGGGGTCACTAGTAACCAGGGTAGGAAGGCGCGGCACGAGCCGCTGCCGGCAGATGGAAGGTCGCTCAGAGCCGGCTGCGTGTGCGATCGCAGCTTTCGGTTCCCCCAGGGAAGCAAGCCGGCAAGTTCGGGCTGAAGGAGGGGCCCACAGAGGCGCGGAGGGCCGCGGGTCCACGGCCCGAGGCAAAGCACGGGAAATTCGCGTGCGAGCGGACGGACCGGAGGATGGGCAGCCGCGTGCGCTCTGCACAGCGCCCGCCGGCCCAGAGGGCGGTCAGGTGCAAGGGGGCGGGGGCTAAAGGCCACGGGTGGCGGGGTCGGGGCGGGCCGGCCGGCGGGGCATTTAAACCCCGGGGACTGTCAGCGCGGGACGCGCGCCCAGCTCCGCGTCCTCCTCCGCTCCGACTTCGCTTCGGGTACCGCCGGGCAAGATGCGGTCCTCTCTGGCGCCTGGCATCTGGTTCCTCCGCGCCTTCTCCAGGGACAGCAAGTGAGCGGGGCTGGGGCCACGTGGGGGCACGGGGAGCGCCGGGCCCCGCCGCCCCGCTACTGAGACCCCACTCCGGGAGTCCCAGGGCGCTTGCTGGGGTGAGGGCTGGTGGGGTTCTGGTAGGATCTGGCCGGCGGCCGGCGGGGAGATGAGGTGGCACGTGCTCACTCCGCCTCTCCCTATCCCCTCCCTGGGACGCTGCCCGGGAGCGTCTCCGCCTTGTTCTTTCGAATCCTCACCTCCGCGCACATACACTCGCCCCTAGGGGAGACCCGGTTCAGAGCTCCTCCTTTATCACCCGGGGACCCCCGGTTTGTAGACTAGGGAACCCAGGTCAGGGCGTGGCAGCTGCTGCTATGAGAAAGCGGCCAATGGAGTTGCCGAGTGTCCTATCTGGTCTCTTTTAGCCCTTGGATAGCTCCAAGACCAGAACCTAGTGGTCCTGCGAGCTTGCCTTGAGCTGCTCCCGGCCCTGAGGGACACCCCCGGGGAGGGCACACCTCTCAGATCAGGGGGCAGCTGCTCCTCAACTGGCTGGTCACCCCAGCAGCCGGCCAGCGACTTCCTCTTGACCAAGGAGGCTTGAGGAGGCCACTGGACCATCAGGTGTGTGGTGGGCTGGAGAGTTTTCAACCCGCTCTCCATCCGCGGCCACACAATGGAGCACTTGGCTTGGTCTGCACCGTGTCTGTTTCGTTTTGTTTCACTTTGTGTTACTTGCCATCACTTGGAAATGATAAAACTGAACGTCAATAGCCAGATTCTTCCTTCCTCTGATCTAGCAATATCAGGCCTAAATTCTCAAATTTTATCATTAGGAGTATTATCATCACCCTTTAGATGGGGTGCAAGCTCTAACTAGGGCCCAGCTTTGTTTTAAAACAAAATCCTGCACCCCAAACCCCCTCAGTCCCGGGCAAATCAGGATGGTCACCCGAGGCACTTTCCAACTGGTGACAGTCCTCCCTGGGGACCTTCCTCATCACTGCCAGCCTTCCTTACTCATTTCTTTGGTGTTTTTCAGAAAAAGGTCAGATGACTCTTGTAAGAATGTAAAAATGAACATGTGTTAAAAAGATTTTATTTCACTGGTGATGAGGGTGCCAGAAGATGATATAAATGGCACAAAAGAAAATCCAGGGAGGGGGGAGAATGGGGAGTTTCTGTTTAATGGGTAGGAAGATGAGAAGGTTCTGGAGGTGAATGGTGAGGGTTTCACAAGAATGTGAAGGTACTAAATGCCGCTGAACTGTGCACTTAAAAATAGTTAAATTTTATGTTACAGACATTTTACCACAATTTTAAAAAGAATACAAAGAAGATGCCCATTTAAGTCCGGAATATTGAGGCAAAACTGGTTGAGAGGGAAGATTATTGAAACTCTGTCAGTTCATGGACATATTTTATATGACTTATTTGTTACTTACCATTTGATGAAATTCAAGGTCAGGGAAAGGCATGAATCAGATAACTTGGAGGGGAGGGCTGTCCTTTAGGCAATGAACAGTTTTCCAGAGAAGATACACACATTTTTTTTTCTCTCCTGCAGTTTTCTCTGCTAGGATAAAAAATAGTCTCAAAAAATGATTATTTTTGGTCACAAAATAAGGTTGGTCGTGTTAGGTTTGATCTGATTATCTATATACATAATTTACTATGTTAAGTTCACTTGGCTGGAAGTTTTCATAAGGGTTCTGAGACTGGGCTTTTAAAAGCCTTTTATTTACTGTTCTGAGATTAGGAAGCCAAGCCAAGAAATTGTCTCCACTAGGTTTTACCTGCTGTACCTATACATTTATTAATAGACAAATTCCCTTCTTCTTAAGGTCCTCAAAATATCCTAAGGTTCCTGGGCCTGCCAGGGAGTGAAGTCCTGATTTGCCTGTAAGGGAAGACAGTAAGCCAGTTTTCTTGGGAGGGTTTTGTATTGGCTGTCAATCTTAATTCCTTAAGAGTGGCATCAATATCTGATTAAATGAGTATCATTGTCAAATACAATATTCCAGGTAAGGCCTTGGTTGCAAAACTGAGTTTTCTAATTGTTGTTGTTCAGTCGCTAAGTCACGTCTGACTCTTTGCAATCACATGGACTGTAGTCCCCCAGGCTCCTCTGTCCAGTGGGATTTCCCAGGCAAGAACACTGGAGTGGATTGCCATTTCCTCCTCCAGAGGATCTTCCTGACCCAGAGATCAAACCCACGCCTCCTGCATTGGCAGGTGGATTCTTTACTGCTGAGACACCTGGTAAACCCGTTTTCAAATATGTCCTGGTAAAATAAAGAGGACCGATTCTTACTGAACTTTTGCAAGTAACCATATTTTATAAAAAGCAAGGAGACAATAAAAGTTTCTAAATTCTGGGGAGTCGGGTAGAGAGAATAAAGTATTTACAAATATTTCATTTCAGTTTACAAAAACAATCTCCTAAATTGTTATGGATTACAGACATATTAAGAAGAAAGAAAAAAGAGCTTTCTTATATATTCAGAACACTGAATGCTATAATGTCGCTGACATTCCAAATGTAAGTGACAGTCACCCTCATCAGTTCATTCAGTTCTAAGTGATTAATTCTTGTTCTGCTGAATCTTGGGTCAGCGACCTCATAAACCTGTCAGCTTCTTTACCTAAGTTTTGGAAATCCTGACTCAGTCCACAGGTATGTTCTTAAAGATATCTGAATGATATCACCAGGAGTCTGTACCCACGAGTGTGTACCTGGGCCACTGATTTCGTGAGACAGTGCTCGGTTGTTAAAGATAAAACCTTCAGCTTATAGATGATTGCAGAGCCTTTAGGGAGCATCCAGGATAGAACAGAAACTATCTGTAAGGGTCAGAGATCTGAAAAGGTATGGATTAATTTATTAATAATAATTTTCAAAAGTGAATGATCTGATGAGAAGTCATGACAAGAAAAATGCAGCTAACAGTGAAGTCTGGTTGTTCCTGAGGTAGGTAACAGAACACAAAGCCAACCCAGAAAATATTAGACAGTGTCTAAAAACACACTTAAGGTTAATTTCAAAGAAAATGGTGAATATAATATCCGATTTTTAAGAATGGATCATTTTTATAGAGGAAAAATATCTCAAGATTTTTTGTATCTCAGTATATATATTTTTATGTACTTAGAGATATATAGAAGTCTCAAGACATAATTTGCATAATATACCAAGGGAATACCAAGAACGTCAACTTAGATTTAGTAAGTCCAGGTGACTCAGTGGTAAAGAATCTGCCTGCTAATGCAGGAGACATGGGTTTGATCCCTGGGTCGGGAAGATCCTCTGCAGGAGGAAATGGCAACGCACTCCAATATTCTTGCTTGGAGAATTCCATGTACAGAGGAGCCTGGTTGGCTACAGTCCCATGGGGTTGCAAAGAGTCGGATACAACTGTGCATGAACATACACGCAAATCCTAAACATCTGTGTTTTAATAAAGCTCCGTCGGAAAGTCTGATGTACCTCCCCAGTTGAAAGCCACTGACCTAGAAGATGCTAGACTCAAAATAAAGAAGTAAAGTTGCAGCTTGGAGAAGATTAGCTGAAGTCATGACTGGTAACAATACTGGCATCATTAGGCAAAGCAAACCAGGATACTGATACATAGAGACAGATCATGGACCAAGAGGGTGTTGAGAAGTCTATAGAAATTTCTCATGCAGCAAACCGTTTCTGAGATACTTATAGAAATGATCATATTCTACTTCTCTTTTTTCTCTTAATAAGCAAAAATATATCTCATTACTGTATATGCAAAGTTGTACCTCTCTGCCATGTATTGTTCCTAGTAGAGTCTTATTCATATATATTAACTATACCTTTTAACCAAAGGAACTTGTATTTCAGAGAAAGTGAGGGGGCAGAGATACTGGGTCACACCAGCATTTTAGAAGCGTTCAGAAACACACATAACTTTCTACAGCTGCACGTGTCATTGAGACACTTCTTAAAGTGTGAATCCAACCACATCTCTCAGGTTTAAGACAGATCTGGATTGAAATCCTCTCACCACTGTGTGCTTTTGTATAGTTAACTTCTCTGAGTGCCACCCCCTGCTGCCCCCGCATCAGTAAAAGTCAGGTGGGTTCTTGGGGACAAAAGTGATCCATGAACATTCTTGACCTCCCGTGGCTGATGGAGAGCCCACGGCACGTGTTCCTTCACTGCTTTCTTGATGTGTGTAGGTTTGGACTCCTGACAAACACCCATCATTGTAGTTCTTACTGTAAGCACATGATTGTTTTGAACTGTCAGGCTTACAAAGATGATTAAGACACAGTCCTGCTTTCTCGGAATTAAGGAGGAATTGGAGGGAGGGCGTGTCTTCTCATTATCAAACTGGCTGCTTCCACACGTTCCCAGGGAAGACTTTTAAACAGAAGAGAAGAAAGCAGGCGTTCTGGAGTGGGACCCTGGCGGGTGGGCTCCCCCTGAGTTTTGGCTTTGCTGTACAGCAAGGATATTTGTAACACCTGTCTCCTTCCGTCGTTGTGAGGATTAAAGATTGTCGCAAGGTGAAGCAGGTAAAATACTTAGGTGAGTGCCAAGCTCACAGTAAGCACTGACTAAGCATTAATTATTGACTATTATTCTACTTGCTCTTCCTACCACTCTGTACTAGGCATTGTGTTTGTGGTTCACTGCAAGATCTTCGTTTGTTTCCTGGCCTAATTCCCCATTATAAGGATATAATGAGGCACAGAGAAGTTATGTAACTTGTCTAGCAACACATAGCTAGTCAATGATTGAGCTGAATTTGAATCCAGGTTAGCTAGACTCCCAAGTCCCTGGTCTTTTCCTTCTGATTAGAGGGTGGGAGGGGAAAAGAAAACAGAGGCATTTTGCTTGAGACAGATCGCTAAATATCTAAGGTTCCAGGTCCTTGTCTTTAAAATGGAAATAACGATGTACCTCTAGCCCAGGGCTTTGGTGAAATTAAGTGAGAAGACATTGAAAGCGCTTAGCCTGGTGTCTGGAGCACACTTAGTCCTTGGGAATGGCTTGGTGCTTGTCAGTTTCTGGAGGTGGGATTCATCTTCATTAGAAAGGAAAGGTAGCATTTGACTTGCTGGATTGGGAGGTATTCTGAGCAGAGGCTGTGGAATGGCAGTCAGGACAGGGAGATCACAGTCTGTCCCTTCAGCACTGATCACCTGCTGGCGGGAGCCTGGGGGTCTGAAGGGTGGCCCCCGGATAGGAGGCTGAGAGGCAGGTGGCATGAGCTGTGCCAGCAGAAGGCAGAGACTCAAAGGAGTTTCTGCCCAGGAAGATGGTACCCCGCTTCCAGTCAGACCCCTGCTGTGTCCGGTGGCCCCTCCGAGTCCTCCCTGGGGCTGGGCCTGCCCTAGCCGGTGCCCTGCCCCTGTGCCAGCCTCTGAGTGGGCCTGTCTGGGGGCAGATGGCAATGTGGGCATCTTGCCAGAGAGATGACTATGGCTACTGCATATGGGGCTGGGCCCATTTTCCTGGGAGCTGTGGCGGGGAGAGGAGCCCGTGGGAGGAGGAGCAGGAGCCGGATAAGCAGGAATGGGATGAGGCACTGGACGGGCAAGAAAGCAGTTGTGAACTCCCTCATGGCAGTCCTCCCCCACATTCCAGTCCTCCCCCACATTCCAGTCCTCCCGTGGGAGCTGGAAAGGTGAGGCCAGTGGCAGTTGCAGCAGGGATCAGTGGATCTGTCTGCCAGAGTTTGCTGAGGGCCTGCTGCCAGGTCCATCGCAGCTCATAGTACTTATGGACATCTCCTGTAATGTTCAGTCCCTCAGTTGTGTCCAGCTCTTTGCAACCCTGTGGACTGCAGCACGCCAGGCTTCCTTGTCCTTCACTGTCTCCCTGGAGTTTGTTCAAACTCATGTCCATTGAGTTGATGCCATCCAACCATATTAATCTCTGCCGCCCCCTCTCTGATAGGAATCGGCTATGTTTTTATTTATTGGGCTGTGTCCAGTCTTAGCTGGGTCATGAGGGGTCTTTAGCTGTGGCATGCGAACTCTTAGCTGTCGCCTATGGGATCTAGTTCCCTGACCAGGGATCGAACCCGGGGCAGAGCACAGAGTCTGAGCCACTGGACCACCAGGAAGTCCCTTAGTATCGCATTTAAAGGAAGATCGAAGTGAAGCTGAGAGGTGAAATGTTCTCTGCATTAATCCCCAGGGCCACCTCGATGACAGTTTACTATCTCGTTTAAAAGAAGCTCAAGCAGAGGCCGAGAGGTGAGACAGTTACGACTCAGCCTCCTGTTGGTCTAACGAACTTTTCCCTGTTCTGCTGTGGCTTCAGACCAGGAGTCTCAGACGCTGCCAAAGCAGCTTTTTCTTGTCTTATTTTCCTGGTACCCAGTAAGGATGAGCTGTGATGGTGACAGACAGCTCTGAGAAGGAATGAGAGATCCTGGCAGAGGACCTGGAGGGCCGAGCCTGTCCCCTGTCCCCACTCCAGCACCCCCCACCCTCACCCCCTCCCTCAGGCTGATCCCCAGAGAGCATGTGACCCTGGTCGCTCCCTTCCCCCCACACCCATGATTGCTGTCTTCTCCCCCAGCTGTTCTGCTTCCTCTTCCTCTCTGCTGTTTCCCCTTTACGGAGCAGACTGATGAGCACTTCCTTGGCTCTGGGTGGGGCAGTCTGCCCCAGGGGCCGCTGGCTAATCTAGAAGGCAGCAGGGGTTTGGGAATGGTCTGTATGGATGGCCAAGACCTTCTGTCTTCCAGTCGGCGATACCACTTGAGCACCGAAGTTGGGGTTGAGCAGTTCCCAAGTGACACCGAACTGGGGCCAGACACCAAGGGTGGAGTCGGTGAAGCCCACAACCCCACCCCCAACTCACAGCCCCCGAGTTGGTATGTGGGGTAGAGGCGAGGTGGACAGCTTTGCTGCTCCCGTTCTGGCCTCTGGCTCATGCCTCACCCCCTGGATCCTTCATGCCGGGGAGAAGGCATTGAGGAGGTGAGCCAGGGGCCAGGCCTCCAGAGACTCTCCAGAGGAGGGCCCCCATCCTGACGCCCTGGCAGGACCACAGCCCTGCCAGCATCGGTGCATTCCACTGGCGCTGTTTGCATAACCTCTCTGCAGAAGAGAGACCAGCTTCCTGCCCACTTCTCCCAAGCGCTGCCAGCTCTCACATGCTCCCAGAGGTTTTCCAGGTACCCACACGACACCTCATGCTGTAGCTGAAAGCCAGGTCTTTTCATTCTGTTTGAACACTTGGGGTTCCCCTGCTTAGATTCCTTCTCAAAACAAAGCAGTCTAGCAATCTAGCCTATAGTTTCCACTCTCCTAAAAAAGATTATGATGTACTCGTTCCTTCTAGAAAGTCCTGGACTGCTTGTGCTACTAGCCAACGACTCCCTTCTCCGGAAGGACCTTGGGACCGAGCCCAGAGTCCCCTCAATCCCTCTGAGCAAGTGCCTGAGTCCCAGCTGAAGGAAAGGGCAGCACGTGGAGGGTCCGACGGTCAGGCTGCACTCAGCTCCAGGAGGGCTTTGCTCCTCAGAGGCCGTCACAGACCTGTCCTGTCCTGTATGGCCTGTCTCCATCCCCTCCTGTCAGTGGAAAGCCCGGCCTGGGGGCTCTGCCCTGTGTGGTCTGTTCCAGCCTGGCCTTTCCCTACCAGGTTGTGTCCCAGTGGTAGCGGAGGACTTGGCAGGAACCGCAGTGATGGCATCATCACCATTGCCCTGGTTCTTACCATCCCCAGCCCTCTCTCCCTTTCAGATCTGCTGAGTCCCAGAACTGGCACATCCAAGGACAGGCCACCAAGTTCATTTCCTCAAGGCAAGTGCCAATGTCACCAGCAGCCACAGCCAGCCCAGTCTCTCACGTGGCCAACCCGAATGGCCCTATACATCTACTAGCTGCCCCAGACTCCGTTGAAGGGCTGGGCTGAGGCAGGAAGTGATAGGTGTGGGTCAATGAGGGAGCTCAAGTCCCCCTTGACCTGGGGCCTGAAATGGGAATGGAAACCGTCCGTAATGTGGTTGCAAAGCCAGGAGGGGGATGCAAGGACCTGGTAGATGCTGGACGAAAGGGACCTCCCGCCACTGTCTCCTAAGGTCCCTCTCCTGGGCT
The DNA here is from genome assembly GCF_049115385.1 of Moschus berezovskii. NCBI lineage: Eukaryota > Metazoa > Chordata > Mammalia > Artiodactyla > Moschidae > Moschus > Moschus berezovskii. The sequence continues at coordinate 20,681,728 of NC_142484.1, read as the reverse complement.
CTTTCTTATTTTCTATTGTTGCGCGGGTGGTGGTAGCTGGTCCTTAGGGTTTTGTTTGTTATCGGTCACTGCTTTGGCAGACATTGTTCTTTGTCCCTACCTCAGAAGCATTTCTAGTGCAAAGTCTTAACGAGGTCCATAAAGCTATTAGCGTGCTCATTTGAAAGAGTAAGTTGGACTGTCAGCTAATAGTTTAGAGATAGCCAGTCCACCTTTCTATCTGACTTGGTTACTCAGTAACCAGTGCTGGGCAAGGGGAGGTGAGACTCTCGGAAGTGTCATTTCTCACTAACACAGATTTGGAGGGTCCTGGGGTAGATTTGGAGGGTCCTTGCTGTGCAGGTTCCGGGGCCCCTGGCTCGCTTGTCCAGCCTGCCCAGCTCCTGGGCTGCCTTCCCTCCCTTCTGCAGCTGCCCTGGGGCCAGCCTCTGTGTGTGTTTTCCCCCTGCCCCTCTTTCTGGGGCCCCTTGGTTCTGAAAGAAGGGCCTGTGAGAGCAGAAGTGAAACTTGCGGCTTCCACAGGCGTCAGGAGCCCGTCAGCTATCTTCCAGTGAGCTACTGTGAGGTCGCTGGCCTCAGCCCAGCCCTTCACCCCACCCATGTCCCCAGTCCCCTTTGAACTATGGCACCTTGGCCTTTTTCTTTAAGAGATGTCAAAGCGGAATGGAAAGCGAGCTGGACCAAGTAGAGGCCCGGCTCCAAGCACGCTCTGCCTGGCTAGTCGGGACCCTCTGGGCTCCTCCTGCCATCATGCTGGAGTCCAGGCAGGGAGTCCCAGAGGAGGCCAGTGCCCAGCCCGGCATCACACAGCACTCTGAGGACCTTCTGCCCCACAGCCTCCCTCCCTCTGACTCTCCTGCTCTCTTGGGTGTCAGGTTTTCTATGGAGGGATGGGGTCAGAGCTTGGAGAAAGGTCAGCCAGGCCTCTGGGCAGGGCTGGAATCTGGCCGATCGGCATGTCTATGGACCTCTGCTAAGCCTCCCCATCTACTCCCAAGGGAGTGCAGGGGCGGGCCCAGCAGACCAGCCTGTGCTCTGTCCCCTTGCAGGCTCCCCTGTGGGCACTCGTAGCCTCAGGCGTCTAGAAAGACGCCTCCAGCCCAGGTCTGCACATTGGGCCGGTGGGGAGGAGTAGACTAGCCAGCCTCCAGACCCCTACCTTACAGGCACATCCAGGGCCTGGAGCCCCCGCTACTCAGAGCAGCTTGGTGCCCACCCCCACCCTGCTCCCTTAACAGAGCTGCACGAGCTGCCTCCGCCCGCTCCAGTTTTCCTTCCTCAAAACCTGAAATCATCGTCGCTGTCATTTTTAAGTGTGGACTGCGTGTCAGAAACCTGTAAGAGGTATGCATCATCTCATCAACCTATCAACAGCCCTGTGAGAGAGGTGATAAACTGTACTTTCAGATGACACACAGGCGTAAGGAATGAAAGCAGGTTTCACCTGATTCCTGAGTCCAGGGCCCCACCGAGGGTCTCCCCGGGGGTGGCCGTGTGCCTGTGGAGTGGCTGGCAGGATGGATGAGGCAGAGGAAGCTGACCCTGCCTTCTGCGAGGAAGCCTGTCTGGAGTTTTCCCAACTCACCAGCAGGGCAGAGCCCTGGGTCCCCACCTGGCTGGTGCCCAGAACTCTGTGACCTAGAAAATCCCATCCCTCTTCAGTGACGTCCCGTCACCCCAAGAGACGGTCCAATCTCGCCCAAGGCCCTCCGTGACCTCTCCCTTTCCTCCTCCCCAGCGCCTCACCTGCCGTGCTTGGCTCAGCGCCACCTTCCAGACACCCTGAACTACACCCTGAACTATACAGAGTTCCCCAAACAGGCAGTGATATTCACGCCTCCACGCTTCTGCACGCGCACTTCCCCTCTCCCTGGCCCCGCTCCCGCCCCAGCCCTGTTAGTTTGTGAAGACTGTGCTGAGACCTCACCTCCAGGCTTCTTTCTTTTTTAAAAAAGTTTTATTGGAGCATAGTTGCTTTACAATATTGTATCGGTTTCTGCTGCATGACAAAGTGAATCAGCTATATATATATATCCCCGCTCTTTTTTTGCATTTCCTTCCCATTTAGGTCACCACAGAACACTGAATAGGGTTCCCTGTGCTGTACTGTAGGTTCTCTTTAGTTACCTATTTTATATTTAGGGCTTCCCAGCTAGCACTGGTGGGAAAGAACCCACTTGCCAGTGCAGGAGATGCAAGAGACCTGGTTTGACCCCTGTGTCCGGAAGATCCCCTGGGGGAGGGCATGGCTACCCACTCCAGTGTTCTTGCCTGGAGAATCCCCATGGACAGAGGAGCCTGGTGGGATACAGTGCATGGAGTCGCAAAAGAGTTGAACATGAGTGACGTGCATTAGCAGCCCCATCGACAGTGTATACACATCAATTCCAGTCTCCCGAGTCTCCCACCCTCCGCTTCCTCTCTGGTATCTATACGTTTGTTCTCTAAGTCTGTGTCTCTTTGCAAATACCCTTTTTCTAGTTTCTACATATACAGGTTAATATACGAGGTTTGTTTTTCTCTTTCTGACTTCCTTCACCCTGTATGCCGGTCTCAGGTTCCTCTCCTGACCCTGCCCCGACCCCAGCCGGTCAGGGTGTCTCTGCTCTGGAGTCACGCAGGGCTGGCCGCCCTCTTGTGTAGGACTGTCACACTGGTCCTGCTGTCTTGCTGATGCCCCGGGAGCCCCGGCGGGCAGAGGTCTCTCTGACGGTTGGTTTCCCCAGGTCCCTAGCTCAGGACCGGGCACGTGGTGGGATGCGTGTGGTGGTCCTGGCTCCCTCTCAGGGAGGCCGAGATGTCAGCAGCGGGGCCCAGACGCGCTTGCTGTTCTGTCCCAGCTTCCCCTACCCAAGGGAGAGGACTCCGGGTAGGGGCAGATAAGGAAGGGCACCGGGGGCCACAGGCCGGAGAAAGTCCAGGGCGGTGCTCTGAGGTGCCTTCCCGGTGGGCAGGTGCCGGCCCTTGGGGCAGAAGCCAAGTGGTGGGGAGCGCAGGGCGGTGGGGGTGGGCAGGAGAAGTGTGGCTGCCAGCAGGGCTGTGCCTTTTGACCCCTCACTGGCTCCGACTGGCTCCTGAGGGCTCAGCGTGGCTGAGGGCAGCCTGGGCCTCACAGCCAGGCCTGTCCAGGGAGGACAGTCAGTGCCGGGGCCTCAGTGGGGCCTGGGGGATCTTTGAGGCCCAGCAGGAGTGCTCAGTCACTCAGTCCTACCTGACTCTTTACGAGTCTATGGACTGTACCTGCCAGGCTCCTCTGTCCATGGGATTTCCCTCTGTCCATGGGATTTCCCAGGCAAGAATACTGGAGCAGGTTGCCGTTTTCTTCCCTAGGGTGTATTCCCGGGGATCAAACATACATCTCCTGAGTCTCCTGCATTGGCAGGCAGATTCTTTACTATGGCACCATCTGGGAAGCCAAGGAGATCTGATTTGCAGGGTCGCTGCATCCATGTAGCCACGAAAAGAGACTTGGCTGAGCCCAGGGGTAGACTTCTTAAGGGTAGCACAGCAGAGACCTAGGGACCAGGGTGAGAGTTACATTGTATTCACCTGTCTTTGACTTAGATGTGGTTGATGCTGTTCTCCCTGTACATCTGATGAGGAAACCAGAGGCAAACTATTAAAGAATTTGCATTTGGTTGCACAATTAATTAGAGGCTTCCCAGGTGGCTCAGTGGTAAAGAAACCACCTGCCAGTGCAGGAGACCCAGGAGACACGGGTTCAATCCCTGGGTTGGGAAGATCACCTGGAGCAGGAAATGGCAACCCACTCCAGTATTCTTGCCTGGAAAATTCCATGGACAGAGGAGTCATGGAGTTGCAAAGAGTCAGACATGAATGAGCAAACGTGCGCGTGCTTGCGCATGTGCGCGCGCGCACACACACACACACACACACACACCTACAAAACTTGAAGCTTCTTTCCAGACAGGACACTGGTGAGTGTTAATCTGCAGGGCTGTGGTTTTCTTCTTTTTGAAGAAGCCCAGCTGGGCACAGTCTCCAGATCCTTCCACTTCCTCCCCCCACCCACTGCCAGATTCTGAAAGTCCCTGATCCAGAAGTCATGAGCTATTTACCAGTTGGAAAACATTGCTGCCACCAAGCTTGTCTTTGTGGGTCACTGTGACAGTCCCTGGGAATAACCCCAGATTCCCTGGAGAATCCCCTGTGACTCCCTGCCCCCGTGTACCCTGTGTCTGGAAGTAGGAGCTAGACAGACCTCACAGTAGAGGAGCCTGAAAGCCAGGCTAAAGAGTTGGAGCTTCATTCTTTTCTTCCCCCCAAGCTTTAAGCTTTTTATTTTATACGGAGCTTCGTACTTAATGGAGTGGAGAGCTGCTGAGAAATGTTCAGCCTGGTGACAGCAGGGTAGTATATGTACCTTCATTCTCTTCAGAAGATGAGACAGTGGAGAGACGGAGAAAGAACAGGAGTCCTGGGGTAAAGTGAGAAGGGGCCTGGCAGCCCAACTTGATTTCAGCCTCTGATGTAACACCCTTCGTTTCACAAACCCGAGCCTTCGCAACATGCTTGTGGGGAAGTGATTTGGGGTTTGGAGGCAGATTGCTAGACAGGGCAGACCGAGCCTCCAGTGTCCTGGCTCTTTGATTCAAGGAGTCCAGGGATAGAACGGGGTTTCCGGGCCCCCTCCCCTTCTTCCCCACCTTCTGCAGGGGATCTTTAAGAAGCCAAGGCTCTGGCCTTTCTCCTGGGCTGGAGTCCACGCTGAACTTTCTTTATCCATGTACTTCCTGGCTCCTGGATGCTGAGTCGGCTCAGCTGATGCTCTGCTGTGGAAGCAGTGACTCAGGAGGACACGGGGGCCCTCCCCCAGATCCTCAGGAGAAGGGGGAAAGTGGGCCAGGCAGTGGAAACTTCGGTGGTGACTGGCTGACCTGTGTTTTCCACCCCAGATCAGTGCATGGGATGAGAAGCGGGGGTGGGAGAGGGCTGTGTGATGCATGAACCACAGTGGAAAGAGTGACCCTTCTGTCTGGAGAATGGACTAGAATGGAGCCAGGCAGAGGACCTGGGTTCTGTCAACCGGCATTTCCTCTGCTGCATTTCCCTCTATGTTTTGGACTCTGCTCCTACTGGACTATAGCAGGTGCTATTTCTGCAGCGTTCTAGGCTTCTCTGGTGGCTCAGAGGGTAAAGAATCTGCCTGCAACGCAGGAGACCTGAGTTCGATCCCTGGGTGGGGAAGATCCCCTGGAGAAGGGAATGGTTACCCATTTCAGTATTCATACCTGGAGAATCTCACAGACAGAGGAGCCTGGAGGGCTACAGTCCATGGGGTGGCAAAGAGTCAGAAGTGACTGAGCCACCAACTAGGCTTACGAGGAGTTGTTGACCTCGCTTTAAAGATACACCCTTTCTGGAAGTTTGGAATCAACATGTACACACTGATATATTTAAAATGGATGATGTATACGTATGGCTCAGACCCTTCGCTGTTCACTACCTCAACATTGTTAATCGACTGTACCCCAATACAAAATGCTTCTGGTGTTAAAAGTAATAAAATTTGTAAAAGTAAAATAAAATGGATAACCAGCAAGGACCTACTGTATAGACAGAGAACTCTGCTCAATGTTATGTTGCAGGCTGGATGGGAGGGGAGTTTGGGGGAGAATGGATACATGTATATATGTGGCTGAGTCCCTTCGCTGTTTACCTGAAACTGTCACGACATTGTTCATCAGCTCTACAAATACAAAGCAAAAAGTTTTTTAAACAAAGAGACACTTGGCATGCATCATCCTCCTACTGGCTCCCACCATTTCTGGTGTTTAAACACAGTTCTGTCTCCCTGCACCCCCATCTCTCCCTCTCTCTCACACACACAGAGGCACCCTGATCTTAGGGAAGACAAGGAGATCTAGAGGCAACGGGCAGTGACAAGAGCCGCAGAGGGCACTTTGGTGTCGCCTAGGACGCCGCTGCTGGCCCAGCTCTGTTGGGAGGCCTCTGCCCTCGGGAGCAGGAACTGTGAGCACTCTGGCCTCTGGGCACCTGTCCCTCCCCTCCCCTTGGCTTCTGCCCCAAGCAGCTTGTGTCTGGAGGGGAGCGTTGGTGGTGCTGCCAGAACGGGCACAGGTGGACTGCTTCCTAAACACAGTGGAGACGGTAGGCCTGGACTCCCTGCTAACCCAGATGCCCACCTTCCCCTGCAGGTACCGAGCCTTCATCCTGCTCATCACCTTCTTAATCTACACCTGCTATCACATGTCCCGGAAGCCCATCAGTGTCGTCAAGGTGAGTCTGGCCCGGGGGTAAGGAAGAATGCAGGACTACTGGCCTCAGCAGAAATACGGAAATACTTCAGTATAACAGCCCAGAGCTCAGTGAAGCACCGTCCTTATCCCTTATGTTGGTCACCAAGTCTCTTCCCCCTTGGCTGATTCCCACTTTTAGCAGTTCTTTTTCCCAGGAGAGTTTCCTGGGTTTCTTCACCAAGAGAGCGATGTTGGAGAACTGGGGGTGGAACCAGAGAGCAGGCACCTTGGGTCCCCTGGGTGCTGCTCAGAGACACCCCTTGCCCTTCACTGAGGCTCTGCTGTGGCCCCTTGTCCCCAGAGCCATACCTGCCAGACCGGGTGTCAGAGGAAGATGCAGGGAGTCCAGTGGGGAGGGGCAGTGGGCTGCTGTGGTGGCGAAGGTTACTGGCTCCCTTGCGGGCTGGGTTGACTCTGGGGCCACCAGCTAACCCCTGACCTGCGCACCCGTCGCCTCTCCAGAGCCGTCTGCACCACAACTGCTCAGAGGTGATCCAGCCCCTCAACAGCACCCACAGTCTCAATGACACCACATGGTGCAACTGGGCCCCCTTTGGTAAGAGCAGAGCGAGCCACTCCTCCCCATGCCCTGCTCCCCATCCAGGCCCAGAAAGGGCTTCTCGCAGGGGGCATCCAGACAAACGGCTTTCTGTCTCCCCCATCCGCCTTCAGATAAGAGCAACTACAAGGAGTTACTGGGGGCCGTGGACAACGCCTTCCTCGTGGCCTATGCCATCGGCATGTTTATCAGGTAAGAGGCAGAGCCTGTGTTGTCCTGTAGGATGGTTCAGAGCTGCTGTCTCCTCTAAACCAACCTGGGGCAGTGGGGTCAAAGAGAGAAAGTTGTTGGAAATGAGACAAGCCTTCCATACATCCCGTCACCGGGAGCTGGCGTGTTGCCACTCTCACCCAGCCTGCTCGTTCACCTGGCTGACTCCCTCTTTTAGTAACTCTCCTGCAAGGGCCTTCCTGGATCTCCTTTTGAGTTTATTCACTCAGATGGCATGTCAGCAGTGTGGCTGGAATATGGTCTGTCCTAGACAGGGGTCCTTCAAGGATAACCCAAAAACTGAAAGCCCAGCACGGCTTTTATGTAGCAAGCATAATATTTGTTCCCAGAAGTTGAGGATGACTGAGGCTGGGTACCACCTCTAGAGAGCTCACAGACTAATGGAGTGACCGATACTTCAACAGCTATGTAATAAACAGTGCAGTGGCTCTGAGACAGAAGCGGCTACGTATGGAGCTCCAAGGAGTCACTTGGTCTGAGCTGGGATTAGAAAAGAGGGGTCAGGAAAGGCTTCTTGGAGGAGATGACATTTGAACTGATGAAGAGAAATTGAACTTGACTCATTTGAAAAGACCCTGATGCTGGCAAGGATTGAAGGTGGGAGGAGAAGGGGGTGACAGAGGATGAGATGGTTGCGTGGCATCACCAACTCAATGGACATGAGTTTGGGTAAACTCCGGGAGTTGGAGATGGAGAGGGAGGCTTGGCATGCTGCAGTCCATGGGGTCACAAAGAGTCGGACATGACTGAGCGACTGAACTGAACTGAATAGAGACAAGAGTCTTTCCCAGTGGCTCAGTGGGTAAAGAATCCACCTGCAAGGCAAGAGACACAGGAGACTTGGGTTTGATCCCTGGGTGGGGCAGATTTTCTTGAAGAGGAAATGGCAACCCTCTCCCATATTCTTGTCTAAAAATTCCTTGGACAGAGGAGCCTGGTGGCCACAGTCCGCAGGGTGGCAGAGAGTTAGACACGACTGAGCACGCTTGCACAATGGAGTCATGGCTCGGTGAAATAAGGCAGGTGTAATTTGCAACAGCATGCCTGCACCGAGGGCAGGGGGTGGACAGGGGGACTCCTAACAGGTTTACCAGCATGTAAAATGCAGGAGAAGGGGCTGAAGAACGAGGTCACTGTGTACTAGGCTGTGGGACGGGAGAGCCACTGGGTGGGCGGTTCAGTGGGTGTCATGTTCCGATTTACATGTCAGACAGATACCAAGAGGCTGACGGAGGTGGACTTGAGGGAGAGAAGGGCTGATCGGCTTTTCTGGTAACTCAGACGGTAAAGAATATGCCTGCAATGCGGAAGATTCCCTGGAGAAGTGAATGGCAACCCACGCCAGTATTCTTGCCCGGAGAATCCCATGGACAGAGGAGCCCAACTGGCTATAGTCCATGGGGTCACAAAGAGTTGGACATGACTGAGTGACTAACACTTCACTTCAGGACTGACTAGCAGGTCACACTAAGGAACAGATTTGATAGTAGCTCCAGCTGGGCTTGGAGGAAAGCTTGAGTTAGAATGGTATTATTAATAATAGAGATGGAGAGAAAGGACGCGCGGGAGAGAAATAAGAGAAGCAGCGGGCAAGTCTTGGAGGTCGCTTGTGGAGGGTGGGCTGCAGGGACAGGAGACTGAGGTAGCTCACTTCCGCCTTGAGTGGCCAAACGTGGGGTGCCATCCAGTCCACTGAGGGGTGCAGACACGGGGCAGGGTGTGGGAGGGAGGCAGAGGAGTCCAGTCTTTGGAGTTGTTGATTGACAGCTGTTTGGGAGGCACCAAAGTCAGGATGTCCCAAAGGCATATGGATATGATCCTGGGAGAAAGTTCAGGGCTGTCGACACACAGCCGGGCCGTGTACGTGTACATACGTGGCAGGTAAAACCATAAAGGTGATGCAAGAGAAAATGCGTGAGATGGACTGGTCAGCCAAGGGGGAAGAAGAGGGTCACGGGATGTCACAGAGGCCACTTTGCCAGGCACGTCGCGAGGCGCATGGTCAAACAAAACAGAGGCAGCACAGAGGTCCCTGGTGGTCACTTGGCAATGTTTCAGTAGCTGTGGGTGGGACCCCGGGGGAGCCAGGAGGCGGAGGGCAGGGGTGCGAGGTAGCGGAGATTAACCACGAATCCAACTCTCTCTGCAGCGGCATTTTTGGGGAGCGGCTCCCCCTCCGGTACTACCTCACAGCCGGAATGCTGCTCAGCGGCCTTTTCACCTCGCTCTTTGGCCTGGGGTATTTCTGGAACATCCACGTGCTCTGGTACTTTGTTCTGGTACAGGTACGAGCCTCCTCCGTCTTGCACTCGGGCCTCTGTTGCTACACAGAAAGATCATAGAGGCTGTGAGTCCTTCCCAGACGCCCCGGGTCACGGGAGATCCCGACCCAGGCTCCTTTATCACAGCACAGGGTCCCCTGCCCACAGCCAGGGAGGCCTCGCCAGCTCAGGGAGTCTGCACTGAGCATCAGCCTGAGGTCCCTGGAGGTGCCTGTGAGGCCCGGCCTCTGCTGTGGGGACCTGGGGTCAGAGGGGCATCGGCTGGGGAGGCATAGAATGGATTCTGAGGGCCCCCTCCAACTCCAGAGGCTGCACCATTCAGTCCAGGAGCCTCTGTCCCCCCACTTTCCCTGCAGATCTTCAATGGACTCGTGCAGACGACGGGCTGGCCCGCCGTGGTGAGCTGCGTGGGCAACTGGTTCGGGAAGGGCAAGTGAGTGTGACCAGGGAGGAGGGTGGGCATTGCCTGGGGGTGCTGGGCTGGTGTAGGAGCAGGAGGTCCCTTGTGGCCTCTGATATGATTTTAGGATCAAATATTAGCAATAAGCCTCCGTCCTGCTGACTTTCACAGGCCGGGATACAAACGTTTTAGTGACTAAAAGCAGTGATTTTTTTCATTGCTGAGGTTTTAATCCTTAAAACCTGCCATCTCGTTATGCCTTTTCCTTATAATAGATGAATTTCCATTCCGCATGAAGACAAAAATGAAGCCTATAAAACTCTGTGTGTGTGTGTATGTGTGTATATATATATTTATATATAAAATACATATACCCATATATTTTTAATGCACATATATGTATATGTATTATATATTTATTCATTTTTCCCTTGAACTGGCTTTTGTGCAAAAAAAAAAAATAAGGTTTCTTTTGGGCAGAGTTTCTCAACCGTGGCACTGTTAACACTGTGGGCTACATTTGGGGCTGTGTTATTCTTTGTTGGGGGGCCATCCTACATGTTGTAGCATTTAGCAGCCTCTACCTGATAGATACCACCAGCACACTCTGGGCTGGATTACCAGAACTCTCCAGACAGTGTCCGTGTCCCCTGGGGGCAGTCAGCCTTAGCTGAGGCCTTCAGAGTCACAGCCTCAGGGCAAGAGAAGAAAGGGTGGGGCGGCGACCCTGCGACAGAGGGGAGGCATGGCTTGCTCAGGAAGCTGGCTGGGGAGCAGGACACCCCAGGCCTGGCTGTCACTCACTCAATGCCAGCCAGCCCTGCCCCTCCTCCCCGACTGGGGTCTTCAGGCATGGAGGCTGCAGGCAGCCAGCTTTTCGCATTTGGCCGGGGCGGTCTCCGTGAGCTCGGGGCTTCTCTTCTTACCTTTTCTGCTCTTGCCTCCCTGCCTCCCTCCCCGCCTCCCCTCCAGGCGGGGGCTGATCATGGGCATCTGGAACTCCCACACGTCCGTGGGCAACATCCTGGGCTCCCTGCTGGCTGGCGTGTGGGTGGATCAGCAGTGGGGCCTGTCCTTCGTGGTGCCCGGCGTCATCACCGCCATCATGGGCATCATCACCTTCTTCTTCCTCATCGAATGTGAGTGGACCCTCTCCCCCCGTCCCCACAGGGCCGAGCGAAGCCTCCCAGTTAGGTTCTGGGAGAAGGAGGCTGGTCCCGTGGGGGTCACGGGGTTGGAGGCCCAGACGTGTGACTCAGAGGACAACCTCTCTGAGCCTCGATTTCTCATGTGGGACACCTGCTTTCCTGGGCTGTGGAGAGTGTCTGTGAGACGTATGTCAGGATGCCCGGCAAACGCTGGCTCCTCTGAGCCTGAGGCTGGAGAAATGGGTTGGACGGCACTCTCTCCATGCTTGCTGCTTTTATTCTGGCTCCCTGACAGACTCCCCTGGAGTCATGGCCATGGTCACTTGTAAGCAAGAGAACGAAAGTCCATGAGGCTCCGGTGGTTAGGAGACCCAGGCCTCAGAGGTGGTCTCCGGAGCCCTGGCTCCCTCATGCTGGAAAGTCCACAGGCCCCCTTGGAGGTGTGGGGGTCACACACCATGCAGGGTGAGGGCCTCATCTGCTGGCAAGCTTCTTAGAAGGTTTTCCTTTCAGACCCAGAAGACGTGGACTGCTCCCCACCTCAGCACCACGTGAGTGTGGCCCCCAGCCCCACTCCATCGGGGGCTGGTCTCAGAGAGGCCTGGGGAGTTGAGGAGGGGCCTATGTGTCCAAAGTTGGGCCTGCAGGTGGCTCCCTGGCAGGTGGTGAGGCTGGTCCAGGAGGGGGGCGCATACCTCATGCAGCGCATCTCATGTGGGTTGTCCCTCCCGCTGGTGGGGGAGTGGGATGTGGACGTGCCCCCAGTAAGGGCTCTTCTCTGCTCAGGGTAATCCAGAAGAGAGCCAAGACCACGCTGAGGACCCCGCGAACGGACCCAGCTGTAACAAAGAGAACAGCCTGGAGTCAGCTGCCACCTGCTCCAAGGACTCAAGCGCTCAGCCCACCGCCATCAGCTTCTTCGGGGCCCTGCGCATCCCGGTAAGTCACCTGTGGGCCAGAAGGAAGAGAGAGGCTCTCTAGATTTTTCTGTTGGGTCTCAGGAGATGGGGATGCTCAGGGTGATCCATGGTTTTCGGAGCTTCTTTACATGCAGTGCTTAGGGAGGGGGCCCTCCCGGGGAGGGTAATGTGGCTGGACATTACCCTAGCATTCAGGCAGCAGGCAGTTCTAGAGGTGTTCTAGAGGCTGCTCCTTGGGGTGGGTGGTGGAAAGTGCTGGCACAGGGCTCGGCGGCCACAGGCCCCAGGCTGTCCTGCCCACCTTCCCATCTGCCCTCTGCTGTGCTCCCAGGGCGTGGTCGAGTTCTCCTTGTGTCTGCTCTTCGCCAAGCTGGTCAGTTACACCTTCCTCTACTGGCTGCCCCTGTACATTTCCAATGTGGGTGAGTACATGGGGAAGAAGAGGAAGAGAGGAAGCGGGGGGGCCTCCAAGGAAGAGACCCGCCTCGTGGTGCTTATGATGCCACGAATAGGCAGGGAATCTGCTGAACCTCTCCTAGCACAGAAGGAAAAGTTTTTTAAGCTGAAGTTTGCAGAAACCCTCCTAGTCCCTGACTGATTCTAGCCACTTTTCCTCACTTGGCACTCAGTCGGGGTTAGGAACTCAAATCCTCTCTAACGTCTACTCCGGCCTCAAGTGTAGGTGAAACCCTGCTTCAGGCCCATTGCCTCATAGATGCGTGGGACTGGAGGGTCCTGGAGAAACGGTCTGCCTTCTGAATGCCTCCAGGAGTCTCTCAAGCCTCCCTGAGCCCAAGGAAGAGGGCCTGGCGAGCTGCCCCCACTGCTGGTAGCCTGATGGGAAACACCATTCTTTTCCCAGGGGCTGCCGGAATACTTGGGCCATTGATGCCCAGTGCCCAGGTCTGCTGGGCTGCCAGCCTTGTGAACTTCCTGTCCCCTGCCTCTGTCCCTGCCCAAGGATGGACAGATGAGGAGAGGTCTCTTCTGTGGTTAGAAAAGGATGTTTATGTTCTTCTGTCCTGGGTCTCTGGTTGTCCCCAGGTAGGGCTGCTCTATCAAGGAGCATCTCTGCCCCCAGAGCCCAGAGCCCCAGAGTCCTGCCAGGGTCAAGGACCTCTCAGCAGGGCCACCAGCCTCCCTCCGGGGCCCTGGGGGAACACACAGTACACTTGGGCCACAGGATGCCGTTGGATGAGTCAGGGCCAAATCTCAAGCTGTAACCTGCCCCCTCCCACCCTCACCCTGTCTGCAACTGAGGGGCCTCCCCACAATACAGGGCTAGAGCCCAGGGTGGCCCTGTGGACACTGACTCTTTGTTCTGTGGCCTTGATGCTGGCTACAGGGTATGAGTCAACCTTGAGGGCTGCGCTGCCAGTCACGCTGCTGGGCGTCCCTCTTTCTAATCCCAGGGCAAGGTCAGGGGCCTGAGGTGCCCATTTTCCCAGCAAGCCTCCTTCGTTGTTCTGTTTATCAGTAGGGACCTCAGAAGGAGGTGACAAGCTCCTGTGGGGGCGTGCAGCTCCGTCAGGGGCAGGCAGGCATGTAGCTGGACGGGCTGAGGCTCAGACAGCGCCAGGGTGCCCCCCGGTGGGACAGAGTCCTTGGGGGCCAGATCCCAGTGCTCTCGGAGGTCAAGGCCATCCGACAGGGGAAGAAGGTAGTACAAGCCTGGGGGCCAGAAAGGGTGTCCCGTCCCAAACTGCTGCAGACTCACCTGTGACCTTGGCCAGTCACTTCCCCTCAAGCCCCCCACTCCTTCCTCTGAAGAAGGGGGCAGTGATCCCGGATCGGGTGTCTGCCGGGACGCTTCCAGCAGTGGCCCTGCATGGCGTCTGCCCTGAGTCCCCAGGTCTGAGCACATGCTTCATTTTCCACAGTTCACTTCACTGCCAAGGAGGCTGGGGACCTGTCCACGCTGTTCGATGTTGGTGGCATCATAGGTAAGGCATCCACCTCTTCTCTTGTCGGGCTGCAGAGAGAAGGGACAGGTTCCAGTGGGACGTGACCTAGGCAGGTGGCCTCAGAGGGAAAAGGTGGCATCCTGCCCAGGTGGCCCTCCCGTGAGCCATGGGTATGGGGACGGTTGCAGAGGGAGACACTCTGCTGGCCCAGGGTGCCACAGTCAGGCTCGTGCTGGGTGGACTGCTGGGGCAGTGCTCGGGGGTCCCCTGTGCCTGGGGCAGCAGTGTGCATGTTGTATTCCAGGCGGCATCTTGGCGGGGCTCATCTCTGACTACATCAATGGCAGGGCCACCACCTGCTGCGTCATGCTGATCTTGGCTGCCCCCATGGTGCGTAGAACCTCAAGGTCGAGGGCCGGGAGCTGTGTGCACGCCCAGGCATCACACACACACACCCATCTCTTTTTGCGTGTGTGCAGCCCTGTGCATGGCCAGGGGAGGAGAAGCCAGGATCAACACAGGGAAAGGGATCCAGACTGAGAATTTTGGAAAAGGACTAGTGGCTCTTTGACCTTAGTGAGAGGGGGGGATGTCAGCTGCTAAACTTCCTGACCAAGGAAAGAATAAGAGGCTGAGGTTCGATAGAGGAGACTTCTGGGGCAAAGGGAAACGATGGATTACTGCATGTTAGACCCTGCCTCCCTGGGACACTTGAGGACTAAGAGGCCAGGGTATGAGAGGAAAGAGGGGCAAGGAGGCTTCTGGGGTTTCCAGTCTTCTGGGCTCCAGGCTAGTGGAGGTGGCCTGCGGGGAAGCCAGCTTGTGACCCTGCCCCCCGGCTTCTCTTCTCTCAGATGTTCTTGTACAACCATGTTGGCCAGAGAGGAATCGGCATCTCCATAGGTGGGGAGCTGGCGCTGCCCTGGGGACCACACGAGGCTGGCTTGGGGGCACGGTGGGCAGCCTGGGGAAGTGGAAGTTCTCGGCCTGGAGCCTGGGGGACTCAGCCGCTTTGGGGCGGAGGATGATGATGGCCTCTCTTCTTTAACTGGCTGTCTCCACCACCATCTCAGTCATGCTGCTTATCTGTGGAGCCCTGGTCAACGGCCCTTACGCACTCATCACCACCGCTGTCTCGGCTGACCTGGTAAGCAGGGCCACCTTGGAGACTGGTCAGGGCCTCTGTCTCCAGGCTCATCTTCCCCACGTCTTTCCCCTTCCCCCAGCCTGCAGAGACGAGATCCTCAAAGTCCTTCAGAGTCCACCCTGGTTCCCCATTTCTTCCCAACTCCAAGCCCTCACCGCTCCCTTGCCCCGAGCCAGCCCCTTTCTTCCCAGTCCCGGCCTCCTCGGGGCGCTGCCTCTTAGTTTAGCCCCCACCCCCACCCACCCCAGCTCTGCTGTCTCTCTCCAGGGGACACACAAGAGCCTGAAGGGCAATGCCAAGGCGCTGTCCACTGTCACAGCCATCATCGACGGCACTGGATCCATAGGTCTGTAGCTTGCACCCTGGGCTCTCCCAACAGATCCCCGAGCCTGGTCTTGGGCAGAGCTTTAGGATGGAGGGCAGGGCCCCTGCTCCGGGCCCTTCTCTGACTCTCTGCTCTGCACAGGTGCAGCTCTGGGGCCTCTGTTGGCCGGGCTCATATCCCCCACGGGCTGGAACAATGTCTTCTACATGCTCATCGCTGCCGACATCCTGGCCTGCTTGGTAAGAGTTTGGGGGCACACAGATGGGTAGGGAGAGGGGTCCCCTCCTGCAGGTCTGGAACCTGGGGCTCCAGAGTGTCCGGATGATGAGGACCGCTTCCTTTGCACGAAGCACTCTGCCTCCCATGGGTGACCCTCTGAGAAATGGCCCTGTGAACAGCCAGCCCAGCGGTCACCTAGCGTTAGGGACTGGCCACATGCTCCATGCTCGTGTCTCCCTCCCTTCCTCCCCCTAGCTCCTCTGCCGGCTGGTGTACAAAGAGATCCTGGCCTGGAAGTCGTCCCTGAGCAAAGACAGAGGGTAAGTCCTGCGGAGGGAACGCTGGAGCCCTGTCCACCCGGCCTCACTCCTCCTGGGAGTGAAATCCATCGTTCAGGGGCTCTGCACTGAGTCTGAGCCCAGCTCCAGCCCAGACATCAGGGACGCGGCCCGCTGACCCCGAACGTGCTCCGTGAGCCCCGGCCCGGCCCCCAGCTCCACTAACCTGTTGTCTGTTGTCCCATGTGTCTCCATAGCTCTAATATGGCCCTAACCCACGCGTGATAGTCTTTTCCTCAAGTCCCATGACTTTTGTGAGTATTTCCTTCAGGTCTGTGACCACTGTGCTCTTAAGAGTGCATGCAAAGCCTCTCTTTCCTCCAGTGTGATTTTTCTGATTTTCCTGACTTTTCTGACTTTTGCTTTTTCCTTGGGGGCCAGTTCCAAAGATTCGGACTCTGGGCAGAATATGGTGCTTGGGAAGTATTTACTCAGAAGCCAGAGCTGCTGGGAAGGTCGGCAGCCTCTCCTTACAGAGAGTGACAGGGTTTGGGACGGACCCTCCCCCGCCCCAGGACAGAAGAGGTGGCGTCTGGGGAAATAGTTTTTCCTCTGAACTGGGACGCTGAGCTGTCTGCACCTCCCAGAGTTCAGAAACCAAGGGCGTCTGGCCCGTCTGCCTGGGGTATGCAGAAAAAAAGCAAGTGCCAAGCGAAGCCTCTGGAACAAAACCCCAAGCTGACCTGAGGTGCGGTCTGCCTGTTGCCAAGCGGTGGTGGGTGCAGAGGTGGCTCAGACAGGCTCACGGCTGAGGCTGGGCTAGAGGCTGGGCCCTGCAGCTGGTGCTGAGGCTGGGAATGTTCTCTCGCGGCCTTTCTGGCTTTCCTTAGGAAGCTCTTGCTCATGAGAAGCGGCCCGAGCGATGGACCTGGTCTGGATGGTAAATGTGAGGAAGAGCCTGCTGGGGGCCTGGGAACCAGCAGCACATCTGGGGAGGCACTTCCCTTTAAGGAAGGCGTCATCCTGGCTCAGGGAGAGCAACCCGCAGGGCAGGAGGCATTAGCAGGGGCTCTGTCCTGCCCTGCCCTGGAGGGGGAGCAGAGGATGGCACCTCAAGACCAGTGCTGCTTCCACCTGCTGCCCCCCGCCCCCCAGGCCAGGCCTGCGGGAACCTGGGGAGGAGAGGGACTGAGGCAGGAGGGGAGGAGAATGATGCACAGTGAACCTCTGCTCTGGGCGTTGACTTGAGTCTGTCTAGCTGTACTGGGGAGAAGGCAATGGCAACCCACTCCAGTGTTCTTGCCTGGAGAATCCCAGGGACGGCGGAGCCTGTTGCTGCCATCTATGGGGTCGCACAGAGTCGGACACGACCGAAGCGACTTAGCAATAGCAGCAGCGGCAGCAGCTGTACTGGCATCCCTCTCAACAGCCCCGAGAGGTAGAGGCAAGAGAACGGAGGCTCAGAACTCACGGGACACACCTCAGGCCTTTAGCTCGTCCCAGCAGAGCCCGCCTTTGGACCTAGGCGTGCGGGTTCAGTGCCATCTGCATCATCAGTGGGTCTTTCTCTGAGGAAGGCTTATGTCGGTGGCGCGGAGGCACCTGCGTGGGCACAGAGCCGGGGCTCAGCACCAGAAACCCTGGACAATCCTGACTCCTCTGCTCGCCCGCTTCTGTCGAACCTCGGCACCTTCTCCGAATGTCCGCGTCCTTATGTGTCCGATGGGGGTGCTCATTCCTAAATACCTGATTGGGTTGGTCTCAGGCTGAGACACGCTGGGATAAAATGTGACATGGCTTTGCAAAGTCGTTAGACGTGATACAAACACTGTAAAGTTTTTTGAAACATGATTCTGGCTTGGTGTTCCCTGCTGACGAGGTGATGGGGAGCCCTAATGACAATGAACAGCAATCATTGGGTTGGCCAAAAAGTTATTCGGGTTTTTCCATATAATGTTATCAGTTCAGTTCAGTCACTCAGTCGTGTCCAACTCTCTGCGACCCCATGGACTGTAGCAAGCCAAGCTTCCCTGTCCATCACTGACTCCTGGAGTTTGCCCCAACTCCTGTCTATTGAGTCAGTGACACCATCCAGTCATCGAATCCTCTGTTGTCCCCTTCTCCTCCTGCCTTCAATCTTTCCCAGCATTAGGGTCTTTTCTAATGAGTTAGTTCTTCGTATCAGGTGGCCAAAGTATTGGAGCTTCAGCATTAGTCCTTCCAATGAATGTTCAGGACTGATATCCTTTAGGATGGACCGGTTTGATCTCCTTCATATGATGTTATGGGGAAACCCAAATGAACTTTTTGGCCAGGCCAGTATTAAGGGACGCAGTGTTAAGGCAAGGGGACTTGCCTTCCTGTTCCCACTGCTGGGATGGGAGCCAACGCTTGTTACCCAGTGTCTCACCTTCTCTTCCACTGCCTCTGTCCTCCGCATGCAGGTATAGAGAAATGTGAGGCCCCTGATCAGAGCAGAAACATGGAGGGGCCTTGCCGAGTCCCAAGGTGCCCCCCCCCACAGATGGCTGAGCCCAAAAGCCCCTTGACCCAGCACCAGCCAGCCCAGCCGCGAGGCTTCCAAGGGCTAGGAGATGCTCCATGGGAAAGGACCGCCAAGTTCGAGGACATGGAAAACTCAAGGGCCTTGTTGGAGAATGGAGGGAACGCAGAGTGCTCACCATACTGAGAAGGCATCTTGAGACCAAATCAAAAAGCTCAGGCAGCTCCGCGCCATCAGTGGATCAGTTTATTACAGGGTCACTTAACAGGATGGGGTAGGCTGGACAGCGATCTGGGAGCACCCCCCATGCCACCCAGGGGCCGTGGGGACGATTCAATGGCTAACCTGGGGGACGGGGAGGCAGGACATGCATTCCTAAGTGAAAATTTATGAACACGTAACCAGTCCTGTGGGTGCTGGGAACATGTCAGAGAAGACTTCCATCACTGTTTGGGGACTAACAGAGCATAGAGGCTAATGGTTATTAAACAGTATGTATTAACTTCCAAAGCCCTTGATGACAGGGCAATGATTCAGCACACCGTACAGTCCTGAGCAGGCCCAGCAGAGGGAGAGGAGAGGCTGTGAGGGTCCCTGATGGTGTCAATTCTGCTGACAGTGATCCAGGCCTGAACTCTGAAGACCACAAGCCGGAGGGATTGGGGCTGAGGGCTGTCAGCATTTTGGTACAAGGAGGGGTCTGTTCAGACTGTCTTGTTCAGATTCCAAGATGGATAGCCGAGGTTCGGGGAGGCCAAGGCCTGGAAAGAGTGTGTCTCTCCTCATGTTAAACTTGAACCTCTGCCATCAACCTCTACCTGAAAGTGTGTATTTCAGAGCCACCAGACCTCTCTTTGAGCCTTACAGCCACAAGCCTGTTTTCTCCATGTGTTCCCTGACATTGGCACCCCTACTTCTACCCTCCATTTGATCCTGTTTCTAACTCCTGACCCATTTTGATTAAAACATTATTGCTGTATCCTCCAGGGACCAGGGAGAGGCAGGGCGGTGGGGGGATGTCACTCCCAGGCAAGGCCAGCCCCTGAGTGTGAGGGCACACTCTTGTCCCAGCCCTCTGTGTCCCCAGGGCAGATGGCTTATCAGGGCAGTGCTGTGGGGGAAGTGTGTAGGACGGTGGGGCGGGGGGGCATGACCCAAAGTCCCAGTATGTTATTAAATATTTTGATAATGAAATGCCAATGGCTACTGAGTGTTCACTGTTGGCCACCCTGAACCCTTGGGTGTGCCAGGCAAGCTCTTGGCATCTCTGTCTGCCCTCTGACCCTGCCCATCAGCCCCTGTGCTGATGTCTGCTGCCAGCTGCTCCTGTGCTCGTTGGGGATCATGTGGGCTGTCGGCACAGCATCCCAGGACCTCGGGGTGGCGTGCTGGGTGCTCACAACTGGGGTGTTCACAGCAGGCGTGCCTGGAGGAGGCAGTTCAGTCAGTTCAGTTGCGCAGTCGTGTCCGACTCTGTGACCACATGGACTGCAGCACGCCAGGCTTCCCTGTCCATCACCAACTCCCGGAGCTTGCTCAAACTCATGTCCATTGAGTCAGTGATGCCATCCAACCATCTCATCCTCTGTCATCCCCTTCTCTTCCCACCTTCAATCTTTTCCAGCATCAGGGTCTTTTCCAATGAGTCAGCTCTTAGCATCAGGTGGCCACAGTATCGGAACTTCAGCTTCAGCATCAGTCCTTCCAATGAATATTCAGGACTGATTTCCTTTAGGATGGGCTGGTTTGATCTCCTTGCAGTCCAAGGGACTCTCAAGAATCTTCTCCAACACCAGTTCAAAAGCATCAATTCTTTGACACTCAGTTTTCTTTATGGTCCAACTCTCACATCCATACATGATTACTGGAAAAACCATAGCTTTGACTAAACGGACCTTTGTCAGCAAAGTAAAGTCTCCACTTTTTAATATGCTGTCTAGGTTGGTCATAGCTTTTCTTCCAAGGAGTAAGCGTCTTTTAATTTCACGGCTACAGTCACCACCTGCAGTGATTTTGGACCCCAAGAAAATAAAGCCTCTCACTGTTTCCATTGTTTCCTCATCTATTTGGCATGAAATGATGGGACTGGATGCCATGATCTTACTTTTTTGAATGTTGTGTTTTAAGCCATTTTTTCTACTCTCTTCTTTCACTTTTATCAAGAGGCGCTTTAGTTCCTCTTCGCTTTCTGCCATAAGGGTGGTGTCATCTGCATATCTGAGGTTATTGATATTTCTCCCGGCAATCTTGATTCCAGCTTGTACTTCATTCAGCCTGGCATTTCACATGATGTACTCTGCATATAAGTTAAATAAGCAGGGTCCCAATATAAAGCCTTCGTGTACTCCTTTCCTCAGCAGTGAGGATACTGATAATCCAAGGGTATGCCTGGAGGCTAGTTCATTCTTTGGATACAAATCCCTCCACACTGAGACAGGTTGTATACACACCAGTGGTGACAAATAGTAAGTCTCAAACTACTAAGACTCACTCTGTCTTGAAAAGCAGGAGCCAGTTGAAATGTCTTTTTTTCTCGGGGATGGTCTTGCTCCAAGAAAAAGAAATGCAAAAAAGCAAAATGGCTGTCTGAGGAGGCCTTATAAATAGCTGTGAAAACAAGAGAAGCAAAAAGCAAAGGAGAAAAGGAAAGATATTCCCATTTGAATGCAGAGTTCCAAAGAATAGCAAGGAGAGATAAGAAAGCCTTCCTCAGTGATCAGTGCAAAGAAATAGAGGAAAACAATAGACTGGGAAAGACTAGAGATCTCGTCAAGAAAATTAGAGATACCAAGGGAATATTTCATGCAAAGATGGGCTCAATAAAGGACAGAAATGGTAGGGACCTAACAGAAGCAAGAGATATTAAGAAGAGGTGGCAAGAATACATAGAAGAACTGTACAAAAAAGATCTTCACAATCCAGATAATCAAGATAGTGTGATCACTCACCAAGAGCCAGACATCCTGGAATGTGAAGTCAAGTGGGCCTTAGGAAGCATCACTACGAACAAAGCTAGTGGAGGTGATGGAATTCCAGTTGAGCTATTTCAAATCCTGAAAGATGATGCTGTGAAAGTGCTGCACTCAATATGCCAGCAAATTTGGAAAACTCAGCAGTGGCCACAGGACTGGAAAAGGTCAGTTTTCATTCCAATCCCTAAGAAAGGCAAAGCCAAAGAATGCTCAAACTACCACATAACTGCACTCATCTCACACACTAGTAAAGTAATGCTCAAAATTCTCCAAGCCAGGCTTCAACAATACGTGAACTGTGAACTTCCAGATGTTCAAGCTGGTTTTAGAAGGCAGAGGAACCAGAGATCAAATGGCCAACATCAGCTGGATCATCGAAAAAGCAAGAGAGTTCCAGAAAAATATCTATTTCTGCTTTATTGACTATGCCAAAGTCTTCGACTGTGTGAATAACAGTAAACTGTGGAAAATTCTTTAAGAGATGGGAATACCAGAACACCTGACCTGCCTCTTGAGAAACCTATATGCAGGTCAGGAAGCAACAGTTAGAACTGGACATGGAACAACAGACTAGTTCCAAATAGGAAAAGGAGTATGTCAAGACTGTATAGTGTCACCATGCTTATTTAACTCAGATGCAGAGTACATCATGACAAATGCTGGACTGGATGAAGCACAAGCTGGAATCAAGATTGCCAGGAGAAATATCAATAACCTCAGATATGCACATGACACCACCCTTATGGCAGAAAGTGAAGAAGAACTAAAGAGCCTCTTGATGAAAGTGAAAGAGGGGAGTGGAAAAGTTGGCTTAAAGCTCAACATTCAGAAAACTAAGATCATGGCATCTGATACCAACACTTCATGGCAAATAGATGGGGAAACAGTGGAAACAGTGTCAGACTTTATTTTGGGGGGCTCCAAAATCACTGCAGATGGTGATTGCAGCCATGAAATAAAAAGATGCTTACTCCTTGGGAGGAAAGTTATGACCAACCTAGACAGCATATTAAAAAGCAGAGACATTACTTTGCCAACAAAGGTCCATCTAGTCAAGGCTATGGTTTTTCCAGTAGTCATGTATGGATGTGAGAGTTGGACTATAAAGAAAGCTGAGCGCCGAAGAAGTGATGCTTTTGAACTGTGGTGTTGGAGAAGACTCTTGAGAGTCCCTTGGACTGCAAGGAGATCCAACCAGTCCATCCTAAAGGAAAACAATCCTGAGTGTTCACTGGAAGGACTGATGTTGAAGCTGAAACTCCAATACTTTGGCCACCTGATGCTAAGAGCTGACTCATTTGAAAAGACCCTGATGCTGGGAAAGATTGAAGGCAGGAGGAGAAGGGGACAACAGAGGATGAGATAGTTGGATGGCATCACCCACTCAATGGACATGAGTTTGGGTAAACTCTGGGAGTTGGTGATGGACAGGTGATGCAGCCTGTTGTGCTGCAGTCCATGGGGTTGCAGAGTCGGACATGACTGAGTGACTGAATTGAACTGAGTTGAGATGTCCTGGTCCTCAGGCCCCTAGGGCAGAGCTGCAATTCAGGTTCTAGAGGGTGTCTTTCAGCACCACTTTTAGGAACATCCCTGGTGGCCCAGTGGTTAACAACCCACCTTGCAGTGTCACGTGGAACCCACAGGTTCGATTCCTGGTCAGGGGACTAGGACCCCACATGCAGTGGAGCAACTAAGCCCGTGTGTTGGAGCCCCGTGCGCTACAAGTAGAGAGCTGGTGTGCAGCAATGAAGGTCTGATGTGGTACAACTAAGACCCAACAGCCGGATAAATAATAAAAAATAAAAATAGATAAACCACCCCCCACATCACTGTCTAAAAACAACAACAAATCAGCACTCAGGGAAGCCACTAGATGGCGCCTTCACTCCATGGTAGCCAGTGGCCAGCGCTCCCTTTAGGCTTCCAGAGGCTCCCTCATCTGCTTGCTTTACCTCTGGAGGTCTCCTCTTCCCCAGCCTCACTGCTGATGGCTTTGAAGCTTCTCCTTATTAGAAAACTAATAACGTCACCTCCTTCAGAGGATCCCTGTGAGTGAAGGAGACAAGTTAGTGTTAAACACATGCCCTGCTCTCAGGGGCTTGTCTAGTTAGGGGATGAGGCAGGAATAGGGAAACGTTTAAACAATGCAAGAAAAATCCACCAGGGTTGGTGACTCAAGAGACTTTGCCATCTGCCCGCCCAGCCCTGAAGGGGCGGGGCCGGGGAGGGTGACCCCAGTGGCAGATGACGAACAAATGTGACCGTCCAGAAGGAAGAATGAACAGGACGGGAGTTAAAATGAACATGCATGAAGCCCCTAACATGTGAGCATAGGGACTGGAAAATGCACAGGACACCGTCATCGGCTCAGTGTGGTGCTGTGCAGATGCTAAAAGCGTGTGGGTGCTCGGGGCCAGCCTCAGAAATGAGGGTTGGGGTGAAGGTGGGAGTTTGGGGCCCCCTCACCTTGAGATCTGCCCTGGCACACCTGGCTCCCCAGCCCAGGGTCCCTGCTCCCCTGCAGCCCTGGGCACCGGCTGTCTCTCCCTGGAGGCCTGGGACCTACCTGCCTCCTCTCTGGGCCTCCACACTCACTCGAGGCTACTGAGGGAGCATCACGTTAATTAGTTATTCATTTAATTTAACTTCACATTTGGTCTCAATTAAGCTTAAAGTGTTCTTCCTTATAGATGTTACAATAGCACTTGTAATTAAAAAGCAGTAACTCTTCGCATTCCTCCTTTGGAGATCCGTGGGGAGACTTGGCTAATCAGGGGGAGTGGGGATAAGCCAAGAAAAGAAAAGCCACTCCCTTGGTGGATCTCCACGTTCTGAGGGGGGCCATCGAGCATGAGGTCGGGGAAGGAATGGACACGTTGTGGGGTTGGTGGGCACCCTGAGAACTGGAGAGTGGACCTGGAGCTGATGGGCAGGCCTCGGCTACGAAGGCGTGGGCGATGGGGATGGGGGAGGGATGGTAGAAGGAGGTGGACCTTAGGGGCGGAGGATGGGGCCCTACACTGGGGGGGGAGGGCGCAGAATAATGGCCCCTCCTCCAGAGAGGTCCGCATCCTGAATGCCAGGATCAGTGAATGTTATCTTTCATGGTAAATGAGACTCTGCAGATGCGGTTAAGGACCATGAGGTGGGGAGACTATTCTGGATTGAGGGTGGGCCCAGTGTAATCACAGCTGCTCCTGATAAATCGGAGAGGGAGGCAGGAGTGTCAGGTGTCAGATGACACTGGCCTTTTAAAACACTTAATTAGTTACTTGATTTATTGTTGGCGGCGGTGGGCCTTAGTTTTGGCATGGAGTCTTTTCCTTGTGGCACGCGGGCTTCTTGCTCTAGTCATGGTGTGAAGGCTCAGTTGTCCCGATGTGGGACCTTAGTTTTCTGACCAGGGATCGAACCCATGTCTTCTGTGTTGGAAGGCAGATTCCTAACCATTGGACCCCCCAGGGAAGTCCCTGATGCTGGCTTTTTAAAAAATATTTAAAAAATTTTTAATTTTTGGCCTCCGCCTTGCTACTTGCATGCAAGATCTTAGTTCCCTGACTGGGAATTGAACCTGCATCCTCAGCAGTGAAAGTACCCAGTCCTAACCATTGGATCACCAGGGAATTCCCAGAAGATGTTGGCTTTGAAGATGGAGGCAAGGCCAAGGAATATGGGCAGCCTCCAGAGGCTGGAAAAGGCAAGGAAACAGGATTCTTCTCTGGAACCTCCAAAACCTTGATTTTAGCCTTGTGAACTCACTTCAGATATCTGACCTCAAAATGACTATAAGTTAATAAATTGGTATTGTTCTAAATTACTAGTGAAAAAAAGTCAAAGTGTTAGTTGCTCAGTCATGTCCAACTCTTTGCCATTCCATGGACTGTAGCCCACCAGGATCCACTGTCCATGGGATTCTCCAGGCAAGAATACTGGAGTGGGTTGCCATTTTCTTTTCCAGGGAATATTCCCAACCGCGGGATCACACCTGGGTTTCCTGCATTGCAGGAAGTTTCTTTACTGTCTGAGCCACCAAGGAAGCCCTCTTAACTACTAAGTTTGTAGTAACTTGTTACAGCAGCAATAGGAGAGTGTTACCTGTCCCCAGGGTAAAAAGGGGCCAATATCAATCTGAAGATAGCAAAACCAAAGAAATCCTCAAAGATTAAAAAAAAAAAGTGGAAAGGATGGCCATGGAGCATTTAAGTACCAAATAAATGCCACCAAATACCAAACAAATGTGTAACTACCCCGAGTTCCCTGAGGGCAGGACCTGGGCTAAATGTACATCTTTTACATCAGTGGTCCTCAGCCTTTTTGGCTCCAGGGACCAGTTTTGTGGAAGACAATTTTTCCACGGACCAAGGGGCTGGGTGGATGGTTTTGTTAGGGGAAGCACACTGATTGAAACCGCCCACTCTGGCCAGGCACCATCATAACCATTTGCATGCGTTGTTTTATGACAGGAGATCCTGATAAGGAACACAGAACTCATAAGCTTCCACCAACCAGAAGAGTTCGGGAAAGGTCGAAAGTAGACACTGGGTGTCCGTCCACTTCCCAGAATCCCTCTTGCTAGCATCCATCTTGGCTGAGCGATGTGTGCGCCTCCAGGAAAGACTCTGAATAAAAATGGCCAAAGACCACCTGGAAACTAATCCCATCACCATAAAACCCAAGACTGCGAGCCACGCGGCAGAGCAGTTCTCCTGGGTTCCCCTACCCTACTGCTCTCCACCAGGGTGCCCTTCCCAATAACGTCTCTTGCTTTGTCAGCACGTGTCTCCTCGGACAATTCTTTTCCGAGTGTTAGACAAGAGCCCGGTTTCAGGCTCTGGAAGGGGTCCCCTTTCCTGCAACAGTTTCAGGATAATTCAAGTGCATTACCTTTATCGTGTACTTTATTTCTTGGATTACTACATTAGCTCCACCTCAGATCATCAGGCATTAGATCACAGAGGTCGGGGACCCCTGCTTTACAGTATCCAATGTATGTGAGGAAAACCAGATGAACTTTCTCATTCTGTCTGTGGTGCTGGGCCCTGGTTTTGATCCCTGCTGTCATTTCTTAGGTCCCAGGAAACTGAGGCAGGAGGGTGTGTGTTGAGTCGGGGGGGACTTGGAAATATTTTCCTTGAGTAAACAGCAACTGATGTGGCTTGCTAGAGACAGAGGTCAAGAAACGCACACACGCTCTTGCCTTAGGCTTTGGTTTTTCCATTGGCGCCTCTGAAAACCAACCCAAGTATCCATCTTTCCAGGCAGGCAGTGCTGAAGAGAGAGATGGTCATGTGTGTCCTTGACAGTCAATCCACCAGTCGCTCCATCAGTGAGAAGCTCTACTTGAGGGGGAAGCTGAAGTCTTATAGCGCAGGGCCCCCCAAACCAGAGCTGATCAGTGAAGCTGTCCCTGAGTCCATGTGGCTTCTGATTGCTTTGCCCTGGATTCCTGAGATTCCAGATTTTGCAGTAGACTCAACTGTATTTCCCCGCTACTTCCTGCCTCCTCCCTTTTCCTTTGATTTCACCTTACAGGGCAACGTGGTAAAAGACAGTGAAGAGCTGAGACTGTCTAACTTTAGTCCTGGTTCCTGTTTAACTCCTAGCTGAGTGAGCTCAAGCAAACCACCTTGCCCCTCTGTTCCCTGTCTGTGAAACGGGTGTATTGAGAATATTTAAGAGTTGCCCTAAGGATGCTGTTAGTTAATACTTAAGGGGTGCTTAGAAAAGCACCTCGTACATGTTTGCTAAATAAAATAAAAATCGTGAGTTCAGCAGGTAAAGAAGAGAATAGTCCCAAGTATCTAGGCTGGAAATAGAGATGAAAGGTTGAATTCTGTGTTAAATTCTGTGTTAAAATATCTTTCAATCCTGAGTTTTTATGCTCCTGTGAGGATAATCAGCACTTCTTCAGATTCATACCCATGCGGTTCCCATTCCCATGTCTGGAAAGTTGCTCCTGTGTGGTAAGAATCAAATATTTAAAGCTTCATGCCAAGAAGTCCTGATAAAATGTTTTCTATTTGTACTAGAAATGTTAACTGGTTGAGCTTCCCTGGCAGCTCAGACAGTAAAGAATCTGCCTGCAATGCAGGAGACCCAGGTTCGATCCCTGGGTCAGGAAGATCCCCTGGAGAAGGAAATGGCAATCCACTCCAGTATTCTTGCCTGGAGAATCCCATGGACAGAGGAGCCTGGTGGGCTACAGTCCATGGGTCACACAGAGTCGGACACGACTGGGTGACTAACACTTAAGTGTTAATCAGGAATTTTTTCATGAGACTTTTTCCTGTTTTGGATATGGGTCAGAGGAATGGTGGGTGTAAGTAGTTAGGAAATAATATTAGCCAATGGAAAAATAAGGAGTTGCCTGAAAGCCAAAACTGATGATTAAACTGTTTGAGAAATGAGATACCAGGATCCCAATGTCAAGTGGGAGCCTCGTTACTGACTACCTGTGCAGCTTTTTACAGTCCCCTTCGCTCTCTGCTTGTCTTTCATCTGAGAAATAGTTGCAGCAGGTTTCTTTTGTATTTTTACTTATTTTTGGCTCTGCCGAGTCTTTGTTGCTGAGTGGGGGTACTCTTCGTTGGGGTGTCAGGACTTCTTGTTGCAATGGCTCCAGTAGTGGCACACGGGCCAACTGAGTGGCACACGGGCCCAGTTGCTCTGCGGCACATGGGATCGTCCTGAATCAGGGATTGAACCTGTGTCCCCTGCATTGGCAGTCGGATTCTTTAACCACTGGACCACCAGGGACGTCCCCACAGCACATTTCTTGACCCATCGATGCAAATCAAAGCAAAACAAAATCATTCAACTGCAACAGCGACACGACAGAGTTGATAGAAAAGTCTTAGAGAACCGAACAAGAAATGGCTTACTTTATGTGAGAATAAAAACATTTAGAAATGATTTGGCTGTCTGCATCCCAGGACGGAGTCAGGAAGGCAGCTGGGAAGCCTCAGAGCCTTGTTCCTGAGTGGATTTATTCCACAAGAACAATGCTTCGCACCCTGTGGGTGCACGGTGAGCTCTGAGTGAACGCTGATACCTGCTGTGTGCAACATGTGTGAATGACAGTGCATTTCCTAGCAACTCAACAGCGCACAATAACTCTGATGACTTTTCAGATTAAATACCTGACACTGCGCATCAGTAAAGAAGGTTAGCTTTACCTCTGTTTTATGAGACACAGAAAGAACTTGGCAAAAAATTACCTAGTGTGTTCTGCCAGCTTGAGACAGCGCCACCTAGTGGATCAGACAACTGGGTGGGGGGTAATGTCCTGATGTGGTCTTTGTCAGGATACAATTTTAAGAGGCTATGCTGCAGTCCATGGGGTCACAAAAAGTCAGACACGACTGAGTGACTGAGTTGAACTGAACTGAAATAACCTGTTTTCTGACACAGAAGCCCTGACTTGCTCTCCTCCCACCTCCCAAACAGTGGGATCACCAGTTTCTTTGCCACAGGATTCCCTCTGGGTAGCACAACCTGTGCTGAGGCCATTGATCAAAGAACAACGAATGGGGACACTGAGATGATTTCTGTTTGTATTTAAGGGACACCCTCTAAGCTCTGTCTCCAGGAAGGCTCTGAGCACAAGGGGTACCATATTAACCATTGATTACTGGGGGTCCCCCCCATAGAACTTAGCGAAATTCATTTTGTAATTTTGTGCCCTCTCAGCCTTCTATTTTTTATCCTGTGGGTTTTTTTTTTTTTTCCCTTAAGGGTTGGACATGACTGCTTTGAGCATAAAGATATAAAGTGATCCATCATTCATTTCACCGCTGCCGGTAGTTATGGGATCTACAGAAAGCAGGCTGCGTTAAAATACCCTTTGTACAAAAGTATATTTTTGCCCTTAACACACAGGCTTGTCATTTACATTTGTGGAGGGGGGAAAAAAAGACTTGCACACTGCTGGCATACAGCATGGACTCTATCAAAGTTCGTTTTCCAACTTGTTTTCTGGTTCTTAATTTTCAGCCAGAAGGTCCTTCAAATAGTTCTCGGGTGCCAGGTTGAGACTCCCAAAGTGGAAACAGCCTAGAGCTGCCCGCCCCCACCCCCCATTTAATGACAGATTTCACTTGGTCTGGGAACTTAGGTATAAAGTTATATCTAAGCCTGGGGATAGACATTCCTCATCAGCTTTGGAGAAAGAGCTACAAAGATGAAAGAGATGACAATAACCCAACATGGACACTTGCAGTAACTAAATAAAGGAGCAAAGACCAAAAATACTGGAAGAAGAAGAACCTAGAGAGAGCTGCAGGACACACAATTGACGTTTCCAAACTCTGCCTCCAATCCCCCGTGAACCGGAACTATAGAAACGCTAGATTCAGAAAGCTGTGCCCAGGAGCGCGAGGTGAAAGGCAGTCCTCTGGCTGCTGCTGACTGCTTTCTCGAGGCAGCGGAAAGTGACACCAAGGCCTTTGTGGAGCCCCGTGGTGTGACGTGCAGAGAGCTGCATAGCTGGCATCTGATATACGTCTCCAAGTCACCACATTAAAATAATCTTTTGAACTTTGAGGGCCTTTCTTTCCCAAATGATCTTGACCTTGAAATTAAGTATTTCACATATTACCAAAAAGGACCAAGTTCTTCCATCCGTTGGACAGCAGAAGCTAAAGTACCCTTTTTCTCAAAATTCACCTGCTGATGTCTTGATTGAAAACCTAAGCAGATCACTGTTGCTACTTCCTTTTCAAAAGAGGTGGAAAACCCGAGGTACAGGTTCTGAGAAGACAGTGATATCCCCCTTAAGCTGGTGAGAATCTCTCCTCGGGGGCAATTCTGCAATCCTGTTTCTGGAAGCCAGGACTCAATGGATTTGTCTTCGTGATGAAGAGATGATCCTCTGATCTTAAGGCAGGAAGGCTGTCAACACAAAGCTCTGAACGGTACCTCTCTGCTCACCAGTGACATCAAAGCGAGGGGGAGAACAAGGTCTTGGTTTTCCCAAAGGCGGCTCAGTAGGACCGCAGTGGTTTGGCATAGACTGGCTCCAGGATGTGATGGATTAGAACCAAGAAAAGGCTTCCAAGAAAGACGGCAGTGAGGAAAGCAAGCAGGACATAGCGGCCAATGAAAAAGGCATCTACAATCTGGAGAAAGAAACATTAAAAGTGAAATTACTGTCACGTCTGCACCTGGACTGTGCTCAACTGGAGTCGCTGATGAGTGCGCCCAGGATCTGGCCATGTTCATCACTTCCAGTAACATCCTGCAAATGGATAAGAACCTTTTTCTCAACATGCTGAGCCAGAAATACAAGATAAAGAGAAGCTTAATGAAAAGGCTTAATAAAGTACAGGGAACAAACATAGGCTTGATGCAGGAGATTCATAAATACTCTGAAGGCAAGTTCTTTTCTGTTCTGAAATGAGTTATCTGAAAGAATGAATGAGAACCTTGCTTGCTTGGTCTCAGAAAGGCTTATTTTGTGGCTGTCAACTTTTCATTATGGAGAACTTTAAACATGTATAAAAATACAACAGTATAACAATCCCCCACACACTCAAGATTCAACCTGGGGCCAACTCAGGAGGGGTCATTTTCAAAGTGAAAAGGGGGCTCTGAAACATTTACCAGAGGAGTTCTGAACCCTAACATTCATAACCCAGCATTCCAAGGGCTGGGGAAATGGCCAAGTACCTGCGGTCCTGAAACACTAAGAGGAAAGGAAACTTGTTCCAGTTTGTACCATTGGCTACCTGGCAACCAGTCATACTTGAGGCCCCAGAGCTGCTGGTCTTTACTGACAGATTGGCTCTGCCCACTTGTCTACTGTTCACTGCTGGAACTCTGTTTTCCACAGATCCAAAGGGTGCTGCCTAAGTTTGGGCAGGAAAAAGCAGTTTAACCTACAGACTTAATAGAGCAGGAACACAAACTAAGGGACCGCGGACATCGCAACTTCCCGAAGCTTTCAGAACCTAGTACCTGAAGAGATCCCCCAATACCTGCAGGGCTGGGGTTGATAGGATAATGGCTCTACAATGTCCACATCCTGATCTCCAGAAACTCTGGATGTGTAAAACTGCATGACAAAGGAGAATTAAGGTTGCAGATGGAATTACAGTTGTTAATCCATTGACCTTAAATAGGGAGACTGTCCATTCTCTATGCCCATACCTCTGTGTCTCTATTCCTGCCCTGCAAATAGGTTCATCTGTACCATTTTTCTAGATTTCATATACATGCGTTAATATATGGTATTTGTTTTTCTGACTCAGTTCACGCTGTATGGACAGACTCTGGGTCCATCCTTGTCTCTACAAACACCTCAGCTTTGTTCCTTTTTAGGGGTAATAATATTCCATTGTATTTATGTTTTGGGGGGAAGTGGAGAGTAGGACAAATTGGGAGGTTGGGATTGACATATATACACCATCATGTGTAAAACAGACAGCTAGTGGGAAGCTGCTCTACAGCACAGGGAGCTCAGCTCGGTGCTCTGATGACCCAGAGGCGTGGGGTGGGGGTGGGATAGGGGAGGTCCAAGAGGGAAGGGATACATGTGTACATATGGCTGATCCGCTTCATTGCACAGCTGAGTCTAACGCATCATGAAGTAATTATACTCCAATAAAAAAATAAGGAGGCTGGCCTGAACTGCTTAACAGGTGGCCCAAGGTAATCACAGGGCTCCTCAGAAGAGGTTGAGGGAGGCGGGAGACAGGGTCAGAGACATGGAGATGTGAGGGTGGAGGCAGACACAGAGATGCTCTTTGCTGTCTCTGAAGAGGAAGCAAGGGGTCCATAAGCCCCAGGGTGGCTCTGGAAGCAGAAAAGGCAAGGAAACATTTCTCCCCAGAACCTCCAGAAAGGAAGACAGCCCCACCAACCCCTTGATTTTACCCCAAGGAGGCTGATTTTGGGATTCTAGCCGGTGGGACTGTAGGACAGTGAGTGAGTGTTGTAAGCCACTGATCTTGTGATAATTTGTTACAGCAGCAGTGGGTACCTAATACAGCAGACATGCACAAAGCACCTGTCAAGTCCAAGCTCTGCTGTGATCACTGAGATCCAAGGACACCAGCGGAGAGGGCTGCTCTGGAGATTACCCCAACAGCCAGCTTACAACAAAGGTCAGTTGGATGAAACGGCTCTGACATGACTTTGACCTTGACTTCAGAACTGAACAAGTCTCTCGCGGGCTACATGTTTGCTTGTTCGACACGGTTCACTTTTTAATTAGCCAATTAGCAGGCCTTGGGTGCAGAAGGCCCAGGCCATGTATTATTGATACAGTATTGAGCCGGGCTGCTTACAGGGGCTGGGACTCCAAACCTGAAAATGAGAACTCCAATCTCTGCTGGCCGCACTGATGAACAGATTTTGCTCAAAAGGCTGATCTGCTCTCCTGGTCTGAAACTGGGTCTGAAACTCATGTGACAGAGGAAAGAGGAAAGACGGATTGATTTCAAGACAGGATTTGCCCTGTGCCCTTCTTCCAGTGTTCACATCCCCAGTGACTCAGAAATACCCAGACTTCATCGCTTTCCCCATTTAAGACATGGTCAGAGTGGTTGTCAGATGCTGACCAAAAAACCCAGCATGTATGAAAATAGTGCCTTAGTTTTGTGTGGTTAAGTATTATTTCCCTTGAATTTCTTCCCATTTGCCATGGTCAGTCCTACGTGGTACTAGAAAGGGGTGCCGAGTCTAGGTCAGAAGTTATAATATAGTTTTGTGTACTGTTGTCCGGTGTCAAAACAGTTGCCTTTAAACTCTCAGTGATGGCCCCTGATATTCTGTTGGGTCCCCAACATGAAGGTATTGAAGACAGACCTCAGCTTGAATCTTTGCGCGGCCTCTTCCTGGGTAAGTTACCCAAGCCCCTCCCAGCCTTAGCATCCTGACCTATGAAACGGGACACTACCAGGACCTGTGTCATGCTACTTAGGGTTGTCCTGAGGTTTGAATGAGAGCATGTAAATAACATGCTTAGCACGGGACCCTGCACATAGTGATGCCTGAAACAGTGTTAGCTATTCTCACCGTTACTTCTTTTTGTTTAGTTTTTTTTTTTTTTTTTCTTTTTGGTGATGTGGAGCATTTTTAAAGTCTTTATTGAATTTGTTACAACATTGTTTTGATTTTTTGGCCACAAGGCATGTGGGATCTTAGTTACCTGATCAGGGATTAGACCCATATCTCTTGCATTGGAAGGTGACGTCTTAACCATTGGACCTCCAAGGAAGTGCCACCATTACATCTTAAAAAATTAAAATAGCGGAAAGAAGTTGCTAGAAGGAGTAATGGGCCACAGGATGTCAAGACTGTAGAGATCTGAGACCAACCATGCATGGAAAAGTCAGAGTCCCAGTCAGGAAGGAACCAGGATGGGTGGGGTCTGTGAGAGAGATGATAGAGCTCCATTTAGACAGCTAGGTGATGGGAGATCTGGTTCTGGAAATGAGGATGGAAGGAACTCCCCGAAGGCTGTTAGTGCACCTGTGGCTACACTGTCCACGCTCCACAGCAGTGTTCCTCCGTCCCCTCTGCTCTTCTCTATGGAGAATACTCCCTCCTCACCGCCAGTGGGAAAATCCAAACACATGATGAAAAAGCATATCGATTAGCACCTGAGGGCACTACCGAAGTGTCGCCTGGGATCTGAGTTTCCGAGCCAAGGCGACCAGGAAAGGGAGCCTGCCTGCTTGTCTCTGGCCCCGCAGCGTGCTCCCTCGGAAGCCAAATCCAGGCAAACAGCTGCCTCGAGGTGTTGCCAGTGGGCACTGGAAGAAGCGTGAGGGAGTTTGAAACCCACCCTGAGCCGCCCCCACACCCCATCCTGGTTTCAACTTTATAAATTTTTTAACACACTTCAGCCCTCCTGGCATTGGGGACCATGCAGGGCAGGGCGGAGGTCTAGACCAGGAGAAAGAGAACTGACGACTCAGGAGGCAAAACAAAACCCAGGTTTTTACCTTCACCTCTGCCTCGGGGGCTGGGACGTCACTGGCTCGAGGGAAGAGCAACAGAATGGCTGTGATGATCAGAGCACCGAGGAACACAAAAATCACAGAGAACCTGTGGCCCAAACACAGGGGGTTAAAAGCAGTTTAGAGTTCTCTGCAATCTGTTAGGCTGGGCCTGGCTTGTCCCTGGGGCCCATAGTCTGTCTCAGTCCATTAATAGGGCCCTTCCTCCCAAAGCCCTTCTTCCCAGACAGGTATCAGCGGGATGCATTCCTGTTATTCCTGGGAATTCCAAGTTCCTAAGAATGGGAATTGGTGGGATTTTTAAAATTTATTTTTAATTGGAGGATAATTGCTTTACAATGCTGTGCTGGTTTCTAACATACAGCAAGGTGAATCAACTCTATGTACACATATATCCCCTCCCTCTTAAGCCTCCCACCCACCCCCATCTCACCCCTCAAGGTCATCACAGAGCACTGAGCTGGGCTCCCTGTGTTATACAGCAGGGTCCCACTAGTCAGTATTACACACAGTAATGTACATATGTCAATCGTACTCCGTCAGGAATAGGTAGTTTTTATTTTGACTTCTGTGTGGTCATAGGAAAACGCGAAGTGGCCCCTCCCTGATCCCCCACTGCTGTGTTAGAAACCAAAAAACTTTAGTAAATGATGTAACTTGTTTTGTACCTACACAGTCTGGCCAGGGAGTATGACTCTACAGTGTCCTTAAGAGTCAGTTTATGCCCTGATTCTTTAAGTTAACACCAGCCCAAGTCATCCATGACCCTTCAGCTTCCCGGGGCCCTGCTCTGGAGCCCCAGGGGCTGGAGCCGGCACCTGCCATGAATCTCAACAATTAAGAAACATGCACGCGCGTGACTCCAAGAAACTCAAGCGACAGCGAAAGCAGATTCTCTTCTCATCTCCCGTGCCCTCATCTCCTGCATGCTGGGAGCTTACATGTACCCCCTCCCTTCTCCTCCCACCTCTGCTTCCGAGTATAAATAACACAGTCGGTGCTTATGATAAAGAGGTTACAATGCAACTCCTTCCAACTGCTGGTAATGACAATGAGCTTCTGAATTCTAAAGGTTTCATGAGCGTCAGCGATCTCGCATCTAATTGCTTTTACCACGGACTCCCGGCTGGAGAGCAGGCCTTACCTAGCTGCCCCCGAGGCTCTGGACAGCAGGACACACAGCAGCAGCACCGACACCCAAAGCAGGGCGAGGACGAACACGCCGGCCCCCACGCCCAGCACTGTGCCAGCCATGCGGGGGCGCTGCTGAGCACGGGGCACAGTGCGATGGGCGGGTCCTGGCGTTACGGGTACTGCTGGGCTCCTGGGTGCTCCTGGGTTTCCTAGGGGGTCAGACACAGAAAGAATGAATTCATTCTGGGAAACTTCTGATGATTGGTGTGGGAGGAGGATTCAGCAATACAGATCTGAATAGGTCTCTCTCAGAAACTGACACAACAAGCGGCTAAGAATAAACCCTTGACAGAGGATATACAAATGGCCAATGTATATACGAAAAGTGCTCAACTTCATTAGTCATTCAGTTCAGTTCAGTTGCTCAGTCGTGTCCAACTCTTCACAACTCCATGAACTGCAGCACGCCAGGCCTCCCTGTCCACCACCAACTCCTGGACTTTACCCAAACCCACGTCCATTGAGTCAGTGATGCCATCCAACCATCTCATCCTCTGTCGTCCCCGTCTCTTCCTGCCCTCAATCTTTCCCAGCATCAGGGTCTTTTCAAATGAGTCAGCTCTTGGCTTTGGCTCAGGTGGCCAAAGTATTAGAGTTTCACCTTCAACATCAGTCCTTCCAATGAAAACCCAGGACTGATCTCCTTTAGGATGGACTGGTTGGATCTCCTTGCAGTCCATGGGACTCTCAAGAGTCTTCTCCAACACCACACTTCAAAAGCAACAGTTCTTCAGCACTCAGCTTTCTTTATAGTCCAACTCTCACATCCATACATGACCACTGGAAAATCCATAGCTTTGACTAGCTGGACCTTTGTTGGCAAAGTAATGTCTCTGCTTTTTAATATGCTATGTAGGTTGGTCATAACTTTCCTCCCAAGGAGTAAGTGTCTTTTAATTTCATGGCTGCAATCACCATCTGCAGTGATCTTGGAGCCCAGAAAAATAAAGACGTCCACCATTTCCACTGTTTCCCCATCTATTTGCCATGAAGTGATGGGACCAGATGCCATGATCTTTGTTTTCTGAATGTTGAGCTTCAAGCCAAACTTTTCACTCTCCTCTTTCACTTTCATCACGAAGCACTTTAGATCTCCTTCACTTTCTGCCATAAGTGTGGTGTCATCTGCATATCTGAGGTTATTAATATTTCTCCCGGCAATCTTGATTCCAGCTTGTGCTTCATCCAGCCCAGCATTTCTCATGATGTACTCTGCATGTAAGTTAAATAAGTAGGGTGACAATATACAGCCTTGACGTACTCCTTTTCCTATTTGGAACCAGTCTGCTGTTCCATGTCCAGTTCTAACTGTTGCTTCCTGACCTGCATATAGGTTTCTCAAGAGGCAGGTCAGGTGGTCTGGTATTCCCATCTCCTTCATTAGGAAATTGCAAATAAAATACAGTACCTCTAGACACTGGCAACCCACTCTAGTATTCTTGCTTAGAGAACCCTGTGGACGGAGGAGCCTGGTGGGCTGCTGTCCATAGGGTCGCACAGAGTTGGACACAACTGAAGCGACTTAGCATGCCTGCATGCATTGGAGAAAGAAATGGCAACCCGCTCCAATGTTCTTGCCTAGAGAATCCCAGGGACGGAGGAGCCTGGTGGGCTGCCGTCTATGGGGTCGCACAGAGTCGGACACGACTGAAGCGACTTAGCAGCAGCAGCAGCAGGCACCTATCAGAATGGGTAAAATGAAAATGATGGACAACTCCAAGTGTTGACAAAAATGTGGAGTAACTGGAAGCCTTGTACTCTGCTGGTGACAGTGTAAGTTCTTATTAGCACTTTGGAGACTCTTTGGCTATATCTAATAAAGCTGAATATGTGAACGCTAGATCCAGCTGTTTTCTTCCTGGGTGTGTCCCCAACAGACATGTCATAAGTTCACTAAAAGATGCACA
Source organism: Moschus berezovskii (assembly GCF_049115385.1). Classification (NCBI taxonomy): domain Eukaryota; kingdom Metazoa; phylum Chordata; class Mammalia; order Artiodactyla; family Moschidae; genus Moschus; species Moschus berezovskii. The sequence goes on along the minus strand of NC_142484.1, from coordinate 20,644,493 downwards.
AAAGTTCAGGGCAGACCTATTAGAAATAGTTAAAAACTGAAATGACCTAAATATACATCAATTGAATAGATAGGGTGAGCTTTTTCAGGTGGCATTAGTGTTAAAGAGTCTTCCTGCTAAGGCAGGAGATGCAGAACACCCAGGTTCAATTCCTGGGTCAGGAAGATCCCCTGGTGGAGCAAATTGCAACCCACTCCAGTATTCTTGCCTGGAAAATTCCATAGACAGAGGAGGCTTGTGGGCTACAGGCCTTAGGGTTGCAAAGAGTTGGTATTATAGATACAATTTATTCATTTATACAATGGAAGAGTAAAAAGAAACAAGAATGAACAGACTACAACTATACCTAGCAATGTGGGTAAGTTTTGCAAACATTAAGCCTAAAAAGCTAGAGGCAAAAGAGTTCACACTGTGTAATAACGTGTATATAATGTTCAAAAACAGTTCAAACTAATTTGGGGGTTAGAAGTCAGGAGTGTGGATGCCTTGTAGAAAGAAGTGATTAAAGGGGCTTCTGGGGTGCTTATGAAATTTTGTTTCTTCAGCTGGGTGTGGGTTACACAGCTTTGTTAATTCTGTTAAACTGTATCTAGCTGTACACTTCTGATTTGCATATTTTTCATTATGTGTCTTATACTTTTACTTTTCAAAAAAAGTTTACTTCAGAGAAAGTCTGAAGAGACATACCAGACAAATGTAATATATGGGCCTTGTTTGGTTCCTGACTTAAACAAACCTGCTATATAAAACCTTTTATGAGATGACTGGAGAAATCTGAACAGTATCTGGGTATTTGACGATGTTAGGGAATCACTGTTTATTTTTTAAGTGAAAAATAATGTTTTTTTTTTTAATGTGATGATGTGGTTATATTACTAAAAGATTACTTTTAATATACAAATACACAAACACACACAACACAAATAACAGAAAATGATGTCTAGGAATTTTATAATCACCTAGGACAGAGGAGAAAGGGGTCAATATAAAACAAGGCTAGTCATGAATTCACTGTTGAAGCTGGAGTGGTGAATATATGAATTTCCCTATACTATTTTCTATACTTTTGAATATATTTGAAACTTTTGCAATAAAAGGGTTGTGTGTATGAATAAGTATATATGGGTAAGTAGGAATAAATCCAACAAAAGATGTGAAGATTTTTATGGCAAAAAGTACAAAACTTTATTCAAAGATATATGTATATATATATTTTAAAGGCCTGAATAGAGAAATAACCCATGTTCCTGAATGGATGGGATGGTTTAATATTCAAACTCAATTTTCCTTAAATTATCAGCTCAATGCAATTCTAACCAAAATCTCAAAATAGTTTTTTGTGGAACTTGAAAACCAATCCTAAATTCACATGCAAGAGCAAAAGCCCAAGAATAGCAAAAACAATTTTGGGAACTAGGATGGAAAACTTGCCTTTCATGTTACCAACTGCCGTGAGACACATTATAGAACCACGGTAATTAAAACAGTGTGATAGTGGCATAAAGACACATGGGCCAGTGGAACAAAACAGAAAGCCCAGAAGCAGAGCCACACATTTAGGAGAACTTTGCACAGGACAGAGATGGCTTTAAAGTCAACGGGTAGAGGATTTCACAGACAGTGTTGGGATAAGTGATTATCCAATCAGAAAATAATAAAACCAGATCTCTGCTTTATATCATACGCCGAAGCCAATTTTAAATGGAAAGTTATTCGTAATAAAACAGCATATGTTTAAATATACAAACGTTCAGGCTGACTACACTAGAATACATAATGAAGGACCGCACTCAGATGCTCGTACCTAAACTTAGAATCGGCATGAACACAAAAACTACAAATGCAGGCTGATGCAGGTGTGTTTTACGGCAACTCAAATACCACGGGCTGGGCTGCCTTCAGTTGTGGGGTTTTCTACAGTGATGAATGACTCTGTTAAGAGTTCCAAACTACAAATAAGGATAATTTCCCCCTGATTTACATTAGAGTTGCATTCCTGGAAATTTTACTATGTTCAACTGTGCCAAAAGATACATTATGCTTATATAAAAAATGGAGTTAGATTCTGGGTTCATATTAGAAATGAGTATCCTGTGAGACACTTGGGATGTTGTGCAGGATGAAGAACAATTCTTCATGGTGAGGGGCTGTCCAGTGTATCATGGGACTTCCAGCAGCCCCAGTTCCGCTCTGTAAACCCCAGGAGTGCCTCCAAAATCACACTAATAACGAAAGGTGCCCTCACAAACTCCAAAATGACCAAAGGGGCAGCTCAGTTCAGTTCAGCCGCTCAGTTGTGTCTGACTCTTTGCGACCCCATGAACCGCAGCACACCAGGCCTCCCTGTCCATCACCAACTCCTGGAGTCCACCCAAACCCATGTCCATTGAGCCGATGATGCCATCCAACCATCTCATCCTCTGTCGTCCCCTTCTCCTCCTGCCCTCAATCTTTCCCAGCATTAGGGTCTTTTCAAATGAGTCAGCTCTTCGCATCAGGTGGCCAAAGTACTGGAGTTTCAGCTTCAACATCAGTCCTTCCAATGAACACCCAGGACAGATCTCCTTTAGGATGGACTGGTTGGATCTCCTTGCAGTCCAGGGGACTCTCAAGAGTCTTCTCCAGCACCACAGTTCAAAAGCATCAATTCTTTGACATTCAGCTTTCTTTATAGTCCAACTCTCACATCCATACATGACCACTGGAAAAACCATAGCCTTGACTAGACGGACCTTTGTTGGAAAAATAATGTCTCTGCTTTTTAATATGCTATCTAGGTTGGTCATAACTTTCCTTCCAAGGAGTAAGCGTCTTTTAATTTCATGGCTGCAGTCACCATCTGCAGTGATCTTGGGGCCCAGAAAAATAAAATCAGCCACCATTTCCACTGTTTCCCCATCTATTTGCCATGAAGTGATGGGACCGGATGCTACGATCTTAGTTTTCTGAATGTTGAACTTTAAGCCAACTTTTTCACTCTCCTCTTTCACTTTCATCAAGAGGCTCTTTAGTTCTTCTTCACTTTCTGCCATAGTGTGGCGTCATCTGCATATATGAGGTTATTGATATTTCTCCTGGCAATCTTGACTCCAGCTTGTGCTTCCTCCAACCCAGCGTTTCTCATGATGTACTCTGCATATAAGTGCCACCCCCTTAAAGAACCATGTGGAGGTTTAGTCACTAAGTCAAATTTGACTCTTGCAAGCCCATGGACTGTAGTCTGCCAGGATCCTCTGTCCATGGGATTCTCCAGGCAAGAACTGGAGTGGGTTGCCATTTCCTTCTTCAGGGGATCTTCCTGACCCAGGGATTGAACCCAGGTCTTCTGCATTGCAGGCAGAGTCTTTCCCAACTGAGCTATGAGGGAAGCCCAAGTCTAGATAAATAAACTCTGGCATAAAGAGATGTGAACAAAGGTGTTCATGATAGCAAAACATCTGAGAAAATCTAAATGTCCATCAGTAAGGGGATGGGTATTATATACTCATGACAACTTAAAATGAACTTGAGCTAGCTGTACTGACATGAATGTATCTACTGTGTTGGTCAAAAAGTGTGTTCCATAACATCTTATGGAAAAACCCAAATGATCTTTCTGGTCAACCCAATAAAAAACAATATTGAGTCTAAAAGCAAGTTGCAGAATAAAGCCCACAGTACTATACTATTTATATCTTTAAAATTAAAAAAATACCTAAATCATTATATGAGATACACATATCAGTTCAGTTCAGTCGCTCAGTCATGTCCGACTCTCCGCGACCCCATGAATCACAGCACGCCAGGCCTCCCTGTCCATCACCAACTCCCGGCGTTCACTCAAACTCATGTCCACAGGGTCGGTGATGCCATCCAGCCATCTCACTCTCGGTCGTCCCCTTCTCCTCCCGCCCCCAACCTTTCCCAGCATCAGAGTCTTTTCCAGTGAGTCAACTCGTCGCATGAGGTGGCCAAAGTATTGCAGCTTCAGCTTTAGCATCAGTCCTTCCAATGAACACCCAGGATTGATCTCCCTTAGAATGGACTGGTTGGATCTCCTGGCAGTACAAGGGACTCTCAAGAGTCTTCTCCAACACCACAGTTCAAAAGCATCAATTCTTTGGCACTCACATATACAGTAAACATAAAACCATGGGCATAAATGGTGCAAAACAATTTCAGGAGATTGTATGTCTCTGGGGAGGGAGGAAGGAAGGAGAATGGGGCCAGGAAAGAGAACAAAGGGATCTGAACTAAATCTGTGATGGTTTATTTCTTGAAAATAAAAAACTTAAGCAGATGAGCAAAAAAAAGTTAATGTTTATTAATCTAGTTGTTTGTGCATAGGTCTTTGTTATAATTTCCAGGGCAATATTCACTATTTTTGAAATTTTTGAGATAAATATTAATTTTTAAAAAGGTAATTGGTAGCAGGGTACATATGAGCTGAGATCAGAGAACAGAGACTAGTGACCAGTTAGGAGACTATTGTAATTCTCCAGATAAGAGATGAGGCAGGTCTGGGCTTCATCTTAGCTGTGGAAGTGGGAAGGGGCTTAGGAAGGTGGCATTAGAGGTGACTCAGGTTTCCTGCTTGGTTGACTGAACTGATGGTACTGCCCTTAGCAAGATAACTAGTTAAGTGTAGTTGCTGCTGTTTTGGATATTACATAAATTACCTGTAAGACTTGTACCAACTCTAACACCTAGAATACAGGGCAAATGGTAGTTGAAGCTGGTATCATTAGAAATATTGCCCTTCACTCCTCCAGAGAAACATGAAAGTTCATGAGACATTGGGTTCTGTATATGGTACAGCTTCAAAGTATTGAGATGAATATCCCTAACCTCTTATAAGAATGAAGTTTGTCACTTTATAACCAAACCATACATTTTCTTACTAAGCATAGAAAGGAAGGGCTGGATAAAGTACAGAATGTTTTTGTGGGGAAAGAGTGAACATCTACTCATTTTACCAAGTTAACTGAGTGTGGGCATAATGCTTGTGATTATTTCCCTTATTGGAATAGCTAAATTATTGAGTAAAGCTTGATTAAAAAAAAATATGAAAAGAATTCTCCAGGCAAGAATATGGGAGTGGGTTACCATTTCCTTCTCCAAGGGATCTTCCCAACCCGCTGATTGAACTGGTGTCTCCTGCATTGGCAGGTGGATTCTTTAACACTGTGCCACCTGGGAAGCCTTTTATTTAATATACAAGGCTTTTTCAACCCTCTTTCAAGAATTGGGCTTCCCTGGTGGTTAGCCATCTTCCTCAGATGGTAAAAAATCTGCCTGCAATACAGAAGACCTGGGTTTGATCCCTGGGTTGGGAAGATCCCCTGGAGAAGGGAATGGCTACCCATTCTCCAGTGTTCTTGCCTGGAGAAATCCATGGACAGAGGGACCTGAGAGCTACAGTCCATAAGGTCGCAAAGAGTCAGACATGACTTAGTGACAGAGCATGCAGGCACTATGGAAGACAGTATGAAGATTCCTCAAAAAATTAAGAATACAAGTACCAAAAAACCCAGCTATCCCATTTCTGAGCATTTATCCAAAGAACATGAAAACACCAATTTGAAAAGATATATATGACTCTGTTCACCACAGCATTATTTATAATATCTAAAATATGGAAACAACTTCAGTGCCCATCAACAGGTGAATGGATAAAGAAGTTGGGTGTAAATATATATATATATATATATATATATATATACACATAGAGAGAGAGAGAGAGAGATGAAGTGAAAGTGTTAGTCGCTCAATCGTGTCCAACTCTTTGGGATACTGTGGATTGTAGCCCTCCAGGTTCTTCCGTCCATGGAATTCTCCAGGCAAGAATATTGGAGTGGGTAGCCATTCCTTTCTCTAGGGAATCTTCCCAACCCAGGGCTCAAACCCGGGTCTTCCGCATTGAGGGCAGATTCTTTACCATTTGAGCCACCAATATATATACATATATAAAATGGAACACTGCTGCTGCTGCTGCTAAGTCACGTCAGTCGTGTCCGATTCTGTGTGACCCCATAGACGGAAGCCCACCAGGCTCCCCCGTCCCTGGGATTCTCCAGGCAAGAACACTGGAGTGGGCTGCCATTTCCTTCTCCAATGTGTGAAAGTGAAAAGTGAAAGTGAAGTCGCTCTGTCGTGTCAGACCCTTAGCGACCCCACGGACTGCAGCCTACGAGGCTCCTCCATCCATGGGATTTTTTAGGCAAGAGTACTGGAGTGGCTTGCCATTGCCTTCTCCAAAATGGAACACTACTGAACCATTAAAAAAGATGAAATCTTGCCATGCCAACATGGATCGCTCTTAAGGCTAAGTGAAGTAAGTGGAGAAAGACAAATACCACATAATTTCACTCATACTAGGAATAAACAAACAAACATGAACAAAGCAAACCAAAACAAGAGGGCGATCCAGAGAACAGAGCAGTGGTTATCAGAGGAGAACGTGGGGAGGATACAAAACAGCTAAAGGGGACAGAGGATGAGATGGCTGGATGGCATCACTGACTCGATGGACATGAGTTTGAGTGAACTCCGGGAGTTGGTGATGGACAGGGAGACCTGACATGCTGTGATTCATGGGGTCGCAAACTGTCGGACACGACTGAGTGACTGAACTGAACTGAAAGGGGATCAACTGTAGGGTGATTGATAGAAACTAAATTTTTGGTGGTGAGCACACTGCACAGCATATAGGTGGAAATACAATGTTGTACACATGAAACATACAATGTTATAAATCAATGTTACCTCCGTAAAAAGCAATACTTAAAGAAAAACGAAAAGAATGGGTTACAGTAGTGAACTGTTTTTCTGGAGGGTTCCTTTTCATTTTCCTTTGTAGCTGTTCCAAGTCTTCAAAAATATTTGGGTGGGAGAGGGTGAACTTTCACACCTTTTTCTACTTTAAACACTTCAATATGGTTTGAATTTTAAAATATTTAGGATAATGTCTCTACTTTTGTAATGAAATCAAAAGCAAGTCTGGGAAAAATCAATTGCCATACTGCCAAAATAACACCGATGTGGCATCATCTCTTCACGCGATGATAGAAAAGGAAGATCAACGGATCCAGATCATATCCTTCCTCCCTTTTTCCTGGGTGCTGTTGCTGATTTGAAAGTGCGCAACCACAGCCTGTCTATTATCCACACCACCCGGGGGCCCCCAGTAGGCAGCCCTACAGTGCTGGAGAGTGAACACTTTCCCCGCCCAGTCGCTGATTCAAAATCGCAACAGGAAAACAGTGTCCCCCACGTCTCATCTTCAGAATGTTCGCCCGGCCACTTCCCAGTAGTTGGGAGAGAAATTAACGTTCTGATCACAAGATTTCCCCCAATCCAGTATCTACTGGCCGCCGGACCTCGGGTGCAGATCAGCGGTGATTGTAGTCTGAGGTCCCTGCCCCGCCATTGCCCCCAGCCTTATTCCAGCCCCCCGTCAGCCACAGTCCCCAGCCATTCTCTCTCCTCTCTTCAGCCGCCCCTATTTTCCGCACCTCCACCCAGCTCACCTGGCTTCGCATCTCCCAGGTCCCTTACTCACGCCTCTCAGCCCATCCAGTTTCAGCCCACAGGGGCTTGGGTCCACTCAGGACGAATCACAAGTGGGTTTTCATCTAGGAGATTCTGGATTGGCTAATCAGCGCCACTCTTTTAACTCCCGAATTTCCCCTCATTTGCTTACGCCGCCGCGGCTCCAGGCAACACGGAGCGTAGTGGGTGGGCACGTAGCCCTCCGTTACGCACTCTGATTGGTCGATGGCTGCGGGTCCTGGGACAGGCCTCAAGTTCGAATTGAATAGAGGTCGTCCTAGCCGCTCTCGCCCCACCCCGTTGTCAATCACACCATCCCTTAGGTAACCCACGGAACCATTGGTCAGTCCCGCCGGAGGGCGGGTTGTTGGGCGGACGAGAACTGCTTTTAACGCCTTCCGCGCTGTTACCATGGAGACAGCACAGCCGGTGAGAGGCCCAGAGTCCGGGCAACCCCTTAGCGCCTGTTTCGGAGTCTAGTGGGTATCACAGTTCAAGTCCTACTGGCTCCGTGGACCAAAGGACTTGGGATCAAGTCAGATTAGGCCTCAGAGAGTAGGTCAGACCCAGTCATTAAGGATCCCTGAGAACCATCTTGGAGAAAACCGAGTCCCTAAAGCACTGATTCTGCAATAACGTCACGTTTTCATTTGTCCTTAGCATTTTCATTTGTATTTAGCATTATTCTAATATTATCCTTAGAACTTACACTGTGGCAAGGATCATCTTCCTACTCCTGGGGCAGACTGGGAAAGAGGAGTCAGGGCCAAATGCTACGCCTCCGGGCATTTAGGAATGGAGATGGCCCATGCTTTTAGCAAACTGCTCTTGCCAAACTGCAAACTAAAATTTTCATGATTTTATCCTGAGGTTATAGCCTGTAGACAAAAAGATCCGTAAGTCAGGCCAACTAAAGGAAATAAGACAAAGAATGCATGTTCCACTGCTGAATCAGGAAGGGTGGACAGACAAAAAAAACATACCAAATAGGACAGCTGCACTATTGGAACCTTTGACCTTACACGAAATGCGGAAGCATCTCGAAGCAAACTATTCAACCCTGGAACACTCAGGCTCTGATTTGGAGAATTCAGCTCCCCAACCACAACTTTATGAGTGAAATGGAAAAAGATAGTTGAATTCCATTGAAAGTACATCTCACATTTATTCTGCTCTCAAGGTTTCATTTGCAGTCATGTGTACTGATTGATGATTTCTTTTGTGTTTAACAATTTATGTTTACTTGGCCCAATGAGGAATTCTGTGGTTAAGAAAGCCATTATTTTGATAATTCATTTCCTTGGAATTGTTTGTTACCTGCAGCTAAGCACTAGAGACTTTGAGGATACAAAAGAAATACGATGTGTGACTCCTGTCTCAATAGTTGTGGTTTGTTAATGTCAACTGTGTATGAAGCAATTAGGAAACACTCTAAAGCAAGATAAGAGAAATGCCAAACTTTATGTATAGTTAATTTTTCCAAAAGATAGTAATGCTGCTGCTGCTGCTAAGTCACTTCAGTCGTGTCCGACTCTGTGTGACCCCATAGACGGAAGCCCACCAGGGTCCCCCGTCCCTGGGATTCTCCAAGCAAGAACACTGGAGTGGGTTGCCATTTCCTTCTCCAATGTGTGAAAGTGAAAGTGAAGTCGCTCAGTCGTGTCACTACTATACTAATAGTAATATTACATATATGCAGGAGCTTTGCAGATTTTAGAGGACTCCTTTGGTTGTTTCAGCGGTCCTCAGCTTTGTGGTACCAAGGACTGGTTTCATGGAAGACAATATTTCCATGGACTGGGGAGGGCAGTGGCTGGGGATGGTTTTGAGATGATTCAAGCACATTACATTTATTGTGCGCTTTATTTCTATTAGTATCGCATCCGCTCAACCTCCAATCATCAGGCATTAAATCCTGGAGGCTGTGGACTCCTGACTTGTATTATTTGAGGGAAATATTGCTTTGGCTGGAGTTTGTGTGGGTCTTCACAGTACAGCTAGAACTAATGCTGGGCCCTGGCAGATAGGTAGGAATGGGAAACATGGAACAAGGATGGAAGGGGATCCAATGAGAGAAAATAGTTTCACCAAAGAGGCCAAGACAAGATTGAGGGCAGAGTATCCGGGGAATAAGGTGGAGACGGGCCTCAGCCAGAGTGGAGACAAATAATGGACAATAACATTGTGAAGACCAGCTGTTGAGGACAGGTCTGGGCTTTTAATATTTTGGGGGAAAGTGTTCAAAAGCTTGCGACTGGGAACGTTAACCTCCTTACACTTCTGGTGACCAGCTGACTTTAGTTAAATTGTAAATTAAGAATAGGGCATGAATGATGAGGCACTCCCAACTTCTTACATCTTCCTGGATGGAAATAACCTTTTAGGTTTTCTCTCTCGTAAGAAAGGGCTCTCCCCCCAAACCCATCTCTAGCTCCCCTCTTCACTGGGAGCGCGGAGTAGCTGTTTTATTAAATGTTCATATCCTACCCTCCCACTGCAATTGAGAGAGGTGCTATCACTGTAGCATTCCGTCTTTGGCCATCTCTTAATTGAAGTTCACTCTACAGAAGACTAATCACTTAGCCACCCAATCTTTCTCTTTTTAAAAATCGGCTTCTGTATATCAGGTGTCGTATCGTACTCCACAGCTCTGCTGTGTATCTGTCACTCATCTTGTAGAGTATACGTAGATGCCATATATGTATGCATATAATTTAATTACAATGTTCTTTTCTCTTGAACAGAAAAGTCCAAGCAAGAACAATAACCAGTGTCTAATTTCCTCTCTCTCATATGTGTAAAATCATTCATTATGCTACCTGATAGAGAAATAGGGTAGCGGAAAAGAGTTCTTTAGGGTTACTAAGTATAAGGAATGATTTCAAGAGAAGACATACATTTTTCTTATTCATATTATGGTTATCAAAACTTTTCCTGCCAGACAGCCTTAAATTTCTTGTATATATTTTCTCATGTGTTGTGATAATTTTAGCTTTTCCATAGGTCTGAAAATGTACCCAAAACTTCAATAATCATTGATTATTCACTGAGATTCAAAAGTTACCATTATTCTATTCTGCTAGTTGGGACACTGGGTTAGGAAAAAAAAAAAGCTTTTCAGTATTACTGTCAGTAGTTGAACCTGAGTTACTGGCCTTCTAATGTTACCCTGAATCACTGGTGGGTGTGATTTTTCAGATCATAATATTTACCTATTGCCATAGATCAGGAGTCAGCAAACTATGGCCTGTAGGTCTAAACTTTCCTGCTGTCTATCTTTTGTATGACCTGCAAGCTAAGAATGATTTTTGCATTTTTGAATGTTTGGGGAAAAAAATCAAAAGAACAAAAATGTGAAAATTTTGAAATTCAAATCTCAGTGTCCATTAGTAAAGTATTATTGGAGCACAGACATGCTCTTACATTTACATGTCGTCCATTACTGTTTTCATTTACATTAAGGGAGTTGAGTACTTAATGCAGAGGCTGTTAAGCCCACAAGACTAAAATATTTACTATTGGGCCCTTAGGAAAAGTTCTGATTCTTACTATCTTGAAGACCTCTAATGAATCCCTTTCCATGGAATGTTGGAACTGAAACAGACTTTCAAGATAAGTTGCTTCTTCCTAAAAAAGCACAGTCAGTAGACAGAACCAGTATTAATAGAACTGTGGTTTCATTGGTCAAAGTTTTTGTTTGTTTTTTTGTTTTTTTTCATTTGTGTTGTATCTTTTCTCATATAATGTTTATCTTAGGATGGGAGTGATGTTCTATAGTCTGGAGACAAGGAGCATTCAAAAACCTTCCTAATTTTGTTCTTTTGTCTCATCAAAGAAATATAGTGCACCACAATCAATTTATGGATAACTGGCCTTTCACTATTTCAGCCAATATGAGCTGCCTTCTGTCTTCCCTGTTTCTCATTTCTCAAAAAGTGTATGGCCATCATGAAAAACTTTCTCACTTTTATGTTTTAAAAAAAACAACAACTTTCTCTTTCAACAAAAGAATTCAGAGATGGCTGACTTTCTATTCCAGTCTAGGTTCTTAAGGGAGACGAAGACAGTTAGAAAGGCACAGGACACAGTTTTTCCCCTGGAGTCCATGGATGGACCGTATGTGTGGAGGGGGGCAGTAGGTGTCCACAAACCATCAAAGGGTGAGATTTAGTGCATATGTACATATGTGGGCTTTTCTAGGGAGTACTGTCCTTAGCTTTCATAAGATGTTAAGAGTTCATATCCCCGAGAAGATTTGGAATTTTAGCTATATATATAAGGGGATGTGTTCTGGGCAGAAAGCTGCTCAGATGTGGGGTTGGGGAGACTTGATCTAGGTTCTCAGATTTGTAAGACCTTAGATGGTATGAGGGAAGAGCTCTTTGCTCACTTACATCAGCCCACCCAAGTTTTGTGTGTGTGTGTGCGTGTGTTTTACCTCTTCTGTCACTTATAAAGGTAATAAAAATTCATCAGATTCACATAACGGTTGAACTCAGAGGGTGATGAAATCCCAGTATAATTCTCTCCAAAGAGCGTTCTGATTAATAGAAACTGCAGAGGAACTAATTTTATGAAAATAGCAAACGGGATTTTTTCATCTGAAGCAAACCTGGAGAGCGGGTGCTGATGCCGAGCGGAAGATGCAAACAGCCCCATTGTGCGGAGCTGACAGCTCCTATCTGGCCGTTTATTTATTAAATGTCTTGCCGCTGTAAATTATTAAGCCTGGATTCTGGGAGATGAAGGAGCTGACAGGATAAGACAATAGAACGGAAAGCAAACCTGGACGGCTTGCTTCAGAAGTATTGCAGCATTGTGTCTTGTAAAAGCCCCTGTCTTCCTGGGTTTGGAGAAGGGGGAAGAAATCCTCTTTGACGGGACTCAGACATGGACGAGACAAGCAACATGCTGTTGATTTCTGATTTTTGTTTGCCAGTTCTTACAAGCCAGAATGTTCTTCAGAGAAATTTCAACCTGTTGGCTCAACAGTTGGGAGTCAGGCATTTTGTCTGTTCTCTGCAAGAAGCTGTTTCGTCCAAATAAGGAAGAACTTGGTCAGCTTTACCATTAAGTATCAAATGAAATGTTTTAGGGTCCTCAACCGTGAGAAGACTGGATTCACTTGGCTTATTTGATAGTTGGAAGGATTTCTCATGCTGGGAAGATGTTCTAGGGTCTAATTCTGGGAAAGAGGAAAAGGCTGTGACAGAGAGGGAATTGAACATTGACTGTGTTCGTCATTGCTTGAAAAACTGGAGTTCTGGTCAATGGGGAGTGGCTGGTTTATGTGACCTTAGGCTTTATTTTTACACCTCTGTTTTCTGAATAGTGTAACAGAGGCTGTGTGTGCGCGTGCCTGCTAAATCTCTTCAATCATGTCTGATTCTTTGTGACCCCATGGACTGTAGCTTGCCAGGCTCCTCTGTCCATGGGATTCTCTAGGCAAGAATATTAATAGTGGATGGCCATGCCCTCCTCCAGGGGATCTGCCCAACCCAGGGATCAAACTTGCATCTCCTGCATTGGCAGGTGGATTCTTTACCACTGAGCCACCTGGGAAGCCTGTGTATATATGTGTGTGTATATATATATGTACTCTTTCATAAATCTCTTACAGATATTTATCTGGTTCTCTGGTCTCTGCTTGAATGTATTCAGGATTAAGGAGCTCTCAACCTCCCAAAGCTGCCCACTTCATTGTTGGATGGCTGTAAACCTGAGAAAGTTCTTAAATTGGGTCAAACTGCATCCTCATATTTCCTACTCATTCTATTTAAGCTTTGCCATTTGTAGCAACACATGAAAGGCCACTTGAAAAATATTTGAAGATACAATGAAACCTTCCTTCCCTTTTCAGTTTTCCAAGTTAAGTACACACAGAGCTCCCTCATTCTTTGTTTATTTCATCGATTCTGGACTCCCTTATCCTCCCCGTCACACCTATTTGGATGAACTGTGGTTTATTAAAGCGCCTTTCAGAATCTGGCACTGGAATTGCTCATAATACTTCAAATAAACCCTAAAGGCGTGGAGTATGGCAATGAGATTGCGGCTTCTTTTGAGCTGGACGCACTGTGACCGTCAGGGACTCTCGTGGCCTTAGTTTGTTACTGGCCACATCTCACTGTTTGCTTTTAAAGCTTTTGATTGACCAAAGCTTCTAACTTTTCTGCACCTTAATTACTGCCAAGTAAATTCACCTTACTCAGTATGTGTGATTTATTTCTGAAATCTAAATATAGAACTTTACATTTATTTAAATGTTTCTTTGTTAGTTTTCTAGACAACTAGATTCCAGCCTATTAGATTCATTTTTAAAATATTTTATTTATCACTGTACACAGGCTTTCTCTAGTTGCAGTGAATGGGGACAACTCTCCAGTTGCTGTATGCAGGCTTCTCATTGCAGAGACCTCTCTTGTAGCAGAGCATGGGCTTCAGCGTGTTCGGGCTTCAGTAGTTGCAGTACAGGGGCTTAGTTGCCCTGAGGCATGTGGGATCTTAGTTCCCAGACCAGGGATTGAACCTGTGCCCCCTGCATTGGCAGGCAGATTCTAGACCACTCGACCACCAGGGAAGTCCCTAGATTCATTTTTTAAGTCTTCAATTTTCTTTTCTTATGATATTAGTTGGCCTCTCTGAACATTTGATAAAGATTTGTTATATGTTTTAATCCAGGCCACTAATAAAAATGCTGTCTAGGATAGAATTTAGTATCATTGGAGGCCTCCTTCTAGTATGGATCTGTGCTCAGACAGCTTCAGTTTTGCCCAGTGACCCATTTTACATTATTCATGTGATAACTTGATGCACTGTATTTGGCATTTCCTCCCATTCAAATCAATAAATTTTTATTGTTGACCTCCTATCTACTAGGTTCTGTGGTAGGTACTGAGAACACAAAGATGATCATGACATCACTCTTTGTCTTAAAAAGCTCATGGAGGTGACGTTCATCCAAATCAATATGTGTATAATTAAATATTTGTTGTTTTTTAGTTGCTAAGTCACATCCGACTCTTTTGTGACCCCATGGACTGTAGTCCACTAGGATCCTCTGTCCATGGGATTTCCCAGGTAAGAATATAGGATTGGGTCACCATTTCCTTCTCCAGGGGATTTTCCTGACCTAGGGATTGAACCTGTGTCTCCTGCTTGGCAGACAGATTCTTTACCACTGAGCCACTAGGGAAGCCCTATAATTAAATATCTGTTACCTCAAATTTGTATTAGAGATAATATTTTTTATGCTTTTTCTGTAATAGATAATATGCCATGTACATCATATGCGTGTGTGCTAAGTTGCTTCAGTCATATATGACTCTGTGGCCCCAGGGATTGTAGCTTGTCAGGCTCCTCTGTCCATGGGATTTCCCAGGCAAGAATACTAGAGTAGGTTGCCATTTCCTCCCCCAGGGGATCTTCCTGACCCAGGGATCAAACCCCACATCTCTTACATCTCCTGCATTGGCAGCCGGGTTCTTTATCTGTGGTGCCACCTGGGAAGTCCCACGTACATCATATCATTTTATATATTAGCAGGATAAAATATACAGAGAACCCAAAGAAAAAGTAGATTACTTCTTCACAGGGGGAAAAGGAAAAAGAAGGTCTTCACACGAGAAACGGGACATTTTAACATAAGTGGAGAATGAATATGGAAAGATATTCCAGACTGAAGAAACAGAATATGGAAGAGTGGATGTCTTTGATTCAGAAACAGCAGGCTTTCTAATATAGGTGGAGTGCAGGTTCAGGGAAATGTCTGGCAGTAAATGAGACAGAGTGAGAAGGGTCTTGAACGCCAGATTAAGGAATTCAGGGTTAATCTTATAGGTGAGGAGTTTCAGCTATATCGGAAGTCTCTGAGCAACATGATCTGATGCATCAAGGTCATTAACTCTATAGGAAATGAGTTCAGTTTGGCAACACTTATTCTTAGTGAACTCATGTTGGCTCTGGTATTAACCAATCATTATGGATCTGTTTAATGAGCACCTCAAACTGTGTATGTGCATGTTTAATTTTAATTTTTTTATTGAAGTATAGTTGATTTACAATGTTATACCAATCTCTGCTGTACAGCAAAGTGACTCAGTTATATACATATGGACATTCTTTAAAAAATTTTTTTTCCATTATGGTCTATCACAGGCTATTGAGAATAATTTCCTGTGGCTCAGATGGTAAAGCATCTGCCTGCAATGAAGGAGACCCAGGTTCCATCTCTGGATCGAGAAGATCCCCTGCAGAAGGGAATGGCTGCTCACTCCAGTGTTCTTGCCTGGAGAATTCCATGGACAGAGGAGCCTGGCAGGGTTATAGGCCATGGATCCCAGAGTCGGGCATGACTGAACAACTGACCACAGTAGGACCTTGTTGTCGATCCACTCATAACAGTTTGTATCTGCCAACCCCAGACTCCCAGTGCGTCCCCCTCCCTCCCCTCCTGTTTGTGTGCGTTTGCTCCTACTTCAGCTTCTCCTCCTTTCCTCATTGTTGCTTTGGCCTTTGGGCCTGTTGCTCTCCCTCCTGTTTTCCTCAGGCATTTGTGTTCTGTGTTCTACTGCTCTATTGGTTCACACACTACCTGCTCTGACCGTTACTGTTTCCTGTATCCTCTGGCTCTGGTCTCTGAGCCACAGCAATTCCTTGACCCTCAGAGCTGGCCCCGCCTCCTGTCCTGTTGTTCACGTGCTTTCACTTCCCCCGGAGCATCCGTGACCTCTGCGTTTTCTGTTCCGCCTTGGTCTGACCTGGGCTCACCCTTTGCACTACCATCTTTGCCTCAGTTCTTTTCTAGCTCCCTAACCTGCAAGTTGGACCCATTTGTTCACTTTGGTTCCAATATGTCTGTAGAATGTGATCTTTCCTTTCTTGGAGCTGTCTGGTACAGTTGAAGTGACAAGACTGACACACCAGAAACCCTCAGTGACAACTGGATGTACTAACTAAAAATGTTCTATGAGTTTAGAGGAAAGGTTGAGGTGGAAAACACAAGAATTAGGAGGAATGGTCCTTTTGTTACCGAGTCCAAGCTTACTCTGCTTGCCACACCACAGGCCAGTGAATCCAAGAGATGAGGTGTTGAGGCAAGGAAGAGACTTTATTCAGAAAGCAGCTGACAGAGAAGATGGCAGGGTAGCACCTCAAAATAACCATCTTATGGGGTCTGGATACCAGGTTCTTTTCTAGATCAGAGATGGTGGGAGTTGAGCAAGCAAAGTAAGTTCAGTTCAGTTCAGTCACTCAGTCGTGTCCAACTCTCCACGACCCCATGAATCACAGCATGCCAGGCCTCCCTGTCCATCACCAACTCCCAGAGTTCACTCAAACTCATGTCCATCGAGTCGGTGATGCCATCCAGCCATCTCATTCTCTGTCGTCCCCGTCGCCTCCCACCCCCGATCCCTCCCAGCATCAGAGTCTTTTCCAGTGAGTCAACTCGTTGCATGAGGTGGCCAAAGTATTGGAGTTTCAGCTTTAGCATCAGTCCTTCCAATGAACACCCAGGATTGATCTCCTTTAGAATGGACTGGTTGGATCTCCTTGCAGTCCAAGGGACTCTCAAGAGTCTTCTCCAGCACCACAGTTCAAAAGCATCAATTCTTCGGCGATCAGCTTTCTTCACAGTCCGACTCTCACATCCATACATGACCACCATAGCCTTGACTAGACGGACCTTTGTTGGCAAAGTAATGTCTCTGCTTTTTAATATACTATCTAGGTTGGTCATAACTTTCCTTCCAAGGAGTAAGCGTCTTTTAATTTCATGGCTGCAATCAGCATCTGCAGTGATTTTGGAGCCCCCCAAAATAAAGTCTGACACTATTTCCACTGTTTCCCCATCTATTTCCCATAAAGTAATGGGACCAGATGCCATGATCTTCATTTTCTGAATGTTGAGCTTCAAGCCAAACTTTTCACTCTCCTCTTTCACTTTCATCAAGAGGCCTTTGAGTTCAAAAAGGCCATTATTCTTGCAAACGTCTCCTAGAATGGTAAGCCTTAGGCAGGGGATATGTTAATTTCTTCCTTTCTGCCGTACAAGGCGGGGACAGGGTTCTGAACAAAGCCATTTTAGTTTAATAGTCAGGCAGAGGGGCAGGATTCTCTGAGATAAGCTATTAAGTATGATTATAATAACAAAAGCAATGAAAAGCAAGTCAAAGGAACAGTTCCCAGATGGAGTCAGAATTGGCTTCCTCTCTGCAACACTTTCTAGACAACTTCCTTTTTAAAAGTTTTGGCTATTTGAGACACAAACATTTCTTGGGAAGGAGACACGTAGGGTGGAACTTCCTGTGGACTCCCCTGTGATTGGCTCCAAAGCTGCCTGTCTTAGAGGAGCGACCTGGTCTGTGCCATCTAGCGGTTGTTGCCACCAGAAGCCTTACCCGCCTCAAGGAGAGAGCAATTTAACGCCATTTCCAACTTAAGCACCATATCTACAGGGCGTGAAATTAGTTCCAGCAAGCAGCAAATTTGCTGCTAATAAAAATATTTAGCGATTCACTTGTCTTTAAATCAGCAGCAGAATATTCTTTTACTTGCATCAATGCTCGTCTCTCCCAATTCTAATATTTGATAATCAAGCTGGCGTTGTTTAGCTAAAACTGTGAAACAGCACATTTTTCAGTTCTGCAAAAATTTGGGTTTCCTTTGGTCAAAAATAGGCCTAGATGTCTGGATCATGGAGATGGAATACTTAATGGTCGTTTGGGGGATCTTGGAAATAAGTTTTCATTCTCTTCTGTCTGCCAATATTATCTCCCAAGCCGCTGCACGTGGAGAACCTAGGGCATTAAGCAAGGATGTGATTTCTATCTCATGTTTAGACACCGCTTTCCTCTCTTTCAGTGCCAAACTCGTTTTAATTTCTTTCCTCTTTTAACCTCTAGTCCAGTGTTTGTGTGTGCGCGCACGTGCTCAGTCCTGTCTGACTCGTTGCAACTCTGTGGATTGTAGCCTGCCAGGTTCCTCTCTGTTTGTGGGATTTCCCAGGCAAGAATACCACAGTGGGTTACCATTTCCTCCTCCAGGGGATCTTCCTGACCCAAAGATCGAACCCACGTCTCTTGCTTCACCTGCATTGGCAGGCAGATTCTTTACTACTAGGGCCACCTGGGAAGTCCAGAGTGAGGGTAATGTAAATACTGAAGAGACGCTGTAGGACATTAAAACTTCTTTTTCATTCATTCAACAAACATTTATTGGGCACCTCCCACGTGCATTCTTAGTTCCAGGTCCTTTGGATCTGAGTGTTCCAAGAAGCCTAGAGTGATAGTTGGTGAGCGGCTCACCTTCTCTGGGTCATGGGAATAGTGGGTCACATAGACACCTACTTCCTTTTCTTTTCCTTGTGGAGCTCATCAAAGAAACAAAGAGCTGCAGATACTCTTGCTCTCATCGCTTAATTGGTCCAAGGGTCTAAACAGATCACTCATATCAAAGTCCATATAATTTAAAGAAGGAATGTAGAGGCACTTGGGAGACTTCTGTCTTCTACCCCAGAGGAGCTCTGACTGGATCATCTTTCTTCAGCTCCCAGTAGAAATGAGTTTTGATCATCCTGACAGGAAGTCAAGATACAAGCTGCTTCTGACTTAGAAAATGAACTTACGGCTGTCGGGGTGGGGAAGGGATAGACAGGGAGTTTGGGAAGGTCATGTACACACTGCTATATTCAAAATGGATAACCAACAAAGACTTAGCTAGAGCACAGGGAACTCTGCTCAGTTTCTGTGGCAACCTGGATGGGAGCGGAGTTTGGGGGAGAGTGGGTACATGGATATGTAGGGCTGAGTCCCTTCTCTGTGCAGCTGAAACTATCACAACATTGTTAATCAGCTAAACCCCAACACAAGATAAAAGTTAAAAGTTTGAAAAAGAGCCTCTTGAGAAACCTATATGCAGGTCAGGAAGCAACAGAACTGTACATGGAACAACAGACTGGTTCCAAAGAGGAAAAGGAGTACGTCAAGGCTGTATACTGTCACCCTGCTTATTTAACTTATATGCAGAGTACATCATGAGGAACGCTGGGCTGGAAGAAGTACAGGCTGGAATCAAGATTGCCGGGAGAAATATCAATAACCTCAGATATGCAGATGACACCACCCTTATGGCAGAAAGTGAAGAGGAACTAAAAAGCCTCTTGATGAAAGTGAA
Source organism: Moschus berezovskii (assembly GCF_049115385.1). Lineage (NCBI taxonomy): Eukaryota > Metazoa > Chordata > Mammalia > Artiodactyla > Moschidae > Moschus > Moschus berezovskii. The sequence goes on along the minus strand of NC_142484.1, from coordinate 20,624,789 downwards.
AGAGGAAAGTGAAAAGGTTGGCTTGAAGCTCAACATTCAGAAAACTAAGATCATGGCATCTGGTCCCATCACTTCATGGGAAATAGATGGGGAAACAGTGGAAACAGTGTCAGACTTTATTTTTTTGGACTCCAAAATCACTGCGGATGCTGATTGCAGCCATGAAATTAAAGACGTTTACTCCTTGGAAGAAAAGTTATGACCAACCTAGATAGCATATTAAAAAGCAGAGACATTACTTTGCCAACCAAGGTCCGTCTAGTCAAGGCTATGGTTTTTCCTGTGGTCATGTATGGATGTGAGAGCTGGACTGTGAAGAAAGCTGATCGCCGAAGAATTGATGCTTTTGAACTGTGGTGCTGGAGAAGACTCTTTAGAGTCCCTTGGACTGTGAGGAGATTCAACCAGTCCATCCTAAAGATCGGTCCTGGGTGTTCATTGGTAGGACTGATGCTAAAGCTGAAACTCCAATACTTTGGCCACCTCATGCTACAAGTGACTCACTGGAAAAGACTCTGATGCTGGGAGGGATTGGGGCAGGAGGAAAAGGGGATGACAGAGAATGAGATGGCTGGATGGCATCACCAACTCAATGGACGTGAGTTTGAGTGAACTCTGGGAATTGGTGATGGACAGGGAGGCCTGGCGTGCTGTGATTCATGGGGTTGCAAAGAGTCGGGCACGACTGAGCGACTGAACTGAACTGAACTGAATGACACATACAACTCTATCCTTCTCAGAAATCAGCCAATATGAGATTCTGAGGAAAGCATGCCTCTTGGTTAAAAGAGAGTCCCTGGCAGGGCTGATGATTAGAATCAAAGACAAATGGAGCCACCTAACTAACACTAAACCTCACTGCCAGAGATCCCAGAGGGAGCAGATTAGAGACATGCCATCGAGAATGACAGGGTCCAGGGGTCACTGTGGAAGCTCAGGAAGGGGATGGAGAGCAGCACAACAGAGGCACACAGGATTGGGGGTCAGGGTTCTAGGCTCTGTGCTTGGCCTTTTCCCTCAGGTACATGACTCTGACGAAGCGCTGTCTCCCCCTTGACGTCAGGGTCCTCATCCATCAGAACAGATGGATGCTCCCTCCCTCTGCCAGATCCTTCCCCTGCAGCTTGAGAAGATCGGATGGTGGCTGTTTTGAAGGGCTGAGAGAGACTCCCCAGAGGGGTAGGTGCTGTGATGAAATTCCTCATGGGACGGCAAGCACAACAGCATGATAAATTTCAGTTAGACGAAGCAAGCCTGTTCTAGTTGTAAGGGACACAGGGCTGGATTCAGTTGAACACCTGCACTGAGGGAGATACGCAGCCCCCTCCCCCATGCTGTAATCTCCAAATCCCAAATATTTGTGGCTAGTGAGAGTCAACAGAAGTTCCTCATGTTTAAAACCTTGATTCTATCCTAGGTCTAGAATGAAGGGAATCATCAGATGTGAACTGCTGCTGCTGCTGCTAAGTTGCTTCAGTCGTGTCCGACTCTGTGTGACCCCATAGACAGCAGCCCACCAGGCTCCCCTGTCCCTGGGATTCTCCAGGCAAGAACACTGGAGTGGGTTGCCATTTCCTTCTCCAATGCATGAAAGTGAAAAGTGAAAGTGAAGTCGCTCAGTCGTGTCCGACTCTTTGTGACCCCATGGACTGCAGCCTCCCAGGCTCCTCTGTCCATAGGATTTTCCAGGCAAGAGTACTGGAGTGGGGTGCCATTGCCTTCTCCGGGAGATATAAAAAGTGATTTGAAGAACATGTGTGCATCCTTAGTCATGTCTGACTCTTTGCGACCCCATGGACTGCAACCCACCAGGCTCCTGGGTCCATGGGATTCTCCAGGCAAGAATATCGGAGTGAGTTGTCATGCCTTCCTCCAGGGGATCTTCCCAACCTAGGGATCGAACTCAGGTCTCCTGCACTGTGGGCAGATTCTTTACTGTCTGAACCACCAGGGAAGCCCAAGAATTCTGAAGTGGGTAACCTTTCCCTTCTCCAGGGGATCTTCCCCACCCAGGAATCGAACTGGGGTCTCCTGTATTGCAGGCAGATTCTTTACCAGCTGAGCTACCAGGGAAGCCCCAATTTGAAGAACAAGTATTACCAATGAATACTTAAGCAAGAACCAGAATCAGGATCAAGAAAATGAAAACCAAAATAATTTAGTAATTAAATAGAAATAAAGACATTCTCCAGTCTTCCTGGAGAGTGGAGTCTTTCTTCTATGTCAATATGTAATCAAGACTTTCTGGCAAGTGTACAAGACTTTCTGAGTGTACAAGGGAAACATGTAACTTGGAGGATGTAGACTGAATGTTGTTGAGGGCAGCATAAGGCCACGGGGAGAGCAGGGTACAGAGGGAGACAGAGAAAGGAGCCAGGAGAGGAATTGGAAGAGAAGGGAGGGAGCTGGACCATGTGAGCCCTTGGACCCTAGAGGCAGAGCTGGCAGAGGCTGGGAGAGGAATGATGGAGCTGGGGCAAGGATACAGTTCTTCTCTGCCAGGTATCCTGGTCCCTTGGATCCTCCTAGCTGCTTCTCATCTCATTGTCCTTCAGGGAAGCTGTCTGCTTCTTTGTTTCCCATGGCAGCCGCCTTCCCTTTATCAGCTCCCACCCAGGTGGGAGGGTGGGGGGTGTCTCATGCCTATGGCCCTCTTGCAGTCAGGTGCCAGAGCTGGGTCAAAAGTTAAACAGGTTGAGGGTAAGTTAATGATGCTTCAAAATGTCTAATCTCTTCAAATGCCCATCTGTTTCTTGGGCATTTCTCATAACATCATTCATCATAAGCCTGTCATTAGGTTTCCCTGAGTTGTCCTCTAGCAAATGGAAGGTAGAAACGTAGCACTACTTCCACCAAGCCCTCATAAACACAACGATAATCCAAACTTAGGCTGTACAGAGCTTATAAACAAGGACCAATAGTCAAAAAGGACTTTATAGAGAGAAAGAGTAATGCTCAGGGGTGTTAAGTCTCTCTGTAATCACAGCAAGAGGAGCATGGCTAACACATTGGTTTATAAAACGGACTGGCCTTTTGCAGAATTTCTAATGGGTTAGGTGGTTGATCTCATTTAAAGTTGTTATTCTCAGAGGTCGTATATAAAATATTTGATTTCTTTCTGAGGAAAACGTATCCACTTTCCTAGCCCTTAGCATCAAGTATTTGGATTGTTGAAATCAAGACTGCATCCTGTGTATTTGGGAAAGAAGACACGTTGGTGCAGAGCTGTCAAAAGAAATGCCTTGCTAGGACACCCACATTCCAGAATTGGGAGGTCATTCAAATAGAATGAGAAATGAAAACAATTAAAAAAATCTGGGGGGTGGCCATGCTGCATGGCATATGGGATCAGGGATTAAACCTGCGTGCCCTGCCTTGGAAGTGCAGAGTCTTAACCTCCGAACTGGCAGGGAAGTCTCTATTTACCATCATTTTAGTTGGATTTTTTTGAGAGAGAATAAAGTTTCAGCTTCAGCATCAGTCCTTGTTCATTGGAAGGACTGATGCTGAAGCTGAAACTGCAATACTTTGGCCACCTCATGCGACGAGTTGGCTTGCTGGAATGGACTCTGATGCTGGGAAGGATTGGGGGCAGGAGGAGACGGGGACGACAAAGAATGAGATGGCTGGATGGCATCACCGACTCGATGGACATGAGTTTGAGTGAACTCCGGGAGTTGGTGATGGACAGGGAGGCCTGGCGTGCTGTGATTCACGGGGTCACAGAGAGTTGGACACGACTGAGCGACTGAACTGAACTGAACTGAAATAAACAAAGATATCTAATTCACCATGTTTAACCAGACTCCTGATTGGTTTTGACTGAGTTGTTCCCTCAGCCTCATGCTCACGTTTTAAGGTTGTTTCTTCTTTGACCCAATCTATAGGTTTCTGCCAAATGAGTTTTTCTATGGCACAGCTCTAATTATTTAACCCCTCCCTTGAACATCCTTAAAATGACTCCCCATTTTACTACAGAACCTTAACACTAGAAAAGACGCTACAGGTTTTTCATACCAGCTGTCTGCTTGACGCTTGAGTCCTCTGTCTGCAGTGACTGGTCATGGGGCCTCTGCTGGAGTGAGCATCTCCGTGGGGAGGAACTTACTCCTCACTGGGTCATTCATTCCCTCACTGCACAGGTCTGTTTGTTAGAAAGTCTTTTCCTACACAGAACTGAAATCTTGCTTCTGTAACTGTAATTTGGGTCCAGTTTTTGACCCAAATTCTGACCTATGGATTCTCACATTAAAAGACTTGTCTGTCTTCCAGATGAGAGCACTTTATATAATTGAATTATTGCTGCTGCCATGAGCCTCCTAAGATCTTCTCTTTTAGTTAAAAAACCCCAGTTCCTTTTTACCATTTCTTATCTAACATTGCCTGCTGAATAGTGCCCAGAGCTCCAAACAGGGGAGCCTCTGTGGCAAGGGTCCCACTCCCCTCACCTGTCCTCTCTCAGCTTCCTCTGCTTTTGCCGAGCACTCCAGGCGCATGACTGGCCTTTTCTCTTACTCCCATTCTTTCCCTGTGATACTCTTTTCCTACTCTTTCTGTGAAAATCATTTCCACCTAAAGATGAGTGCTGATACACACCAAATTGTTAAAATAGTTAATCTGAGGGGATGGAACGGGGTGGATGAAAACGGAATATAGATTTCTTACCCTCCATAATTCTTAAAAAACAAGTAGAATTGTTGTTGATCATCTTTTAAACGATGATATTCAAGGGACTTCCATGGTGGTCCCATGGCTAAGACTCCACGCTCCTAATGCAGGGGGCCCAGGTTCATTCCCTGGTCAGGGAACTAGATCCCAATGCTGCAGTTAAGGGTTTTCATGCTGCAACTCAGAGTATGTTGCATGCTGCAACTCAGCTATGACCCAGCACAGTCAAATATTAAACTAAAAAATGCTATCCAATGTATTTTGCAAATGCATCCAAGTTAATTTGAAAATTATTTTGACAACAAATTCTCTCCATCAATTGCAATTCATCTCAAAAAGTTTCATGGTTCAAGAAACCTTGGCTTCTTGTTTCTAATGTGAGGTTCCCCACTCTGAACACTTGGAGCATTCGGGGGTAACTTTCTCAGTGATCTTACCTCGTTGCACTTTACATCATAGATATTTGTGTGCAAGCCTTACCTTCTTATCATATTGTAAGCCCCCAGACACAAAGGATAGTATCTTATTCCTTCAGGAAGCCCCTGCCTTCCAAACATACTTAAATGCTGTACCTACTGCAGGAGTGCAATGCAATTTATTAAAAGGGTGAGTTGGCGAGTTCATATTATAATTCACTCATACGCCTTCTAACATGGTCTTCCGTTGTTGCTGTTGTTGTTTTAATGAGGCGCGAGAACTCAGCCTCTGGTCAGCCACTGGGTGGCTTAACTAAACATCACACTTTCCAAGGTGCGGACAGGTGTTCTGCCTTTTCTCTTAAAGGGTTTTCCTCTTTCCTTAGCCTCATCTGTTTCCATGTCTGAGTGCATGAAGTTAACCCAGAGACCTTGAAGAGGGCAAAAGACTCTGGAGATCCGGCCAGAGCAGAGAGGGGGTGGAGTAGGAGGTGGGGAGGTGGCGGGTGGAGAGGAGACTGGGTCAGAGCCCAGGGAAGTGAACTCGTTCCTGTCACAGAAAAGCATCAAGCAGGAGAGTCAGAGGAGAAGAGACGACAGCAGGAGGGGGAGCAGAAGGCGGAGCCCAGTTAGTGTGGCACCTTCACAGAGGCAGCCGGGGTCGCTCCTCCAGAGGTAGGTCGCTCCCCGCAGAACCTCCCCACCTCACAAGTGCCATGAAGAGATCTTGCTCCATCTGGTGACAGAGTGAACGGAAAAAACAGGCTCTTTATCTCTGTTGAATCTGGGGCTGTGCCAGGCCCGAGGTGAAAACACAGTCCCTGTCTGACTCTCACACACGCACCACGCTGACTCCCACCTTCCCCTGTGGACAGGATGCGGCTCTCTCATAGCTCCTTACAGTAAGGACAGGCTTAGGCCAAGGTGAGGGTAGGGAGGCGGGGTGATCCCTGGCTTCCAAGTTCTCAAGGCTGTCCCTGGTGACAAGGGTAAGAAAACATAAGACCTCGCCGAGTTATCTGCCTGGCTTTTTTGAGTCCACTGGCCCACAGGCAGGTGTTCAGTTACAAAGAAAAGCGAACAGGGAAGAGGCAGCGTGTGAAGTGCCCACAGGGGGATGGTTTTGATTTTGTGGGTTTTGCACCTGAGGGCGTCGGTCACATTCTTGATTCCAAGTTCTGCCGTCAGTGCTGGTCTGCTGGGACCTCTCGTGGACTACCTGGATCCTCACTGCCCCCTTCTGTTCCCCCTGTCTCCACGCCGGCTCTCTCTTTTCCACACCGAGGGCTCCCAGTCTTGATTACTGAATGTGTTCCCTGATGAGGGCTTCCTGGAGAAGGTTCTGAGATGAGAGTTGTGCACAGATTTGTTCAGGAGATACACATATGAGGAAGTGAGAATGGCTAGGTTAGGACTGCAGGCGAAGCTGATTCCCACCATGGTTACGAATGAGGACTCAGCTGAGGCCATGCAAGCTCGAGAGCTGGCAGGACATTGAGAGCTTTCCCAAGGGTCCTTTGTGAGCCCTGCTTCAGCCAACCACTGATCGCTTCCCTCAGAAGGGGCCTAACCTCGGTGAAGCAGTTCCCTTGCGGGGAGCAGCCTTAGTCTCAGTACTAACATCCCAGCAGCTGGGGTGGGTGCGTTGGCCCTGAAGAGGGGTATGGCCAGAGCACCCCGGTGTCCACTGTCATGTGTTATGTCCTTCTAATTCACCTTCCAGAAGTTTATTCACCCACATATATATCCTTGAAACATAAGTAGGATTCCTTTGTGTCTTTTATTTATTTTTTCCTTTGTGTCTTTTAAAAATTTATGTAAATGGTATTGTGCTATGAATCTAGCCTCTACCCCACACGACACCCCAACTCCAGTTTGGAAGCCTATCCCTGTTGCTTTGTCCTGTGCTGAGTTGGTTCAGTCATGTTTGACTCTTTGCGACCCCATGGACTATATAGACTGCCAGGCTCCTCTGTCCATGGGATTCAGGCAAGAATACTGGAGTGGGTTGCCATTTCCTTCTCCAGGGCATCTTCCCCACCCAGGGATAGAACATGAGTCTCTTGGCATTAGCAGACAGGTTTTTTACCACTAGTGCCACCTGGGAAGCCTGTTGCTTTAAGTAGATCTGTTTCATTCCGTCTTACCACTGCACACAGTTTTGTCATTTGTAGTCACTGCCATTTACTCTTCTGTTCCCCTGTTAATGGACACCCAGAGCCACTAGCACTTTGCTACTGCCATCAGGGAGGTGATAGACATTCGGTGTGAGAACTCCCCCAGGGCGTGTGTACCCATGCAGTGACAGTGCTGGGTTCTGGGCTCCAAGAAGTCTTCATTTCAGTAAGTCCTACCAAACTGCCTTCTAAAATAACTGTGCTAGTTTTCACATTTATCAGCTTTCTTGTTTCTCTACATCCTTGCCAGCAATTAGTATTATGAGACTTCTGAGTTTTTGCTAATTTATTAGATGTATAGTAATGGGCCCCAACCGTTTTAGCACCAGGGACCGGTTTCACCGAAGACAATTTTTCCACAGGCAAGGATGGGATGGTTTGGGGATGATTCAAGTGTATTACATTTACTGTGTACTTTATTTCTATTATTATTACATCAACTCTACCTCAGATCAACAGGCATTAAATCCTGGAGGTTGGGGACCCCTGCTGGAAAGTGAGGCCTTATTTTTTTTCTGTGTTCTTCATATTATTTGTGAATTTAACCATCATTTCAAAGACTTGTTAGCCATTAGGATGTCCCTTTCTATGAACTACCTATTTATAGACCTATACTTTGCTCATTTTTCTGTTGTCTCCTCTTTTTTTTTTTTCTTACTAATTTTTTGGGATTCCCTGAACATCGCTGGGCTGCAAGAAGCACAAGCTGGAATCAAGATTGCTGGGAGAAATATCAATAACCTCAGATATGCAGATGACACTACCCTTATGGCAGAAAGTAAAGAGGAACTGAAAAGCCTCTTGATGAAAGTGAAAGAGGAAAGTGAAAATGTTGGCTTGAAGCTCAACATTCAGAAAACAAAGATCGTGGCATCTGGTCCCATCACTTCATGGGAAATAGATGGAAAAACAGTGGAAACAGTGTCAGACTTTATTTTTTGGGCTCCAAAATCACTGCAGATGCTGATTGCAGCCATGAAATTAAAAGACACTTACTCCTTGGAAGGAAAGTTATGACCAACCTTGACAGTATCTTAAAAAGCAGAGACATTACTTTGCCAACAAAGGTCCATCTAGTCAAGGCTGTGGTTTTTCCCGTGGTCATGTATGGATGTGAGAGTTGGACTGTGAAGAAACCTGATCGCCGAAGAATTGATGCTTTGAACTGTGGTGTTGGAGAAGACTCTTGAGAGTCCCTTGTACCGCAAGGAAATCCACCCAGTCCATTCTAAAGGAGATCAATCCTGGGTGTTCATTGGAAGGACTGATGCTAAAGCTGAAACTCCAATACTTTGGCCACCTCATGCGACGAGTTGACTCACTGGAAAAGACTCTGATGCTGGGAAGGGTTGGGGTCGGGAGGAGAAGGGGACAATGGAGAATGAGATGGCTGGATGGCATCACCGACTCTGTGGACATGAGTTTGAGTGAACTCCGGGAGTTGGTGATGGACAGGGAGGCCTGGCGTACTGTGATTCATGGGGTCACGGAGAGTCGGACACGACTGAGCAACTGAACTGAACTGAACTGAACATCTGTTAGTGCAAATGTCTTCTTCTAGGCATTACTTCTCTGCTAACTCGGTCGATGGTGTACTTCACTGAACAGCACTCTTTAATGGCAATGTCAACTCCAGCCATTTTTCTCCTTATGATACCTTTTCCTACCTCAAGGTCACAGCATATTATCATATATTTTCTTCTATTAGCCTATGTTTTCACCTTTTCCATTGAAGTGCTGACTCCACATAGAGTATATTTCCTTATTCAGTAATGAAATAGATTCAAATTTATTTTACCATGTATGAAATAATTGTTCTTTTTACCGTGATTCCTGATGCCAGATTTATCGTATGTCAAGTTTTCCGCACATAAGCCTTTTTTTGGACTTGCTCTTCCATCGCACTGGCCTGTTTCACTCTTTTGAGCAGGGGCACGTGCTAAGTCGCTTCAGTCATGTCCGACTCTGCAACCTCACAGATAGTAGCTACGATGGTATCTGTCCATGGGATTCTCCAGGCAATGGTATCTTATTATATACTGAATTTGTTTTTACTTATAAAAAAGAATTGTGTTTTATTCTCTGTTGGCAAGACAACGGCAAATTCATGCTCTGGAGGTAAAAATACAAAAAAAAAAAAAAAAGCAATATTTGGGCAGCCTCTTCCCTTTTGGTATCAAATAATGACCAAAAATGCTGCTGTAGTCTGGGAACTACTAATGTCTAAATTCTCTACTAAGATGTCACTAATTTTCATTTACATCCATTTTCTAAAATGTCAACACTGGGTAGGTGCTAACATGCCCTGTGCCCACTCCCCTCTCCACCCCAGCCTTCGCTACTGCTGCTTTCTCTTCTTCAGAGAATTCAGTGCCTGGAATTTCCGACTGAACCGAGTTTGGTGGGTCCAACGTGGTGTGCAGTGCTGCTGATTGGAAAGTTGGGCGAGGGCCAGAGCAGGAAAAATTGACAAGTCTTCCTCAGACACCATTAAGTAATACCTTTTCTGTCTCATTTCCCAGACTGACTCAGAAGGGGGTCTTGGAAGGGAGGAGAAAGAAAGCAGAGCTGGGAATGAATAGGGCAGCAGGGTCTACCAACCCTGTCAGGGAGCAAGGCTGGAGGGGCAGCCCTGCAGTGTCTCTGAGCTGAGCAAGGTAAACCAGCAGGCTCAGCGCACACTCCCTCTTCTATGTCCTTCCTTGTCTTCCCTGCGGCCTTCCTAGGTTAACACAATAGAAGCAACACTTTCTTTTGTGAAAGTCTTTATTGAATATGTTATTATACTGCTTCTCTTGTTTCTATTCTGTGTTTTTGGCCACTAGGCATGTGGGATGTTAGCTCCCAGACCAGGGAATGAACCTGCACCCCCAGCACTGCAAGGCGGAGCCTTAACCACTGGACCACCAGGGAAGTTCCCCCAGAAGCGATACTCTTCATCTCACTGAGTTCATGCAGGTGAATCCGGGGACTATCCACCTCAAAATTAGACTGATTACCTTTTATGACAACACTATGAAAAATACTTTTCACATGCTTTGAGCAACACTTTTTAAAATGGTTTCCCTTGTGGCTCAGCTGCTAAAGAATCTGCCTGCAATGCGGGAGACCTGGGTTCGATCCCTGTGTTGGGAAGATCCCCTAGAGAAGGGAAAGGCTACCCACTCCAGTATTCTGGCCTGGAGAACTCCATGGACTATATCCATGGGCTCGCAAGAGTCAGATACAACTGAGCAATTTTCACTTTAAAAATATTTTCTCCTCATCCGTTACCTCATGTGATCCTCATAGCACCCCTGAGAAAGTGAAAAGGCACAGACTCGCCCCTGTGTGTGCTCAGTCACTTCAGGCATATTCCACTCTGTGACCCATGAACTGTAGCCCACCAGGCTCCTCTGTCCATGGGATTCTCCAGGCAAGAAAACTGGAGTGGGTTGCCATTCCCTTCTCCAGAGAATCTTCCCGACCCAGGGGTTGAACCCACATCTCTTATGTCTCCTGCTTGGGCAGGCGGGTTCTTTACCACTGAGCCACCTGGGAAGCCCTGACCTGCCCCCGATGCCCCGTAATGATGTTAGACTCAGGCCCTGAGCCTAAGTCTTCCACTCTGCCATTGTCCCTCATATTTGATTAGTGTTCAGAGTTTTCTCAAAGAGGAAAAATAGTCTCTCAGGCATCTAACATGGACCTAGATTTTTTGTATCATAATATGACTTAAAAGATGCAGACAGAAGAATAGGTATGACTTCCCAACATTTGTAGCCTTCCACAGCTAAGAAATAATTAAATGCTAACAAAATTCTAAAATTAAAAAAAATTAACAGTGTTAGTCCAGTTGGAGCCATCATGTGACTTTCCTGCAGCTGAATCACCCTGTGGAGGAGCACAAAGCCCTGATTGCTCAGCTGTGGGTTCTTTTCATGTGGCTCCCCTAGTGCTTGGGTCCCACTGTTCTCCTGGATTCAAATTTTCTGATTGTTGAAAGCACCATGGCATCACTGGGCCTTCCCTTGGCCCAGATGCATCCTTGAAATACTGGGTCTGCCTCTCTCTTCTGCTTTTTCAAAGTCGATTCCTTCCTGAGGAAAGACAATTAGTAATTTGTATTAAACCCGGCTTCCCAGCATGAACCATAGTGAAATGAACCCTTTGCATGATGTAATTGGGTGATCCTCAGGGATAGAAGGAATCATCTCTAGATTTTGGGTCTTTTAAAGAATGATCAGCTTTTCCTTTTTGGGGAGGAGGTATGAGGAAGAAAATAAACACTGGAGAATGCCATTTTGCTCTCTGGAAGCCCTCATCTCTGACAAGTAGCTCATCTTTTTCTTGAGTCTGTGAGAGGCGAATCTCCAGCAGGGAGAAAATTAAAAAACGCTCAGCACCAGTTGCTACCCTGATGAATCCCATCCAGTTACTTAACAGGACACTGCTGTTATGTTCCTTTATTATTTTGGTTTTAATATTATTATATTCTCTATCGTTTGTCTTACCCTTGTGAAACTTTGGGGGATTAAAAATTGTTTTTCTGGGTCCATCCTTTTTTGTTTGGCATCCATTGATTTCTTTTGCTTCTGTTTTCATAACTGAGTTCAAAATTAATGTAGATTATTATTGATTCATGTATTTCTTTATTTACTTTCTTCTTGGAACGTAGCATCTAAGAGGTTAGATTCTGAAAACAAGAACATCAGTTACAGTAGGAGAGTTTTAGTGTAAAAAATAGCATAAAGTTGTGTCAACTTTTGCAAAAAGTGTGAATTACATTTCTCCTTTGCTGGCAGAGACCCCCTTTTCAACATGAAGCACTGAGGCAAGATGCTTTCAGTGAAGGAAATTCTTTCTTATCAGTTTGAACCTCACTAGCCTCTGGGATTCCAGCAGGTGCAAAAAGAGATTTTTTCCTCCCTTGGGGGACTCAGTTGTCTACCACTTGAATTTTGGTTCCATTTCAGTCATTGACAGATAAGGGGCCATACTCTCTACACAGCCCAAGGCCTTTGAAAATGACAGGGTCTTTCATAACCCATCATAGTTAGAAGAATTGGCCTGACCCACTGACACTATACGGTTAGGGCTCTCTAGCATGCTTTAGCTTTAGGAAGATTGTCTACCTCTTAGATCTATGAAGATACTCTTGTCCTCACTGAACTCGTGACACAGCCTCCCGGCCACCATTCCAACTCCTCCAGCCTCAGGGAGAGGGTGCCAGATAAAATACAGGACAGCCAGTCAAATTCGAATTGCAGATAAACAATGATTGGGTGTTGGTATGAGCGTGTACCAAACCTCCCAGGAGATGCCCTTACAGTTCTCTTTTTCTCCCCTGTCCTATGCCACACGTGCTCAGAGTTCAATGGTCCTTCCTCTGGCTCCTTTTTCTCTTTCAGCTTCTAACCTCTAGCAATCTTGGACTCCTGGCTTTTTTCAATCTCCTCACCTCCATCTCTGAAGCCAGGCTCTCCCCCACTCAGGGCAGCGGCTGACATTCTCGGGCCAAGGCAAGGGGTTGCAGGGAGGCCTGCCCCCAGCACCCCCCCTCCCCACCTGTCCCATCTCCAGCACAGCTCTGGTTTGCCAGGAGCCCTGTGTCCCTTGATCCCTGTCCCAAGATGTGTCTGTATCATAACTCCCCACTACCCTTCCAGTGCTCACCCTGTGGCTGGCCCAGTCCCCAATACGACCCAGAAAGGGGAGCAAGGTTTCTGCTCCTTGCCCCCTGGGGAGGAATGCCCATATGAGAGGGGACACAGGCCCTTCTAAAGTGTGGGGTCCAGCAGAGTCCCAGTGGTGGGTCTAAGGGTGGTACTGCCTGGGCACAAACTGGAAAGCAGAGTGACCATCCTCTGGGCTTATGGCCTGTGCTAGCTGAACTTCTTCATCTTCCATCGGAAGGTTCTATGAAGAGTGAGGTGCCTGGTTACCCTCACTTCCGCCATCATCCTTGCCCCCTCCTCAACCCTTCCTGGCCTCAGCCTCATCTTCCTTCTTCCATCGCTGCCACAGGATTTAGGGCTTCCTTCCCTCACTTGTCTGCTGGCTTCCCTGGTAGCTCAGATGGTAAAGCATCTGCCTACAGTGTAGGAAGCCCAGTTAGAGCCCTGACTCAGGAAGATCCCCTGAAGAAGGGATAGGCTACCCACTCCAGTATTCTTGGGCTTCCCTTGTGGCTCAGCTGGTAAAGAATCCACCTGCAATGCGGGGAACCTGGGTTTGATCCCTGGGTTGGCAAGATGCCCTGAAGAAGGGAATGGCTACCCACTCCAGTATTCTTGCCTGGAGAATTCCATGGACAGAGGAGCCTAGTGAATCCCAGTCCACGGGGTCAAAAAGAGTCAGACACGACTGAGCGACCCACACAATTTCTTCTCCTTGCCATAGAGATCACCGGAGACAGAGAGAGAGGGAGTGTGTGGGTGTGGTGGGAAGGGTCAGCAAATTTAATTTAACAAAATCTTGACAACAGCTTTAATTTACTGTGTTCTTGAGGCCAGAGGAACAGGTAGAATGCCGAAGTGACAGTGGAAAAGGATTATTGTTTGGGGGAGAATTCAACCATTCAACTGGTGGTCTTCACCCTCCCCCCTTCCCCTCCACCCCCTGCTTGGGGCTGAATTAGCTGGCTATTTTCCAACCCCTTGGTGTGTAGAGACACACCCACAGCAGCTTTCATCCCCTCCTTTCCTCCTAATAGACTAACTGCTGCCAAAGCTTCCAGCTTCTTTCTCCATGGTGACCAAGCCCCTCATTTCCATTTAATCTCAGCCTCCACCTCCCACAGTCGCCCTCCCCCCGCAAAGCCTGGCCCTTTCCTTCTCTGGTCCCCTTTGCATGCTTCTCACTTCTTTGCTAGTCTTCTGGCGATCTTCCCCCCACCAGCAATGAACACACATCAACATGTCCTGTGTTCCTTCCTTCTTCCTTTATCTGCCCCTTTCCTTCTCTTTGTCCCTTTGCCTCAATGACTCTTTGTAGCTCCCTTCCCGGCCCAGCCTCTGCTAAAGGATGCAAACATGCACAGAAGGGGGAGCAGAGAAAGGGCCCTTCCTCAGGCCCTGTGGCTGGCTCTGCCTGGACTCTGGATTTCCCAGGGAAGATGAGTCTATGGCCCCACTTCCCTGCCCAGCTCAGGCTGGAGGTCCAGGCCCCCAGAACAGTTCCCAGAGTCTGCTGCTGCTGCTGGAAACCACCCCTGGTGCCCCAGCCAGGCCTCTGCTCATATACAGGCTCTGTGTACAGGTGAACAGAAGGGCCAAGTCCGAAAGCTGGCCTCTGCACCTGTCTGGACTGTGGGGCCTGACTCTTAGTCTTATGACAAGTTTGCAGAATTCCCTTCATACCTGCTGTCTGCCCCAGGCCTTCCCATTCTAATCAGTGATTCTTTCGTAATGGAGAAAATGGCCTGATCACTTAAAGACAGTTTATGTTCCAGTCGTTTCCAACATACATGCATTCTTACCCAAGTTATCCTACTTGGGCCTTGTGACAATCATGTGATTCTGATTTTGCAGATAGAGAAACTGAGGCTCCATGAAATGGAACCTATTACCCAACTTTGCAACAAACATCTGGAGGAGCTGGGGCTAGAACCTGGCTTGTCCTCCTCCTGGTTCATTGCATCATCTTTCCTTTGGTGGTCTAAGAGGGAGCAGGGAGGGGAGAGGGCTGCCCCTTGGCACACAGACCAGGTGCCAGTGGGAGGGATGAGCTGCAGTTCTCCTGCTTCTGCCATGTCCCCTCAAGCCCATTTTACACTGTTAGACAATGCTTTGTGTGCGCTTCATGTTAATGTCTCTTTATAGATGTTTTAGTTCTGTCTGCCCCATATGCATGCCTGATTCTTTCCTGGACACTGAGCTTCTTGTGGACACTTTCCACTGCACAACTCCACCTCCTCTGTTCCCCTGGGTCAGCACAGGCTTCAGCCCACGGTCCCTGGGGTGTCTAACTTAAGGCCCTGCAAAGGGTGAGAGAAAACAGTCCTGACACCATGTGCACCGGGGCAGGCAGCAACCCAACCTAACTTTCTCCTTTTCCCTTCTTTCTGTTACACATCAGCCAGGCTTCTCAGCCTCCTTGTTAGCCTCTGTGAGAAATTAAAGTCCCCATAATCAAATCAGCCCTTGTAAATTCTCTAGAAGCGGCTCCAGAGCACCACAAAGCCGGCAAACCCCAGGCCCAAATCCATGTCAAATTTCATAGATATAATTTAAACAGGGATCAAAACCCACACCAACCCAGTAACTAAGGCTGCTCAAAATGCAGAGTTTATAGTCCATCTGCCTCTCTGCTTCAGGCAATCTGTATTAAATTTATTGCTAAGTAAAACAAACAAACCCAGGCAAAGGCAGGCTGGAAATCTGCATACTCTTTGGAGAATTAGCAGCCCTCTCGGGTTGGGAAGGCTGCCTCTCAATTTGCATCTCTAAGGAGTTGTGACCGGCCTGGGGGGCTGGGAGGTTCGGGCTGGGATGGAGACTGGCTGCAGGACTGCCCCCTGCTGGCAAATTGCTGAAAGGCAACCCTTTGACCGAGATGGACCACGGGGCAGAGGGTCACCGGTAGGAGTTGGGCTCCCCGGGAATAGTTGAAAAGAGAACCTGCAACTGAAGGTAGAATTGGAAGAGCAGAGAGAAGCGAGGGACTGAGAAAGAGATCCTTACTTGGAAACCTAAGACAGGGTGGTGGGGGGGAGCAGGGTGTGGAAGCCAGAAGCTGGGAACCTGGGAGGCCCTGGGGGAGGCTCAGAGATGTCTCTTGAGTTGTACAAACCAGGGACGGGGAGACTTTCTTGACTCCTCCCCCACTTCTGTCTCCCTTACCCTCTGCAACCGGTGGATCACAAGGCCCAGAACACAGGTCCTGTCCTGTTGATTGTTGACTGTCTGCCTGTGTGCTCCCCAAGGGAGCTGTGCTTGGGTTCTGGGCTGGAACTAGGGCTGGGCTGACTCTCTGATGGGGCTGTGCCTGCAGGGCCTGACACGGGGCTGAAACGAGGTGACCTCTGACCTCTGACCTCTGACCACTCACTGCTCACATGCTCTGATTCTATGCCTTTGTGTCCAGGGATTCAGGGATCTCTCATATGCTCTCCAGGGATGTTCTAAGGAACCCAGTTACTCTCCAAGATATTCCCATCATCCTTCACAACAGGCTTAAATGGCACCTTCCTCAAGGTGTTACCTCCCCTAACCCTTTTAGGCAGAGATGGGCTGTCCTCCTTTCAATGCTTCATGGATAGAAAGACATATACTGATAGACATATATAATCACACTGTGATAATTTTTGCATTTATTCAAATATCAGCCCTTTCCTAGAATGTAAAGTCCTTGAGCTCCTGGATGAGGGCAAGGGGAAGGGGCAGATGAGTGTCATGGTCATTAGTATGTAGCTATTCCTCTTTTCTTAGCCCAGTGCCGAATCATAGTAGATTCTGGCTAAGTATTTGTCATTTGTTAAACAAATAAATGAATTAAGAAGGTGTCACAAGATGATGAAGGTCTGGCTGTGCGATTTACCAGAGACCTGGCTGTCAACCCAACCTCCTCGTTCTCTCTCCCCCCTCTCCCTTATTTTTCAACTGTTCCATGGAGGTTCTAATTAGTTTCCCTCCTGAGTGACTCTCAAAGCCGCCTACCTCTTCTCCACTCGCTTAAGAGATCAAGAGCATGGGCTCCGGAATCAGAAAGACTCTTGTACTTAAAACTAGCTATGGGAACCCTAGTCTCAGTTTCTCTGTCCCTTGCCCCACCCCACCCCCAAAGACAATATGGATTTGTGGTTAGGAATAAGGACACCCAAGCTAGACTGCAGGTTTTAATCCTGGCTGCTCCATTTTAGCTGAGTGGCCCAAGGCAAGTGTCTTAATCTCTCTGTGCTCAACCTCCTCATCCGTAAACTGGAGTTAATAGAATCTACTTTATGTGGTGGTTTTGAGGATTAAAAGAGCTAATACACAAAAAGCCCTCAAAACAGTGTCTGGTACACAGTTAGCCTTAGCTAACTCAATTTTGTTCTTGTTTAGTTGCTAAGTCATGTCTTACTCTTTGCCACCCCATGAATGCCATGTTCCTCTGTCCATGGGATTTCCCAGGCAAGAATACTGGAGTGGGTTGCCATTTCCTACTCCAGGGGATCTTCCCGACCCAGGATTGAACTCGCATCTCCTGCATTGCAGGCAGATTCTTTATAGCTGAGTCACTGGGGGCTAATGTTAGCAATTATTAACAAAAAGCAAGGGAATTTTGCAGAATTGAAAGCAAGCACCTGAAGAAGGAACCATCCCAGCTGCTGCTCTGAAAGGCTAGGGGGAAGCTTATAGACAGAAAAGCAAAATATTTCCACAGGGAATGTATGCAGACATGCTGAAGGGAGATTCCACTGCATAGGGTGGCAAGGAAAGTCAACTACTTCTTTGCTCCCGTAGAATGCAAGCTGGCATTTTTTTCCCCTAGCAGAATCAGAATCATCAATGGGTGTGTCCAAAGTTTTACAAGGTAGAGCAGTGTCTCGGTGTTCAAGATCTTCAAGGGCACGTTTACTCATGAGACATCCCCCAGAGGGCTCCCCCTCACTTCCTCAGCCTTGTTCTTTCCACTCCTCCTCTGACACTACAGGCTCCGTCCACAGAGGTGCCCTGCCCTGGTTTCTCTTCCCCTGCCAATCCTTCTGGGAGCCTTCCCTTATCCCTAGAATTGGGCAAGGTGCACCTGATCTGGCCCCCTCCCATCCTGAAACATGTTAGGCTGCCCTAGCTGCCATAATAAAATGCCACCGAGTAGGTGGCCTAAACAACACAACTTTATTTTGTCATGGGTCTGGAGGCTGCCTGGCCCAGACAAGGTGGCAGCAGGGTTGGTTTCTGGTGAGGATTCTCCTTCTGGCTGGCAGATGGACCCTCCTCCCGGTGTTATCACGTGGCCTCTTCTCTGTGCGTGCGTGCATGGTGAGAGAGAAGGCTCTGACATCCCTTCCTCTTCTTATAGGGACACCAGTCCTACTGGATCAGGACCCCACTCTCATGACTTCATTTAATCTTAATTACTTCCCTAAAGAGGGGCTTCCCAGGTGGCTCAGTGGCTCTGACCAATGCAGGAGACGTGGGAGATCCCCTGGAGAAGGAAATGGCAATCCACTCCAGTATTCTTGCCTGGAAAATCTCATGGACAGAGGAGCCTAGCAGACTACAGTCCATAGGGTCACGAAGAGTCAGATGCTACTGAACATGCATGCACACATTTCCCTAAAGACTCTGTCTCCAGACACAGCCACACTGGGGATTAGGGCTTCAGCATGTGAATTTAGGGAGGATACAGTCCAGTTCATAACGCTCCATCAGACCCTAAGTTCCATGAGAGCAGGGCCTTTCCTCCAGCTTGGTCTTTACCCCCACCTCCTTGTGAGTCTCTGTAATTTCTACAGTACCTGCTCATAGCAAGGGCTCAGTAAATATTTTTTGAATGAATAAATCATTTTGTCAATTACCTGTGTTGATAGCAGGAGCTTGAGACACACAGACATTCAGATAGGATCTCTTGAGGTTCCCGACAGGAGGCTCCTTGCTAGCTCATGACAGAATGAGGACTGGAAGCCAGGGCTGCATACTCCCTTCTGTGTGCGTGCTAAGTCGCTTCAGTCACGTCTGACTTTCTGCAACTCTATGGATTGTAGCCCACCAGGCTGCTCTGTCCATCAGATTCTTTAGGCGAGAATACTGGAGAGGATTATTCTAATGGTCTTTTCAGAAACCTGGAATAAGAGTTGTCAAAGATCTGTGTACAATCTGGATTCTTTAAAACTCCTTGTCTGAGTTTCCTTGCACAGAAAGATCTCTGGTCTTTGAGGGACAAGGAAAAATTATCCCCCACTTTGTGTCTTTTGAGTATGGGTTGGTTTCCTCCCATGCTGAGCATCGGGAAAGCACTTGAAATGCTTCTTTTGCTTCCCCTCCATCTGCTTAGGGGCAACAGGACTGGGCTGGGGCGGGCACTCCCTCACCACAGGTTTGATTCCAAGCCCAGGTGTGTGGCTCATTGGAGGCCTCCTTCTCTGCTAATGGATTTTGTTAACTGTTTGTCATTTGCTTATGCAAATCTACCACTTTCTGCATTAAAATGAACCCAATTATAAAGTGAAATTTCACAATTAAACCACTTAGTGAAGGACATTAAGCGACCAGAAGGAATTGATTTGTAAAAAATTCAGTGATAATTACCAAGTGTTTCTGAAATGTGACTAAGTTCTAGGTTTCCCTTTAAACCAACTGGCATGTGTGCACATTTTCATATCCATACTACACACAGACACGTGTGTGTCTTTTCATACACCTGGTTTCCATCTTCTCACCACGGGACTTGTTCTTGTTCCTTCTCAGGGTCTAAATTTTCCCCAAATAGAGGAAATTCCACCAGCCATCAGATCATGTCTGCAAAGTTCTTGGAAACCTTCCAAGAGAAATGGCCACTGGGCGGAGGAAGCTGGGGTGGGCAGGAAAACAGAAGAAGGTGTAATGGTTTTAATAAAGCCTCTCTGCCATCTTGGTGATTGATTGATATATTTTGGCATTTGCTTCCCAGCTCTGCCGTAATCAATAGCAGTTATAGAGCGAGGAGCAGGAAAGGGTGGGGACATGGGGTGGAGCAGGATTGATTGCCTTTACAGGAAAGAGCCTTGCCTGACAATTGCAGTGCTGTGGCCACAAGGAATGAGACCCTGCTGTTCCAGTGAGACATCATCTTTCCTTAAACTCATCCAGGCAAGAGGGCAGAGAGTCTCGAGGCTTGGAGATGGAGCATCCTCATCCTGAAAAAAAAATGACTCTTTCTGGTATCTGAGGGAGCCAGACACACTCACTTCCCTCATAATGCCCACAGTTTGAGGGTGGAAACCGCAGTCTCTTGGGCTGGGCAGGGTAGGTTTGTTGTTGCTGTTGTTTAATCGCTCAATCGTGTCCCACTCTTTCATGACCCCATGGACTGTAGCCCACCAGGCTCCTCTGACAATGGGATTTCCCAGATAGGAATACTGGAGTGAGTTGCCATTTCCTTCTCCAGGAGATCATCCCAACCCAGTGATGGAACTCATGTCTCCTACATTGGCAGGTGGATTTTTTTTTACCACTGAGCCACCAGGAAGCCTTATGCCAAGGGTCTTAAAGAGGGAGAGAGATTGTATGCTGATGGCTTCAGGCTCTACCTATGTCCAGGAATGGAACCAGCTCACTCGACAGCATACCACATGCTCAGGCAGAATAAAGAAGAGCTGACCTTAGTTCAGACTGGAACCTGATTGCTCAGTTAAAACCCAGCCCTGCTTCTTAATGTGTGATCTCAGATGGGTTATTTAAACTTTCTGTACCTTGATTCCCAATCGGTAACATGGAGATAATAACAAGACCCATTTCCTAGAGTGGCTATGATCAGTATGAGAGTTCATATATGTAAAGAATCTGGAATAGGCCTGGTATATAGTAAATGCCATGCACATGTTGTTTTTATGATCTGACAGTGATGGATACCTGGGTTGGCACCCATGATTTATGGGTAGAAACTTAAGGTTACACATTTTTCTAATCAAACAGGGTCATCACAGCATTCACCTTCTGCTGAGGAGAACACAGGAGTCAGGACTCAGCCTGTACTTAATTCTCTTAGTACATCAGCCCATTAGCTACAGGATTTCTCAACCCTTTTTACGTTTTTTTTCTAAAAGCTTAAAAAAAAAAGACCAAATACAGATATACAGAAATAAGGATAAATTGGATTGGGAATGATAGCTTCAGAGCCTAACAAATCCAACCTAGACACGTATGTATTTGTTCAACAAACAAAGAATTTCTGCTGTGTGTGAGACAGTTTTAATTGATGTGACAGTTTCCATGTGTGAACCTGAACACCGTGTTGATCCATTCAGATGTGTAATCACCCCTCTGCAATGCCGTGCTAGCTTTCCTGTAACTGGAAATTTTGTGGCTCAGAACAATGTGCTCAAAACAGAAAATAGTTTATTAAAGAAAAACAAAATTGCCACAATATTTTTGTTGAAAACATATTCCTTTTTGAAGTATAGTTTTGTTTTCTTTTACAGACGTGAGTGAATTTTCAGTTTTGGCACATGAACTGATTTAGGGGGTTATTTTTATTTTTATTTTTCCAGTTGTAGACCTGGACACATGAGTAATAGAAGTTGGCAGATTGGCAAGCAGATACTAAGGAACACATTACAAACTCTTTTAAAGGCTAGAACTGGAAGGGACCCTAGAGATCCTCTAGGTCATCTCCTTCAGTTAAAGATGAGCCCAGAAAGGTGTCTTGGCTTTTGGAGCTTAGTCTTTTGATTCCAAGCCCAGTGCTATTTCACGTACCATGAGTTTGTACATTAGCCCTTCCCCTTTTTCAATTCTCCTTCTATTCTCAGATTTGTATATTTGATAATTCAGTTCAAGTTGGTGAAAATGCACTGAAGGCCTACTCAGTGCCAAACATTGTGTCAGGTCCCGGATGCAAAAATAAGCTGTGGACCCCACCAAGGAGACTGTAGTAGATGGTGTTATTGTGTCCATCTTTACTTCCTTTCGCCGTGAGAGGACTGTACTTAACCTGGGTCATTGATGTCAGATGTGGTCATGTGAGTAGCTTTGACCAATGAGGCGTGGGCAGAAGTGATATAAGTCACTTCTGAGCAGAGGCTTTTGGGGGCACTTTATGGTCCTGCCCACATTTTCTCTTTTCTGTCTGTCAGGAGAGTGGCTTGTCCTGAAGAGGGCTGCACCTTTAGCTGGGTACCACCTGCAGAGTAGATCCAGAGCCACAGCCGCCACGTAACGGGACGAGAGATAAACCTTCGTGCAGTGGGTGCCTGGGACTCTGCGGTGGCTCATCCTGCAGCATAGCTAGCACAAGCTGATGACTGCGGAGGAGGTCGCAGGCTAGTTAGGGAGTCAGCTTATTACCAGCTGACACATGGGGTGACGGATGCTTTGCTAGAGGGAGACACAGAAGAGCCAGACGTAGGCCGAAAGAGGGAAAAGGAACTGTGGGGAAGAGGTGTCAAGAAGGACTTTCCAAAAGATGTAGTAACTCTGAAGGGTTTTAAAGGTTGAAGAGAAATTCATCATCTTAGGGGCTTGGGAGGTTTGTTTTTTGAGGCATTCTAATCAGACAGATCAGCAGGCACACACATGAAATATCAAGGTGTGTTTGAGAATTGCCTGTGATGTCCACTCCTGGGGGCCAGGATCAGATCCCTTCATCTTTGAAGCCTATTGGGTATATGCAGACACTCAGATTAAAAACTGTTTATCATTTATTTTGTTTTAATTTTTATTTAATTTTGCATCATTTATTTTAATCAGAGCTTTGGCTAAAAATTTTCATCTGATCTCACACCCTGGGGATGTAAGCTGGACTGTGTATGAGCCACAGAGGCCCTTTTTCAAATGTTGAATTTTTGTTTTAATCACATAACACATATACATAGTTTGCCTTGCTTCTCTCCTTCATAGTCCCATTCTCCAGAGCAGTCACTCTGTTTTTATTGCTCATTTCTCTTTTTATTAAATACATGGCTGTGTTTTAAAATAATATCCTTTGTTGCTATTTCTTGATTTGCTAATTTTAGAACTCATATACTTTCTACCATGGTAGATGAGAACTTAGTTCTCCCACACAGTTCTCCCTCAATTTCATTCCTACACTTCTCCTTCTATCTTTCCAACGTAAACTTATTTTTCGTTAAATTGATATTTGTGTTTATATATTAATGGCTGTGCAAATATTTCTTCCCGAGTCAAGTAGTGTACTGTGACTGTGTGTCCTCTTTTGTACAGTTCTTTGTTTCTTCCTAGAGTTAATAATTGCCTCCTTTTATATTGACCTGATGTCCAAAGGTACTTATAATACATTTTTTTCAGATGGATTAACAATTCTGCTAATACTTGTCAATTTTTCCTACAGTTCCACTTTGTCCTCCAGTTATTCCTCCAAGAACTTTCTGTTTTTCTGCTCCAGTCTGGATTGGTTGCTCTTGGAATTGAAACAGTGGACAGTTGTCATCTTGAGACTTTCCTTTATCATCATTATGAGTATTTCCTTTACTGCCTTCCCACATTGGATCCTCTATTTACTGAATCCCTCATCTCTTTCTTTAGTGGACTATCACTGAACCCCACTAAACTCCAGCTTCTAATAACTTCTTAAGAATTGGTGCTCGGGAGGTAATTTTCTGGAGTCATTGGCTACCTGAAAATATTCTATACTATTCTGGCATGTGACTGATAATTTATTTTAGATAGAATTCTAGATTAAAAAATATTTTATTTCAGAATTTAGAGGATATTTTTAACATCTGATGTTGTTTTTGAAGAAGTTTGATGTTTTCTTTTTCTTGTCTGTTTTACTTGTTTTTTTCTCTTTAGAAGACTTTAGAAACTTTCATTTATTCCTCGTGATTTAAAATGTCATAATGATCGTGGTGGCAGGCACTGACTGGTATATATCTTTTTCTCATTTTTTTGTGCAGGGCTAATCAGGAAACTAACATCCTTTGTTTTTCTCCTAGTCTTCTCTTTTTTCTTTTGCATTTTCACTCTTTGGAAGATTTCTTCAGTTTTTGTCTTCTGGATCATGTGAGTTTTTGAAAAAAATTTTAATTATATTTTTAACTTAAAAGAGGCTTATTTCATTTAATTTTTTCCTTTTCATTGTAGCCTCTTCTTGTTTTGTGAATACAATCTTCCCTTTTATCTTTGTGGACTGGTGTTATTGCTGTTTCTGAACTTTTGTTCCTTGCAAAATTTCTATCGTCAGATCCCTTTTTTCTCCTGTTTACTTGCTCCTTTTTTCCTGTTTAAAGCTTTAAAAATTAAAAAAAAAAACCAACTCTGATGATTCTCAACTGTTTATTCACATTTAAGAAAGAGGCACTAAACGTTGATTTTGGAGGCTTGTTATGTAAGTGCCAGAATTTGCTGACCGGTGGGCTTTATCAGGGTGATTGAGTGGAAAACAAATCTTTTTATTGAGGGAACTTCAGATTATCAGTAACTGGAGTTCTCTCTGGGGCCGATCAATTCTTCAGAGTGGAATGTTTTAATCTACTGGCTGGTAGGTTCAGAGCTGCTAGGTGGGTCGGAGACAGACGAAATCTCACCCCTCCTCCTCACTCTTCACGCTCCGCCATGCTTGGTGTTCTCAAGTCCCATATTGTGCTTATTTAGTTTCTCCAAAGAAAAAATTTCTCATTTCCTGAAGGATAAAGGGCATGACTGACTGGCTGTGTTGGGAGAGGAAGGACTCCTTCCACAGACAGACCTTCCACCCATGCCCCCTGTCCAACCAGGCATCTGAACTCAGCACCACAGTGCTTGGTGCCGCCAAAGGCTGAGCTTTCCAGGGCTCTGTAGGGTGAGTCTGCCCGTTTCATAGACCCTTGGCTTGTGATTCCTCTCTCTGTTGACCCAGTTACCACTCTTTCTCCTTCTTTCTCTTAAAAAAAAATTATTGTGAAACTCTCTAATTCTCAGTTTTTCCCTGTCACACTCTTGTTCTTGGTTCGTGCCTTTGTAGTTTGTTTCTAAAGGGTAGGCTGTTGACCCACAGGCTCACAGCCTTCCCTGGGGTGATGCCTGTGTCCTGGAGAAGAAGGGGATGGGTGACTGGATGCCCGTCTGGGTCTCACAGCTCCTGAATTCCCCTTGCTGGCTCCTCTTCTTCATATTGTCCCTTGAATGTTGGTGTTCCTCAGGCTTCTGACTCTTGTGGGCCCTGTGTGTGCTAAGTCACTTCAGTCGTGTCCGACTCCCTGTGACCCTATGGACTGTAGCCCACCAGGCTCCTCTGTCCATGGGATTCTCCAGGCAAGAATACTGGAGTGGGTTGCCATGCCTTCCTCCAGGGAATCTTCCTGACCCAGGGATCGAATTTGTGTCTCTTACGTCTCCTGCATTGACAGGCAGCAGCACCATCTGCTGAGCTAAAGACCGGGGCCAGGCCCACTCTCTGCTCTGCAGCTTCTTTCTCTCAGCTCACAGCCTGGTTTTGGCTCCAGAACTGGAGAAAGAAGCCGAGAAGATGGAGGAGCAGGGCTGCTCTTTGCCAACTGCTCGAGGCCCCTGGCTCTCTCTTCCTTTGGTCTGACCTTGCTGCTTGTCTGGCCTTAAAGTGGTTTCTCGTGACCCCAAACAGGAGGGGCTCCCAAACTGGCCCAATTATACGGGCCTCATGGGAAGGCAGGCACGTAAGGAAAACCTCTTTTTTCCTGGCCCAGCTCTGTCACTCATTCCAAAATGAGTCAGGCACCACACTAGGTGTTGGAAGTACACTTGGGAGAAAAGCAAACTGGATCCTCCCTGGATCTTATCATCTGGTCCCAGGAAATTTACCAACAATAACAACAAAATGAAAGCCTGCCACTCCATAGTACAGAAGCCCCGAGTATGTCACTACCCAGCTCCTGTTTCTCAGGCCTGCGGTGGGAGGGGGAGGGGGGCTCATGGGGAACAGGGGGGCTTTTGAGTAGGGGGCTGCTTCATGTCTCCCTGTCATTTGCATGTTGGCTTTCCTTCCCTTGTCATTTTGGCAAATTCCGTCTGTTCTTTAAAACTGTTCAGTAGGCTCTTCTGCAAAGTCCTCCCTGACCTGCTCCCCAGCCTTAACCACACTCCTCCTAACCCCTCCCTCCTGATATAATCAATAATGTCCTGGGTTAGGCACTGCTGCAGGGGCTGAGGGGCCCAATGTGGGGAGACCCTGAGCAGTGTGTGGGGACATGCGCCTTGGGTTGAGCTCTCCCACACACTCTTTTGGCTTTGGGCAAGTGAATTAACCTCACTGAGCCTCAATCTTCTTATCTGTAAAATAAGGATAATAAAATCCACTGCAAAGCATTTGGGTGGAGATGGAATGACTATGGTACGTAACGGGAGCATATAACTGGCTCTTAGATATTGTCTCCCTCCCCTTTCTCCTTTTAAGGAGCTTCCAGTCTCATAAGGGGAGAACAACAAGCAAATCAACAAATGTCAGAAGTGCTGTGATTAAGGACAGTGATGTACCTGCTGTCGATGTATGATTCTACTTCCTTGTCCCGCCACTTGACTGTGAGCTCCTGTGTTAACAGGGTTTTCCCCAGCACAGAGCACAGTGTCTGGCACTCAGGGTTGCTCAGTAAACACCTGAGTAAACAAAATGGGAATGACTCCTGATCACAGCTATATTTATTTATTTATTGGCTGTGCTGGGTCTTCACTGCTGCATGGGATTTTCTCTAGTTGCGTCGAGCCGGGGCGCCTTGCTCGCTCCTTGTGCTGTGCAGGCTTCTCAGTGTGGAGGCTTCTCTTGTGGAGCACGGGCCCTGGAGCGTGGGCTCAGTAGTTGTGGCACATGGGCACAATTGCTCCACTGCCTGTGGGATCTTCCTGGACCAGGATTCGAACCTGTGAACTTTGTTTCGACAGGCAGATTCTTAACCATTGGCCCACCAGGGAAGTCCCTGATCACAGTTTGATAGAGCCGTGGCCAGTGGTGCCTTCTCTTCAACATGCCCCCCACCAAGTTGTTCCTACCTTAGAGAAGGGGAAAGTATGTTTTATCAGACATCTGGGTGAGAATCTTCCATCCTCACCAGAGGCTAATTTTTCCAAACATTATCCAAGTTTGGGACACGAGTATCTCCCGCCCCTCTGGGATGGTGGAAGTAAATGGACATGGATGGGGGAAGACTCAGCTGAAGTCCTCCTGGTGGGCCAGCCCCTCTCTGCCTCCTTCCCTCTGAGCAGCCAGACATGCAGACCTCCCTCCGTCAGCTTATCCATCCTCTTCAAATAAGTCTGTCTCCCAAGAACCAAACATTTTCTCTCCCTTTCCCTGACTTGGAATGAAACGACTTAGCCCATCGACAGTTTTACGGTCCCTCGCCTTCCATTCCTCTTGTCAAGTCATCACACTGGTGAGAGCCCAGCCCAGGCTGATTTATGCAGCTCTCCCCGGCCCTGGTGGATTCGGAGTCTGGAACAATGAGACAGGGCTATCCATCACCCCTCTGTTCAGATCTCCCTGGACTCATTGGGAAGGAAGGAGGGGTGGGTGGCAGAGAAGACAGCCTCAGGGGTTCTGCCCAGAGAGCATTTGTCACATTGATCGAAGGCATAGGGCAGGAGAGGGTGGGGGGATTGGGGGCTTTTTAGCTCACCCCAAGCCTACCCTGTGACAGCAGAGATTGAGTGGAGGGGGACAAGGGTGAGAGAACACATGGGGAGGGCAGGAAGGGAATTAGAACTCAGAAGGCTGCCGGTGACCACCAGTGCTACCCTCGTGTGCTCCAACTCAGAATGTAGCAAGCAGCCCCAGGTTCAGCTATGGTGGACGACCACCAGCTTCTCCATCCTATCGGTACCATCCTATAGCACCGTGCCCGCTGCGTGGTAGGCATGCTGGAGAGATACGGATTTGTTGATTGACAAAGCCTCCTTCCTCCCTTACCTGATCTCAGGCTCAGAGACCATTCTGAGAAGTGCTGGCACACAGGTGCATGCTGCCTCTGTGGATGTGTGGGTGTGGGTCCTACGTATTCATCTGGGATGAGTGTGGGTCTGTGTGTGTGTGCACAGGTGCATGTGTATGGCACACACATCCACACAAGCCCACACACGAGAAAGAACTTTCTGAGAGTCAAGCTTCTTAAATTCTCGAGTGAATAACTCAAGGAAAACCATGGCATTGGCTTCTGTGAAGAATTTAATGATTGAGGCCTGGGGCTGGAGGGTGTGGCGTAGCCTCTAAATCAGCAGTCCCCAACCTTTTGGGGGCAATCTTTCCATGGACGGTAGTGGGAGAATGGTTTTGGGATGATTCAAGGGCTTCCCTGGTGGCTCAGACAGTAAAGGTTCTACCTGCAATGTGGGAGACCTGGGTTTGATCTCTGGGTTGGGAAGATCTCCTGGAAGAAGGCAAGGCTATCCACTCCAGTATTCTTGCCTGGAGAATTCCATGGATAGAAGAGCCTGGTAGGCTACAGTCCATGGGGTCGCAAAGAGTCGGACGTGACTGAAACAACTAGCATGGCACACACCTATTACATTTATTGTGCATTTTATATTTCTATTATTATTACATCAGCTCCACCTCAGGTCTTCAGACATTAGATCCCAGAGGTTGGGGACTCCTGCTCTAAATGCCTTCTCTACTTTTGACCCCTGTTCAGCCAACACAGGAGGGGACTGTTATGTGATTATCACCCACAAACAACTCGAAAATGTCATTGCTCCCAAGGACCCCACCCTCTGGTCTTGGGGATCACTTCCCAGGAAACACACTGTGGCTGGAGAAGTGACAGTTCCCTCTACTCCCCAAGCAGAGGGCTGGCTGCAGCGCCGTGCATGCCACTTCTGGCCATGAGCAGACTCTGGGGAGAGCATGTGGTTGTCAGGAAATTAGAGGCTTTGTTCAAAGCCAGGAAAAGAAAATCGACGCCCAAATCTGGGAGCTGAAGAAAAGAGAATTCAAGAGCCGCGGGGCGGTTGTGGCTTTGTTGTGTCTTTTTTGTTTTAGTGCTGCTGAAGCAATAACATGTAATGGCCCGAGCGACGCTGCCTCCCAGCGCCTGGGAAGTTGGCTGACCTGAGGAGAAGCCAAGGGTGGCTAATGAGTCATTAAGAGTCTTTATCAAATTAGGATTATAATCCATCTCAACATGCAGAGGAGAATGTTTCAAATTATCTGCTTTCTTAATTGCAACTCAAAGATTTGGCAGGAAATTATCATGAGAGATAACGTCTGGAAATTGACGGATTGTGCTGATGTGTGTCTAAGTTTCCAGAACCGTAATAGCTGGAGAATTCATCCACACACGTGCATTGTGCTGACACTGATCCTTGGATGCACAGACACCCCTGCTGTGCATACTGATTCAGCGTACCACCCAGACAGACAGACAGACACAAACACAGTAAGTCTGCCCACGGCACATCAAGCCAACAGCATTTATTAGGCAATTGATAGGCCGAGGTTGCTAACAAATGCTGAGAGATTGGGAAGGACAAGATATAAAAGAAACACTCCTTGGTTTTGAAAAGTTCAAAATCTGCTTTTAGATATAATGCATACTTGAAATTTTTTATTTTTACTTAAAAAAATTTTTTTTAGCCCATGCTGTCTGCTGTGTGGGAGCTTAGTTCCCCCACCAGGGACCAAACCCGAGTTCCTGGCATTGGAAGTGTGGAGTCTGGACTTCCACTAGACTGCCAGAAAAGTCTCTGTACTAGAAATGAAAGAACACGTTCAAAGCAGCCTTCCACTGCACACTGCTAGAGTGGAAATGTGAGCATAAGAATGCAAAAAGATCCAGGACATGGGTGTCTGGATTAAGTAGAGTTTCTGGAGAGGCTGAGTTTTGACGTGAGTGTGGCCTTTCTCACTGCAAGTTGTAATAGAGGCCAGTAGGGAGGAAAGCAGAGGAAGCCAAGCCAAGTCTGTCCAGAGGTCCTGGAAAGGGTGGGGCTGGATGACAAACCCTGGTTTGGTTGGAGAATCCAAGCTGAGATTAAGCCAGGAGAGCTTTAAGCTCACTCCTTCCTTGCCCCTACAACCCAGGCTCACTTTCTCTGCCTGTAGAATGGGAGAGGGATCTAAAGGCAAACACCTGTAAGACCCCTGTGTGTTCAGGGAGGGCAATCTGTTCATCCTTAGAGTCCAGGGGCTTGGGATGTGCCTGGTCAGCCTGGATGCTGAATGGGGAATAATACTCTGGCACGTTGCTTAGCGACTCTCAGTCACACTCACGCTGAAGAAGGAGGCATGAGAGAGTGAGGGAGGGAAGGAGTGGACGTGCATGCTTTTTTTTTTTGGAGGAAGCAGTGCAGGACAGTGGTTTGGAGTGCGGGTTCTGGAGGCAGGATGCCTGAGTCCCCTCCTGGTGACAAGTTACTCTCCTCACCTAAGCTTTCATGGGAATGCTGTGGGGAGTTCATGAGAAATGGCATGCTGAGCACTTTACATGGAGTCTGGCACTGAACAAATACATCCATACATATTGGCTATTATTATTATTGGCGTCACCTGATTTTGTCCTTTTTGGCTAAGCAAGCCGTGTTCCCCGTGCTGCGTAAGTTGGATATCTTGCTTTCTCATTAGATCACTCTTCTTCACCCTCCTCCTATGAAGTGACAAGACATGACCAGCTTCTGCCGGGGCTGTGGCCCTCTCCCCTTCCCAGAGTTGTTGCTTGGTTCTCAGAGCCCTGCCGTCAGGCTGCTGTAGGTCCCAGCCACCAGAATGAAGTTGGGCGTCCAGCCGTGCGAAATCTTCAGCTCAGGAGGGCTTAGAGGTTGGCTGCAGCATTAAGGGCAACAAATACAGATAGAGTTCATCCCTGGAGACGGGGAGGACATGGTCCATTGGATGGGTGGAAGGATGCAGGGAGGTGATGGTGATGGTGGTGAGGATGGGGATGGAGCTGAGGGAGAGGATGGTGAGAGAGGGTGACAATTGTGATGCTGATAAGGTGGCTGAAAAGGATATGGGGGCTGGGTCCCTCAGTACAGATAGGAGAAGAGGTCTTTGTTTTGGAGGGGGTGTCTCAAATACTCCATGTAACCGCCCCTTGGACTGCAAGGAGATCCAACCAGTCCATTCTAAAGGAGATCAATCCTGGGTGTTCATTGGAAGGACTGATGCTAAAGCTGAAACTCCAATACTTTGGCCACCTAATGCAAACAGCTGATTCACTGGAAAAGACCCTGATGCTGGGAAGGATTGGAGGCAGGAGGAGAAGGGGACGACAGAGAATGAGATGGCTGGATGGCATCACCGACTCGATGGACATGAGTCTGAGTGAACTCCAGGAGTTGGTGATGGACAGGGAGGCCTGGCGTGCTGTGATTCATGGGGTTGCAAAGAGTCGGACACGACTGAGCGACTGAACTGAACTGAACTGAACTGAACCCTGGGGGCAGAGGAGGGGGAATCTTAGCAACCTCTGAAGTCCGAGGGAGGAGGCACTGGGTGTCCTGCTGGCCTCCCCTCACCCCATCACCCATCGGCTGCCAGAGTGATGCATGATCAATGATAAAACTTTCAGCATCCGGACAGTTATACCAGGGCAAAACTGAAGCCCAGACAAGAGGCTTTAATACAAATCAAATGCAAGTGACATAATAATTTTCAATTTTCTAATAGCCACATTAAAAAGGTAAAAGAAACAGGTGAAAATAGTTTTAGTAACCTATTTTGTTTAACTCAATGTATTTAGAAGACTGGCATCTCAGTATCTCATTGTTGCTTTTGTTTAGCTGCTAAATGGTGTCCAACTCTTGTGACCCCACGGACTATATATAGCCCCCCGGGCTCCTCTGTCCACGGGGTTTCCCAGGCAAGAATGCTGGAGTGGGTTGCCATTTCCTTCTCTAGGGGATCTTCCTGACCCAGGGGTGGAACCTGGGTCTCCTGCATTGGCAGGTGGGTTCTTTACTGCTGAACCACCAGGGAAGCCCGCATTATCTCATACGTATAAGCTAATTATTGATAAATACTTTGCGCTCTTTAGTATACTGTCTTCTAAATCCATTATGGGCATTACGCTTACAGCACATCTCAATTTGCACACCAGTGCTCAGCAGCTTCTGGTGGCCAGTGGCTGCCGGGTGGGACAGCACAGCTTTACATCTTTCTTTTGGCGACCAAATTCTTGGGATGCCATTTCCCACAAATGCCTCATTTTTTAATCCATTAAATATTAACTTTTTAAATTGGAAGACACTTGCTTAGTTAGTTCCTGCTGTACAACCACATGAATCAGCCATATGTATACATATATCCCCTCCCACGAGTGGCTCTTTCTGGCGATCATCTTAGCATGTTCCAGTCTCAATATCCTCTCTCCCAGTAGTCCTCTTCCTCAGTTCTTTCAGACCGGCTGTAACACTGCCTAGTCCTTGCTAGCACCTGGAACAAAGTGCAGAATCACTCCAAACTCTTTCCTGTTTCCTGCAGAGTCCCTCATCTGGAGCTAAGGCCTGGCAGTTCCCTTGAGAGCTTATATATTTATGTGTGTGTGTGTGTGTGTGTGTTGGGAGTGGGGGTGGGGGTTGGCAGAAGTAAGGCATGGGTGGGAGATAGTGCTTGAAGAATCCCCCCAAACGTATGTCGGCACCATAAGAACGATGGGTTTTCTGAAAGGCTTTGGGGACCATATTGCTCCTCTGTTAGAGAAGCCGGTTAGAGACATGACCCAATTAGCTGCCTGTCTATGCCCAGAGGACAGGCTGCAACCCCTGTGCTTCAGAGGGTGGGAGTGGAACTCAATGGAATACCCAGAGAGGCTTTCTCAGGTTTAAAAAAAAAAAAAGAATCAGAGTATGAGGGGCCTCAATGTCCCCTCTTGCAGCTCAGAGCACAGTCCTGGAGCTCTGCCTTTCGGAGGATTTATAGAGGTTGAATTTTCACTGCTCTGGTCCCCAGCCCCAGTCTCCGAGGGAACGTGCCTTCAGGCATTTAATCAGGAGCAGAATCTTCTCCCTTGGCCCTGACTGTGGGAGCACCACTGTCCCACCTGGTTCCAGGGTTAGGAGAGGGCCTTAGGTAAAGAGTAAGCACCGTTTTCTGCTTTCCCTTGCTCCCATTTTCTGTGTTTTCAGCCCTCAGAGCCTGTTGCAGTGTTCTCAGTAAATGCTATCTCCCATCCTCAGGCCAATTAAAGAAGCTCTGTAATAAAGGCATGGGCAAGTGCCATGGAAACCCTGGGAAAGGGCCATTAAATCTAATGGCTCTGCTTATTAGGGAGCCTCCGGTGTGCCAGGGACTGTGCTGAGCTCCTTGCCTTCAGTTCGTCCTCTCATCTCCATGGCCTCACTAGTTGGATATTATCATCATCCTCATTTCACAAGGGCAGAAATGGAGACTGGGAGAGCATCAGGAGCCTCCCAGACACATGGCTATTTCATGACATGGTGGAGATTTGAGTCAGGTCCTTGTGCTTCCAAAGTGAGTGCTCTCTGCCGCAAGAACCAAGGAAGTTTTGAAAACAGGTGATATTTTGGTGAAGTCTCGACAGCACATACAATTTTGGAAGGTACAGAAAGAACAAAAAGTCAAGGCTGAAGGCACAGCGTGAGCAAGTATGGAAAGTGTTGGGTGCACGTGGAGTGTTTTCACATCCGTGAGTGCCCAGGGTGGCTAGGATGGAAGTGCCCAAACCTCTCCATCAGAGTGACTTTTTAAAACATTAAGAAACTTTATATTTTAGAGCAGTTTGGGGTTCATGGCAAAATTGAACAGAAAGGATGCGGATTTCTCCTATAGTCTCTGCTTTCCGCCCCCACATGACCTGCTTCCCTCATTATCAACATCTCCCATCAGAGTGGAACATTTGTTATCACTGATGGACCTACATTGCCACATCATCACTCGGAGTCCATAGTCAGCAACAGGGTTCACTCTTGTCACTGTATATTCTGTGGGTTTGGGTAAATGTGTAACGGACAAGCAGTCATCATTATCAGTTCATTTCAGTTCCTCAGTTGTGTCCGACTCTTTGTGACCCCATGAACAATAGCACACCAGGCTTCCCTGTCCATCACCAACTTCTGGAGCTTTCTCAAACTCTTGTCCATCAAGTTGGTAATGCCATCCAACCATCTTATCCTCTGTCTTCCCTTTCTCCTCCTGGCTTCAGTCTTTCCCAGCATCAGGGTCTTTTCTAGTGAGTCAGTTCTTCGCATTGGGTGGCCAGAGTATTGGAGCTTTAGCTTCAGCATCAGTCCTTCCAGTGAGTATTCAGGACTGATTTCCCTTAGGATTGACTGGTTTGATCGCCTTGCAGTCCAGGGGACTCTCAAGAGTCTTCTCCAAAACCACAAGTTCAAAAGCATCAATTCTTCAGCACTCAAGTTTTCTTTTCGGTATAACTCTCAGATCCATACATGACTACTGGAAAAACCATAGCTTTGACTAGACAGACCTTTGTTGGCAAAGTAATGTCTCTGCATTTGAATATGCTGCCTAGGTTGGTCATAGCTTTTCTTCCAAGGAGCTGTTTCATTATAGTACCATACAAATAGGATCATATATCATACATACATCATCATTATAATACCATACAAAGTATTTGGCTGCCCTAAAAATCCTGTTCTCTACCTATTCATATCCCATCCCCTTCTCTAGATAGAGAGGTCTGTCTAGTCAGAGCTATGGCTTTTCCAGTAGTCATCAGCCCTAGCAACCACTGATCCTTTTACTGTCTCCACAGTTTTGCCTTTTCCAGAAAATCAGATAGTTGGAATCATTCAGTGTGTAACTTTTCAGGTTGGTTTCTTTCCTTTAGTAATACACATTTAAGTTTCCTCCATGTGTTCTCAAGGCTTGATGGTTTCTTTCTTTTCTAGTGCTGAATATGATTCCACTGTCTGGATGTACCACAGTTTATCTAGTCACCTACTGAAAGACATCATGTTTGTGTCTGAGGCTTGCCAACTATGAATAAAGCTGCTGTGGAAAATCCCATGGGTGGAGGAGCCTGGTAGGCTGCAGTCCATGGGGTCGTGAAGAGTCGGAAACAACTGAGTGACTTCACTTTCACACATTGGAGAAGGAAATGGCAACCCACTCCAGCATTCTTGCCTTGAGAATCCCAGGGACGGGGGAGCCTGGTGCGCTGCCGTCTATGGGGTCGCACAGAGTCGGACACGACTGAAGCGACTTAGCAGCAGCAGCAGCAAACAAACATTTGTGAGCAGATATTTGTGGGAATGTAAGTTTTCAGTCCATTTGGGTAAACACCAAGGAGTGTAGTTGCTGGATCTTACAGTAAGATCCATGAGTAGTTTTGTAAGAAACTATCAAACCATTTTCCAAAGTGACTGCACCATTTTGCATCCCCATCAGCAATGAACGAGAGTTCCTGTTTCTCTGCATCCTCACCAGCATTTGATGTTGTCATGTTTCTCTGCATCCTCACCAGCATTTGATGTTGTCATGTTTCTCTGCATCCTCACCGGCATTTGATGTTGTCATGTTTCTCTGCATCCTCACCGGCATTTGATGTTGTCATGTTTCTCTGCATCCTCACCGGCATTTGATGTTGTCATGTTTCTCTGCATCCTCACCAGCATTTGATGTTGTCATGTTTCTCTGCATCCTCACCGGCATTTGATGTTGTCATGTTTCTCTGCATCCTCACCGGCATTTGATGTTGTCATGTTTCTCTGCATCCTCACCGGCATTTGATGTTGTCATGTTTCTCTGCATCCTCACCGGCATTTGATGTTGTCATGTTTCTCTGCATCCTCACCAGCATTTGATGTTGTCATGTTTCTCTGCATCCTCACCAGCATTTGATGTTGTTCCTGTTTCTCTGCATCCTCACCAGCATTTGATGTTGTTCCTGTTTCTCTGCATCCTCACCAGCATTTGATGTTGTCATGTTCCAGATTCTGGCCAGTCTAATAACTATTCAGTGGTATCTTGTTTTAATTTGCATGTGCCTGATGACAGCTGATGTTGAACATCTTTTCTATGCTTACTTGCTGTCTGTATACCTTCTTTAGTGAGGTGTCTGTTCAGGTCTTTTGCCATTTTCTAATCAGGATGTTTGTTTTCTTAATGCTGAATTTTAAGAGTTTTTAATATATTTTGGATGACAGTCCACTATCATGTCTTTGCAAATATTTTTTCTCAGTGTGTGACTTGTCTTCTCATCCTCTTCATGCAGTTGTTTTAACAATATGGATGCCCAGGCCCTTCTCCAGACCAGCTTCCTTCAGGGCTGGCACCAGAAACCCTGAATTATAAAGAGGTTTCCCAGGGGATTGTCCTGTAGGAAGTCCATGGGCAGCACTTGGAACCACTGAAGCTGGAGTTGGGAGGTGTATGCAAGAATACAGGAGATAAGCTGAAAGGTGGCCAGGGCCAGCCGAGGAGGAGGAGGTAAGGAATGTGTCACTGAAAGCCACCTTTTTTATTATAAGGACCAATAAACATTTTAGGCTAAATATTATAAGCAGTGAAAAGTGATTGAGGATTTTGAGGGGAAGCCAATGTGTGAGCCAACCTTTGTTTTAGGAAGAACGTTTTGGTGACAGTATAGAGGAAGTATTGGGCATGTTGGAGTAATGAAACCAGTTAGAAAATCATCAAAATACTTGAGGTGATTGGTGATAAGTCCCTGAACTGGACTGGGGCAATGATGGAGAAGGAAATTCCATTCCATTCCACAAAGTATTTCTACAATGTGTTTTGTTTTTTTTCTGGACTGAGCACCGTACCAGGTTCTAAGGATTCTAAGATGAAATAAGATACTGTCCCCATGCTCAAAGAACTCACAGTCTTTATGTTGAGAATAAAGGAAACAAGCATGTGGATAGTGTTCCGGACTGAATTGTGTCCCTCCTAAATCCATATGTTGAAGCTCTAATTCCCACTGTGGCTGTATTTGAAGATGGGCTTTAAGGTGATTAAAGTTAAATGAGGTCATAAGGGTGGGCCCCTAATCCAGTACAACTGGTGCCCTTATAAGAAGAGGAAGAGACATCAGAGGGCATTCTGCTCTCTGCTGCACATAAAGGAAAGGCCGTGAGAGCACACAGCGAGAAGGTGCCATCTCCTAGTCAGAAAAGAAGTCTCATCAGGAACTAATCCTCGTTGGCACCTTGATCTTGTACCTGCAGTCTCCAGAACCATGAGAAAATAATTGTCTGTTGTTTAGGCTTCTCAGTCTGTGGTATTTTGTTTTGGTACCCCAAGCAGACTAATACAGACAAGTCTTTAATTTACAAGGTGATATAGACAGGATTCAGTTAGGCCATTGATTAGACATGTTTAGGACTCAGAGGAGAAGGCAATGGCACCCCACTCCAGTGTTCTTGCCTGGAGAATCCCAGGGACGGGGGAGCCTGTTGGGCTGCCTTCTATGGGGTCGCACAGAGTCAGACACGACTGAAGTGACTTAGCAGCAGGACTCAGAGGAGAAGGCAATGGCACCCCACTCCAGTATTCTTGCCTGGAGAATCCCAGGGACGGGGGAGCCTGGTGGGCTGCAGTCCATGGGGTCACGAAGAGTCAGACACGACTGAGTGACTTCACTTTCACTTTTCAGTTAATGCATTGGAGAAGGAAATGTCAACCCACTCCAGTGTTCTTGTCTGGAGAATCCCAGGGACGGCAGAACCTGGTGGGCTGCCATCTATAGGGTCGCACAGAGTCGGACACGACTGAAGGGACTTAGCGGCAGTAGCAGCAGGACTCAGAAGAGGGCTTCCTAGGTGGCTCAGTGGTAAAGAATCCACCTGCCACTGCAGGAGACAGAGGTTTGATTCCTGGATTGGGAAGATGCCCTGGAGAAGGAAATGGCAACCCACTCCAGTATTCTTGCCTGGGAAATCCCTTGGACAGAGAAGCCTGGTGGGCTACAGTCCATGGGGTCGCAAAGAGTCGGACATGACTGAGTGACTGAGCGTGAGCACCAGGGCTCAGAAGG
This sequence comes from Moschus berezovskii, assembly GCF_049115385.1. NCBI lineage: Eukaryota > Metazoa > Chordata > Mammalia > Artiodactyla > Moschidae > Moschus > Moschus berezovskii. Next base: position 20,587,065 of record NC_142484.1, on the reverse strand, counting down.
GCCGACTTAGGCTGCTGTTAGCTTCTCATACTGAAGATTAATTAAGGGCAGATAGATTGAGAACATGGCCCAGAACCACGCCTGATGAACTCCTGCACTGAAGAGAGATGGCAAGAGTGGTAGGAACTCCTGTTGGTTCTAATGTTGATGTGTTGGTGATTTAAGTGACGTGTGCCCCTCTCTACCCTCTTCTTCATCCTCAAAAGGATGATGGGGGAGAGATGGTGGATATCTGAAATGAATTCTACAGACTTCATTTCTACTCTCTTCCTTCTCTACGCACTGACAAAGCCAACATTTAGAAATGGAGCTTATGGAACTTGACATATTGTCGATTCACTTGTTCGTTAATTTTTTGTGAGCTGTGTCATCTGTTGGATTCCTGTATTATTATTTTTTAATGTTTTCTATATTCCTTCCTCACGAGAATGGAAGCTTCTTGAGGACAGGAGCTGTTACTTGAATTTCTTTGCTTCTGCCCTTTATCCTTAGCTCTAGCCCACAGTTGAGCTTGAGTACAGGACAAACATTTGCTTTGAATAATTATAAGAATGGTCACATTAAAGAAATTTATTTTTGGCTGTGCTGGGTCTTCGTTGCTGTGCATGAGCTTTCTCTACGTGCAGTGAGTGGGGGCTACTCTTCAGTGGCGGTGCCCAGGCTTCTCATCGCATTGGCTTCTCTTGTGAGCATGGGTGCGTGGGCTTCAGTAGTTGCAGCTCTCAGGCTCTAGAGCTTGGGCTCAGTAGTTATGGCGAATGGGCTTACTTGCTGTAAGGCCTGTGGGATCCTAGTTTCTGGACCAGGGATTGAATCTGTGTCCCCACATTGGCCAGCGGATTTTTAACCACTGGACTGCCAGGGAAGTCTCAGAATGGTTACATTTAGATAATCATTTTAAAACTTCTGCAAATTACAGAAATAGTCAAAGTAAGGTATCTTTATTTAAAATTACAATGTGCATTTTAAAGCCTCAAAAGGGTATTAGTGTAGAAATCACAGTATTTAAGTAGACTCCAAAATAGCTCATGGCAATGGATCTCCTGTATCAAGAGAGACATGGGCAAGGAACTAGATTTCAGAAAATGAGGGGTGTGACAAGTGTGAGTCAGTGATGCATGGCTGTTGCCTGCAGTACTATTTACAGCTCAGTGACACCTCTCTGATGGGGTTAAGTATTTACATGCAGCTTGATTCTTCCCTCTGACTCTTCAAGCTACAGCAGCTCACTGGGAGCCCTGGGAAAGAGAGAAAACCCTCCCTCCAGGGGTCCAGGGGCAAGTGGATCTTCCCTCCCCTTCCTGGATCTGAACTGGGCTTCCCTCTGAGAGTTTATGGCAGCCTGACCTCCAGCCTCTGAGTTGGAGAATCTGGCTACTTCTGTACTACATAAAAAGGGCAAGTGCGTTCATTATTATTATATTATTATCAATGTATAATATATAATAGCGATTATACTGTCAGCAGCCAGAGTTTCTGAGCACAGAATACACCTAGTGAAGTCTTTGGAGGTTCTATGAGAAGGTGAGAGGATTCAACTCCATCTGTGATGGGCGCTCCAGTGAAGTTTCTTCCATAAGTGACTTTGGAAGTGGAATGTGGTGGGAGGTGGGGGGTGGGGGGTGGGTGTGGGGGCGGGTACTGGGAGGATCTGGATAAACAGTATTTGCTATATCTGGGCTGTGATGTAAAAAAAAAAATATTCAATTGCCTCCTCTGAGCGGTAGCTCATGGCTCTCATTCTTGGCCAGGAAGGAGGCAGACAAGGAATGACCCAGAGGCCTGGAAAGAGCGAAGGGGCAGCCTTCAGCTTCTTGGATCAGATTTTTTACCCGAAAACCTGGGCCGCTTGGGTTTCACTTTCTGCTTTCCCCGCTTACATCCGTGTCTTTTGTCTAGGCTTTATCCAGGCCCCCTGCCTGGTCTGGGGTCAGAGGATCAATCGCTGCCTGACAGTGGCTGAAATGGCTCCTCTACAGAGAGCAGGGGGCAAATTTCATGGGGGAAGAGGGGTTCTCTTATCCCTTACGCAGAGGGCCATGTGCTAAGTTGTGGAAGCAAGCCAGCCTCCAGCGGACACTCACTTAGTAGGACTGTAATCTTGGTGGAATGAAAGAAGGCGCATGTCAGACCATACATGCTTGTGTTGGTCTTCCTCCTGGTGAATTTCCTCCCAGAAGCAGAGGAAGCCACCCCAGCAGTCCCAGGCTGCAACAGTCCAGCTGGCCTCTCCTTTCACGCCACCCCACCGATCCCCAGAACTCTGCCACTTTTTAGAATGAAAATAGGAAGAGGCTTAAAACAGGCCAGCCTGGCATTTGCAAAGAGGTGATTTACTGACAAAGCCCCCACACCTTTTTAATCTCTCCCTCTGCCCCGCCCGTTAACAGTCTTCCCCTGGAAGAACCAACCGCCCCAGGAAGCCCAGAGCAGAAGGAGCTCTTGAGAACAGGAATAACTAACCAGAGTGTCATCTGAGCACCTTTTCTGGGGCCAGGGTAATGAGAATTATTCAAATGCAATCATAAAAATGAGGCCAGCCAGGCAGGAATGGGGTGGAGGTGGGAGAGGAGTCGGGGTGGGAGGAAGGATTTCTTGCCAGTTTTAAGTTTCTTAATTTCTGGGGAATGCTCTCAGGGTCCACAGAAGAAAATTTCCCCGCATCTCCACCTCCCTGAACTCAAGATGTCTGGAAGCCCCGCCTCGGTTATCTGCCGAGGGGGACTTGGCCTCGGTTGGGGGTGTGTTTCCGAGTTCCTGGGGGGGCGGGCGGGGGTCGGCTGCGTTCTTCCGTCGGAGGCCACCTCTCACTCTGAGGTTTTCTCCAGGCATCCGGAGCCGGCTTAGACGTCTTAGAAAAGCCTCCAGCAGAGGGAGACACTCCGGCGGCTGCTCCGACTTGGAAGCGGCCGGGGCCGGGAGTGGGTGGGGGTGATGGGGGGGTGGGGAGAAAGGGGGAGTGGGGAGAGGGGAGGTGTGTGGAGGGGGGGCTCCGGGGGGCGGGTCCCTGTGCCGCTGACGTCCCGAGCAGTGCTGGGAAGTATAGGCTGTGTTGTCACGCCGGTGTCAGTCTGATGAAGATTGGCATCAGGTAAGCTGTCATTCATTTCCATGTCAGAGACGCTTTTGCAGGCGGCGGCGGCGGCGGCGCGGCGGCGGCGGTGCTGCTGCTGCGGGCGGCTGCCTCAGAGCGCGTGTGTTTTATTCCAGTCCCCAAGCCAGAGTATTATTCATTGCGACAGGGCAAGGAGGAGAGAGGGAGAGAGGGAGGCAGCAGGGAGGAGAGAGAGGGAGGCAGCAGGGAGGAGGGAGGCAGGGAGCAGCGAGGGACGGCGGGAGCGTGCAGAGGAGCTGGGGAAGCGCCGGGAGAGCGCGGAGCGAAGCAGCGCGAGCGGCGTTGAGGCCCGGGAAGGAGGCGGCCCGCCCGCGCCCGGGCCCGGCCAGCGCGCAGCCACGCCGCCCCGCCGCCCCGCCGCCTCGCCCCGCTCGGGCCCGTGGCGGGGCGTGCATTGTCCACGGGTGCGAGGAGCGGGGCTGCGGACTCGGACCGCCGCGGGCCCAAGACACCGTAGCGGGCGGGCGGGGAGCTGCGCGCCGGGTGCGCCGGGGACCCGAGCAGAGACTCGCGCGCGGGCCGGCGGAGCCCGGGTGCCGGCAGCTCCGGGCTGGGCGCTCCGCGGGCGAGGCTGAGATCGGCGGGCCGGCTCCAGGTTCGCTTTCTTTCTCCCGGCTTCGGGCGCCCTTCGGGCCGGCTCTTGCTTGGCGCCAGCAGCTTGGAGCTGCCTTCGAGCGGCTGGAAGCCGGAGCAGCCCCAGACTCGGGCCGGGTGGCTGAAGTCCGGGAGCCCCGGCCGCGTCCTGCCCGACCTGGGGAGCCGGGACGAGTGAGGGTTTGCCGGCGGATCCGTGGGGACAGCGAAGCACGAGCTGTGGATCAGGGAAGCCGGGATCGCAGGGGCCAGGCTCGGGGACACTAACGCGGGAAGAGCCGTAATTTGTAGTGTTACTAGCTTTCCGAGGATTGTTGGGAGTCTTTGGCTAGGTGTGGGGAGGCGTAGGGGCCCTCGGCGAGGTTCGGGAATTGGGAACCCTCCTGACTCAAGAACTAGGGCACGAGTTCGTAAGAGGGGGGGTCGGAAATCGCTCAAAGAGAGAGAGCCGAGGGGGATGGGGCAGGGTCCCGAGTCTGCCGCGCAAAGTTTGCGTTTCTTTTGGGTGAGGCGTGCGGGGCTCTCCCGACTCCAAACCCAGAGAAAGAAACGATCCACGCGGGCCGCCTTTTCCGGGGGCTCTCAGGGGAGAACCCGAGGTTCCGGCGCGATGGGGAGACCAGGGGCTAGGACTGGGAGTAGGGCGAGGGGTGGGTGGTGGTTTTGCATCAGCTCTGAATTAGGGCTGGGCTTCGGGGCGAGGCTAGAGTTCGGGTTTTTAGGATCCAAGCTGTTTTCAGAAGCCGGATCGAAGGGCCGCCGATCGAATCTGCACCTCGGTCAAAGCAGACAGCAGGAAGGCTGGAGTTAGGGGCCTGGGCTTACATCTGAGGCTGGAATAGGAGGAACTGGTGGCGTCTTTTAAGATTTAGCCACAGGTTCACGGCTTTTTTTGGCGGGGGGGTGGGGGGGTGGGGAGTTGAAACTATTGGAATTTGGGGAGGGTTGCACCCGGGAGTCCCCACGCTCAGTGGGTTGAAAACGATTAGGTAGACGATGAAAGTAGTTGATGGGAGCTATGGCCGGCGAGCCCCAAATTCCTGCCGCTTATCCCCGAAAGAGGATCTGGAGGAATGGATTTGAGGCGCGCAGGACCGGGTCCTTGAAGATTCCGGGAAGCGGACAATTCGAAGGCGAATTGTTCTGGGCGAAGCGACAGGGTAGCCTCGCAGGGCCGGGGATGGATAGGGACCTTGGCGGCTCGGCGGGCTCCGGAAGCCACTTGGAGTCTGCGGGTGCAGCGCGGCGGGGTGGGTGCAGTGGCCCGCAGGGGCCGCGGCCTGCGCGGGGGGCGCTCGCAACGAGGCCTCGCTCCAGGCCCGGGGAGTCCGGGCTTCGGCGGAGGGCAGGGCGGGCTTGAACTCAAGCGCCCGGACCAGAACCGCCAGCTGTTGACTCGCAGGTTCTGTCTGCACTTCCCCCCGGCCTCGCCCGGAAGCCCACACGCCGGGCTGCCCTTGTGACGATCCGTTTGATAAAGGGGGAGAACTTGGGGTCCTCTGCCCTTACCCCTTTGCCCCAGTACTCCTCCAGCGTGTTAAAACGTTTTCCAACTAGTGGAAACCGAAAGCTTCGCATTTAAAGCAGATTTCAACTATCTCCTTCTCCTCAAATTTGAGAAAATGATGGTGCCCAAACACAAGCTCTATTACGCAAAGTCCTGGTCCCTAGCCCGCCCGCGTGCCCTGCATTCTGGCCTTCCCGAGGCTTCAGGACCTTTGTGGGGGGAAGGTAGGGAGGGTCTCCTGTCTCTGATCGCCCACTCAAGCTGCACCCCGCTTGGCTCCGGCCTAGCTTGAGGGGGGCCGGGGAAAGGGAAGAGAAGTCCTGACTAGGAACGGAGGTTACCCTACTTGGGCCACTAGAGAAGCAGAGTTGGGGAGTGGACAGGAGAAAGATTTGAAATTTCTGCTTTGCTATCTCAAACCGACTCTCCCAGCACTCTGCACACCCCGCGCCCCTCGCTGGGGCAGGCGGAAGGCGCTTCCGGGACGCAGAAGGCGCGCGACCCACGAGTGGCCGCGGCGGCCCCGGGGCGCGGCGGCCGCCCGGCGGCGGAGCTCCGAGGCTGTTGTTTTGCAGGCTTGGAATTCAGGCGCCCTCTCTCCCGCGGAGAGCCCGAGGGCGGGAGGGAGCCGTGACCCCACGGAGACTCCCCGGTCACCGCCTCCCGCTTTGTGAGCGCGAAAAGCATGAAAGCCGAGAGAAAGGGATGCTGTTCAGAATAAGGGGCAGGGGGTTACCGGAGGGAGATGGGCCGGGCCACCGCTCACAGTAAAATGCCTCGTGCAAATTGCACTGAAGTGTACCCAACTTGAGACTGGCTGTTTTATGATCCTTTCTGCGAGTTTACAGCTCTCTGCTTTTAAGTCCATAGATTGCTTTAAGTTAATGAAAGTGCTGCTTTCAAAAAGGGCTTTTATTGTGCGGCCCTGGCAAGTCCAGCACCTCCCCTTTACTCTTCCAAAATGGGCCTGTTTAGAAAGAGGGAGCCTCCTGGAGTTTTCACATGGACGGAGCTTGGGGGGAGGACACCGTATGACAATGAGGATTAATAAAAATCAATGTCCAAGTCATTTGGAAAGAGGAGTTCACTTCTTTTCCAGTTCAGCGCCATCTGTACATTCCTGTCTTGCCTTTTGGACTTGCACTGAGTCTGACTTCAAATGTGGTGGGGTGCCTCCCCCTGACAACCCCCTCTCCGCATTGCTTTATGTAGGCCTGACCCGGTTCAATTAAACTGAAACTGGATTTCAGGATTTCAACTGGCTGCCCATTCAAACTGCAACTAAAATATTTACTCGGGACTGGGGGAGGGGCTTTGCCCGGCATTCAGGGAGATAGATGTGTTAAAATGTCAGGGAGAAAGGCTGGGAACCTTGAGAAGACACATGGAAGACTGTTTTCCAGGGCTTTTTTCCTTTTCTCAATCTATTTGGCACAAAAGGTGAGATGACAAGGTTTTTGACTAGGTCCTAACACAGAAACTGCAGTGGGGCTGGCCTGCGGCTTTGACCGCATGTCATAACCATTTAAACTGTGGTTAGTTGTTCAAAGCCCAAAGCTTCTCCAAGCTGGGTTTCATTAACTCTACACCAGTTGCCTGGAAGTTCAGTAGCAATAAATTGTATAAACACATTTGAAGTAAGTTAGTGATGAAATAAGGAGAATTACTGTCTTGTGAGTGGAGAATCCTGAATTCATGGAGTTCTAGCTTAACTGGAAACATACCTCCTCTTCCTTGGCCTTGATGTTTATGGGTGTACCAGAGTGTGTGTTAAATTTCTTTCTGCTATGTCCATCTTCAACCTGGGGCTGTAACTCATTAGGGACCAAGGCATGCCTAGAAAGCAAAAAAGCTGGGTTTTAAAGGGCTCTCTATTAGCCTGGTTTAGAAACCAAACCAAACCTATCAACCTGACTTCCTTACCCTGGGTGAATGCAATGTACAACAGAAACAGCAGCAGAGCAGACCAAATTAGATTTTTAAATGTTAGTGGCTTAATAATACTGTGTTGTTAGCAATTGAATTTGTTTTTATTAAAGAAACAACCTGTAAAATTTATAGGCTTCCATCATGTTGCAAGATTTCCTTGCTATTTGTTTAGCCTCCACACACCCCCCCCCCCGCCGCTTCTGAAATTCTATCTCCAATTTCAAACTTTTTGTTCCCGATTTATTTAATTTGGAGCACATTTTCTAAATTAGTTCAAGGAAGGTGAGAAATGCAGTTATAAGTTTTTCTTTTTCCTGTGCCGTGCAGCACCAGGACAGCAACGCTGTGAGATATATATAAATGTGTGATGCAATTGCCCGAGGTGCCGGCATGTGAAACAGTGTCTGGATCAAACAAAATGCAGATCAGTGTAGGGAGAGGGTGAAAATGATGCCACGGAGGAAGTTACGTGGGGAATGAAATCATCACGAGCCACCGTTAGCCTTGGTTCTAGCCAACACACCATGCTTTGTATGACACTTCAGCTGAGCACCGTGACTTATTGAAGACTGAATTAGGCTGAGAAGCCGAATTTTGGAGGAGGAGCTGCACTGGCTGGGCTCTGTCCAGGCTGCATGGCCAGGCTCGTTGCTGCGATGAGGATCTGCTAATTTAATTAAATCAAATACCTGGTGGGACTTCCCTGGTGGCTCAGTGGAAAAGAACCTGCCTGCCAGTGCGGGAGATGGGGGTTTGATCCCTGGGTCTGGAAGATCCCCTGGAATAGGAAATGGCAACCCACTTCAGTATTCTTGCCTGGAAAATTCCATGGACAGGGGAGCCTGGTGGACTACAGTCCATGGGGTCGCAAAAGAATTGGACACAACTGTGCGACTGAACAGCACCAACAATGCCTGGTGGGAAAGGGAGGAAGGAGATGATGGAGGCTGGCAGGTCAGCGTGCCGGGTGGTATTTAGGCTGAAGTTTGGGGACCTGGCAGTTTTATACCCTTTGACTGTCTGGCTTCATGACTAAAGTGGGTCAGCTAGCTAAGCTTCCAGATCTTGGTTTCTTCATCTGCAAAGTGGAATGTCTCACACGAATTCCTCATTAGGCCCTGAGAAAGACTGCAGCCTAATCCCACACTCTAAATAATAAAGGAAATTGGAGGGAGGAGACTTCTGAGAAGTAAAGTTGCTTTCTTTGTGTATTCTTGCCCTGCCCGTCCCCAGAGCCGGTCCCCACAACTCTCAGGAGTTCTTAGACTTGGTCAAGGGACTGAACTCTTGCCTTTCTTATATCCTAGAATTTGAAATCCCTGCTATGATTCCAAAATCCACCTGGACTTTTCCCGGAAAGGCAATTAACCCGAGCTGGGGGAACCGGGGTACTTATTCCCACAGTGCCACCTGGAGTAGCTTTCACCCATCAGATGAACACAGAATCTGACTGATCAGAAATGTTGCCTCTTTTCTTTATGTCATTGGGAAGAAGAGGCTGGGGGTGGGGAGCAGGGTGGGCGCTGGTCTGGAGCTAACCGCAGCTTGAACCTCACTTAGCAGCCTCCACGCTGGCAGATCAAAGCAGATTCTGGGCCAGAAAGCTTGAGAAGTTACACCCGGCCCTTATACACAAGTGCATATGCACTTGGAACCTCCTTCCGTTCCGGCGCCTGATTTTTCAAAGCTAGCCAGTGATACTGGAGACAGGCTGCAGTGGAATGCTTTGCCTTTAATTCTCCTTCATCCGGGGGTGGGGGGAGACATCTTGGGGTAAGTTTTTCCTCCACACATCGTTCTCCAGCGGTCACAGGCAGCATCTTAGTTTCCAGGCTGATGGGGGAAGAGTTGGGACACGCAGAATGAGGGTGGAGGGAGATGGAAGGCACTCCTTCTACCAGAGCTCGGCTTTTCCTCGGTCCAGATCCCCCAGGAGGAAGAACCGGCCCCGGGCAGCTGGGGAAGAGCTTGCTGCCAGAGTGTTGTCTTGAGGGAGATCTGCTGTTTGGCTTGGATGTCTCACCGCCCTCCTCCCACCCCGGCCCTGCCCGCCTGGGTTTCTAATTACAAGAAGGACGGTTCTGCTAAGACCTATCTCACTAAAAACACATCCTAGTGTGTAATAAGAAACCTTAAACCAGGCAAGATATTTTAAAACTGAAGCAATGAAGATTAGATTAAGTTCTCCACCAAACAGCTCCGCTCTCATATTATTTTTGGCTGGAATGTGGAGAAAAGCTGCTAGCCCTAGGGCCCAGGGCAGACTCCAGAGGGTTTGGATGGGGCTGGGGAGGGTGGCGTAACTGTTACTTTCTCCGCTCAGTAGGAACGTGGCCAGTTTCAGTACAGCTCAGGCCAGGCAGGGGGATGCCTGGTGGTGGGAGGAGGGAGCCTGAGGACGGGGAGGAGACCCTATCCAAAGGGGCCAGAGAGTGGCCCTGAGTCAACAGGTCACAGAACACTGAGAACCTTTTAACTCCCTCGTATCATTCAGTCTTTTGTGTTCAGCTTATGCTCCTACCCGCCCCCCTCCGCCCCCTACTGCCCCGTCCCAAGCCTAGTTAACCCAGCCATCTGCCACGTGGCCTTTGCAGGATTCTTAGTTTGTACAGGCTTTCCTGACTCAGAAGGTAAAGAATCCGCCTGCAGTGCAGGAGACCTGAGTTCGATCACTGGATCGGGAAGATCCTCTGGAGGAGGGCATGGCAACCCACTCCAGTATTCTTGCCTGGAGAATTCCATGAACAGAGGAGGGAGGCTGGCTGGCAGGCTACATTTCATGGGATCCCAAAGAATGGAATGTGACTTTCACTTTCACTTCAGTTTATTGGGTATTTTTCTGGGTGGAGAGAGGAACAAGCAGTTGTGCACAGAGTAACCAGTAACGGGACAGAAGAAGCCCTCACTCTGCCCTGATCAGGCTGGGCAGCAAGGGGTCCATTCAATCCTTTGTTCCATCATTCAACAAATACATAGAGTGGCTCCTCCAGGCCTGGCATGGTCCTTGGCACTGAGGATGAAGCAGCAAAAACAAATGGAACGAACACATGTAGCCACCAGGTCGCTGCCCTTGAGTAGTTTGGTGCAACAAGTTCAGAGTACAGGTTCAGTTCAGTTCAGTTCAGTCGCTCAGTTGTGTCTGACTCTCCGCGACCCCATGAATCACAGCACGCCAGGCCTCCCTGTCCATCACCAACTCCCGGAGTACACTCAAACTCATGTCCACAGAGTCGGTGATGCCATCCAGCCATCTCATTCTCTGTCGTCCCCTTCTCCTCCCGCCCCCAACCTTTCCCAGCATCAGAGTCCCCTCCAGTGAGTCAACTCGTCGCATGAGGTGGCCAAAGTATTGCAGTTTCAGCTTTAGCATCAGTCCCTCCAATGAACATCCAGGATTGATCTCCCTTAGAATGGACTGGTTGGATCTCCTTGCAGTATAAGGGACTCTCAAGAGTCTTCTCCAACACCACAGTTCAAAAGCATCGATTCTTCAGCGATCAGCCTTCTTCACAGTCCAACTCTCACATCCATACATGACCACAGGAAAAACCATTGCCTTGACTAGACGGACCTTGGTTGGCAAAGTAATGTCTCTGCTTTTTAATATACTATCAAGGTTGGTCATAACTTTCCTTCCAAGGAGCAAGTGTCTTTTAATTTCATGGCTGCAATCAGCATCTCCAGTGATTTTGGAGCCCAAAAAAATAAAGTCTGACACTGTTTTTCCATCTATTTCCCATGAAGTGAGGGGACCAGATGCCATGATCTTTGTTTTCTGAATGTTGAGTTTCAAGCCAACCTTTAGAGTACAGGTTAGCATCAGGAAAAACCACATCAAAAGTCTATCTCTGCTGCTGCTGCGTCACTTCAGTTGTGTCCGACTCTGTGTGACCCCATAGACGGAAGCTCACCAGGCTCCCCCGTCCCTGGGATTCTCCAGGCAAGAACACCGAGTGGGTTGCCATTTCCTTCTCCAATGTGTGAAAGTGAAAAGTGAAAGTGAGGTAGCTCAGTTGTGCCGACCCTTAGCGACCCCACGGACTGCAGCCTACCAGGCTCCTCCATCCATAGGATTTTCTAGGCAATAGTACTGGAGTGGCTTGCCATAAGTCTAACTCTACTAGTTACTAAACGGGTGAATTTAGACAAGTTACTATGGGCTTCCCAGGTGGCACTAGTGGTAAAGAACCTGCCTGGCAATGCAGGAGACGTAAGAGGGTTGGATCCCTGGGTCAGGAAGATCCCCTGCAGGAGGAAATGGCAACCCTCTCCAGTATTCTCTCCTGGAGAATCCCATGAACAGAGGAGCCTGGAGAGCTGTAGTTCTTAGGGCTGCAAAGAGTCGGACACAACTGAAGCGACTTAGCATGCACACACAGACAAGTTGCTTAACATCTCTGATTCAGTTTCCCCATCTGCGAAGAGGGAAATAGAAGGACATAGCTCACAGGACTGTGGAGAGAGGGTCTGTAAAGTGGGAGCACAGTGTCTGCCCCCCAGGATGGGCTCAGTTGGGTTTTCTGTCCAGCTTGTGGCTTATGCAGCCTCCCTTTTCCCTTGCCTTTCCTTCCCCAGGTGGGCCTCCCACAGGTCACTGGCACTGCAACAAGTGCTGAATAAACGGCTGTGTGCTCCCGTCTGCACACAGACTTCGGCAGGGGCTGTTGTAGAAATGGGGACACAGAGTGTGTCCCCAGGGACTGTGCAGTTCCAGGAAGGACAAAGTTGACCCACAAAGGACTGAGAGATGCGTGCGCATGCCCTGAAGTGAAAAGAAAAAAAAAAAGGTAGAAATCAATTGTTAACAACAGAGGCAAGAGGAGGATGAGAGGCTGCCGAGTGACGGACTGGGGCTGGGTGGAGGTGAGCTCTCATGTGGTCTGGAGTTGGAGGGGCAGAACGTGAGACCATCCAGGTCACGGTGCTCAAGTACTGTCGTGGTGATGGCTGGGGGTGGGGGGTGGGGGGGCAGACTGTACTAGGTTAAAAAGTCCAGACTCCTCTGACCACGGCCAGGGGGCCAGAAGGGACCACCACTGCCTCAGGAGAGCCTCCCAGGCCTCCCTGTTGGGGAATAGGCTGCTTTCACACCTTGATCTTTCAATGCCTAGAACTTAGGCTTCTGATTTAGTGCAGGGTGCCAACCAGCTAATTTCACTCCTGGCTGTGATGCGACTCTCTTACTTACCATCCCTGCGCTCCCTAAGCCAGGAGAGCAGAGGCTAGGCTCACACCCGGCCTTCTCTGGGGCCATGAAGCTGCTGATGCCAGAGCAGCTGGGATGTGGAGAACAAGGATTCTGCTCCAGACTGGCCACTGGCTTGCTGTTGACCTACAACATGTGACTGACATTTGGATGTCAGTTTCTTCGGCCATCTAACCAGGAGCTGGAACTTGCTCTCCGAGGCCCTGTTCAGCCCAAAGTTCCGTGATTCTGTGTTTCTTTCCATTGACTTGAATCACACAGAGATGGTCATTGGAACCACTATTGAAACACCAAACCAACAAGTATCATGACGCATAGTAGCCAAGGCACGGACTGTGAGGGCTTGGCCCTGGGGTGTCCTTCTGTCATAGGGTCTCCCAAGACAATGGGGAGTTGGCTTTGACTTGATCAGTGGCCTTCCCAGGGTGAATGGGCAAGTCTAGCAGTAGGGGTGGGCTTCCTAGGTGACACAGTGGTAAAGAACCCACCTGCCAGTGCAGGAGACACAAAAGACATGGGTTCGATCCTGGGTCGGGAAGATCCCCTGAAGGAAGAAATAGCAACCCACTCCAGTATTCTTGCTTGGGAAATCCCATGGACAGAGGAGCCTGGCGGGCTACAGTCCATGGGGTCAAAAGAGTTGGGCATGACAGCAGCTGAACACAAAACACACAAAATATGGTAGGGACAGCTCCATGAGGTGGCATTTTGTCTGAAGACTCACCTGCCTCTTTTTAAAAGGTGCCGTTTGCTTCTTTTGTGGAGATGGTGTGGTGTTGGGAAAAGGGTCACTGGCTTTGGAGTCATTCTGTGTTCTGACCCTGGACCTACTACAACTAAGCTATGTGTCCTTCGGCACACCACTGAACCTCCCTGAACCTCAGTTTTCTTAGCCAGATAGGCTGCTGCTGCTGCTGCTAAGTCACTTCAGTCGTGTCCGACTCTGTGTGACCCCATAGACGGCAACCCACCAGGCTCCCTGTCCCTGGGATTCTCCAGGCAAGAACACTGGAATGGGTTGCCATTTCCTTCTCCAATGTGTGAAAGTGAAAAGTGAAAGTGAAGTCGCTCAGTCGTGTCCGACTCTTAGCGACCCCATGGACTGCAGCCTACCAGGCTCCTCCGTCCATGGGATTTTCTAGGCAAGAGTACTGGAGTGGCTTGCCAGTGCCTTCTCCAAGCCAGATAGGCAGGATAGTAATAATATGGAGAACACAGGAGTGTTGTATGAAGAAGGGAATGCAACCCTGTCCTGTATTCTTGCCTGGAAAATCCCATGGACAGAGGAGCCTAGTGGGCTGCAGTCCTTGGGGTCGAGAAGAGTCAGACAGGACTGAGTGTTGTGACTATTCTAGAAGAAAGTATCCGTAAGCGTTCATGGTCAGTATTGGATTAAAGAATTTTCTCATGCACTCTCTGGTTGGAGCCTCTCAACTTTGTGGTGCTGTCTCAATTTACGAGGGAGAGGAACCCGGAACTTCAGAGAATGGCTGAAGCGACAGGTCCAGGAAGGGATGGCAGACGCCTCCGTCTGTAGACGCCTCCGTCTGTCCAGGGGACACATGGTAATTAGGGTGGCCTGCGTCCACCTGTGATGATGAGGGCTCTTCTTTAGCCTTCCAGAGACAGAACAAGCGCCCGTGGAGCTCTGAGAGCCTCCTTGTTCTTAGCTCCATCTTGTCCTCTCCTGAGAGTCTCTTCACAGGAGCCACCTGAACCCAGCTCCCCGCTACCCAAACCTTTGTTTGGCAAATGCTGCAGGGACCGCCAAGCTGTTACGGAAACCTGGACAATCTGGGCTGACGGATTTAAGGACTGCCGGGGAGGGCTTGGGACTGAGAATGAGCTCCTGTCACCAGGAGGCCCTGGGAGCACACCTGGAGTCTCTCTGGGCTGCTGTTTTTTCCATAAAACCTTCAGGAGGGCTCGGGTGCCCAGCACGGAGAGGAGGAGGTGGGTTTCGGGCAGGGAGGCGGGGTGGTGGCAGTGGTGGTGGGTGGCAGAGCTGCAGTGCCATCACCCTGCCTCCACCAGCTGCCCAGGCTGGGAGGTGGCTCAGAGTGAGCGGGCTGATGCGATGTCCTGGGGCTACACCTGTGGTCCTCTGGCTCTCCGTCTTGACAGACACTGGGGACCCTGAGGCTGTAAGTGGCAGGGCCTCTGTCTGGGCTGAGTCCAGGGTGGTTCAGGGAGTCTAGATGGAGCAGGGGGAGTGAGCCCACCCCCAAAAGTCCCCCCATGTGTTCCTCTCTCTGCGGTCCCTTGTCTCTGAGTAGTCTTCATTCCCAGGCCTGTGCTGAGCTGGGGGTCCAGGGCTGTTCCCACCTTTTCCCAGGTGAGGCCCTGCTTTGTGTGGATTGTGAGTTCAACTCTAGGTCAGGGGCTGAGAGAAGCAGCCCAGAGAGATTCCACATGTGCACGCAGGTCCTCATGGTGACAGGAGCTCGATCTCAGTCCCGAGCCCTCCCTGGTGGTCCTTAAATCAGTCAGTGAGCCACCTGTTTAATGAAAGCCTGGTGATGTGCTTTCTGGTTCTCAGGGCCTTGCATGTTTGACCTTCGACACACCTCTTAGCTTCTCTGGATCTTGGCGTCCTCATTTTATACAAGGAGGAGGTTAGATAAGATTGTCTTCGAGGCCCCTTCTGGATCTGCTTTTCTGTGACTCTGGGGGCTGTCCATGCTGGAGTGTGTGCTCCAGATGCCCAGGCGCCCTGGGTCCAGAGGAGGTGGTGGGCTCCAGGGGACATTTGGCCCAGTGGTGGTAGGACTGCCTGGCTCTGACTAAGCAAGGGGGGATGGGGAGAAGGAAACTTAAGGGCAGCCGGGTCTCACTTATTTGGGTGCTGGGGCTGGCAAGCTCCCACCAAGGGGCCCTTTCTGAGTCCTCCAGGCTCCAGGAAGACCAGGGGGATATTCATCAAGCAGGAGAGACCAGCGGTTAGGGAGCTCAAGTCTGCTGTTCTCCTGTGGCCTGAGCAGAAGTGGTGGTTTTGCACTGTTGCCTTGATGGGAGCATGTCTCGTGGCCCCATCTCCCTCCAGCCCTCTCTGGGAGGAGCTGGCTAGACGCACAGTGGGGCAGCAGTCCTCCGGGGGCTCCTCACTTGTTAGTATGACCCGGAGGACAGCCAGAGAGCTTGGCGGGACTCCCCAGTCTTCCCTGGAGGCTGAAGGAAAGCATCCAGTTAGCAGCAATGAGATGGGGGGATGCCACCACCAGTAGACACCCAGATTGCTGGGAAAAGCCCTTCCCAGGCTGGACATCTGGTCTCCTGGAATACTCTTCAGAGTCGTCTCCATTGGCTTTGGAAGGGAGGGAAGATGGAGAGAGCTCTGCACTCATGGGCTGTGCTCTGGGTGGCGCAGTTAGCTGCTGGCAGGGGACTAGGGGAACATCCCCCACTTTCTTTCTGCACAGAGTCCAGGTGCCGCCTGTCCACAGTGGGGCTGGCTTCCACTGGGGCGGAGGAGACCAGCTGCCATAGCGAGCATGCAGGCCACGGGAAGAAAAGGGTTCTTCTGAGTCCTGTGATTTTTGAGTAGCTGCGCAAGTCCGCAGGAGAGTGGAGACCCTTTCACTACATGCTGGGAGCACTCACTCTTTATCTAGCCATCATCATAGACCCAGGAAAGAAAGTGAGGCTCAGCATGCGTCAGAGAACTTGCCCAAGGTCACCCATCTGGTTTGGTGTCCCTCTGGTCAGTGGTCTTTCCGGCCCAGCTTGCTGCCTGCTCTAGGGAGACGCGTGGTTGGGGGTAAGTTGCTATGGATGGCTTGCTAACTTTTTCTTCCTTTTCCCTCCCAGCCTAGACCCTGTGCTCCAGCTCATAGCAAGCTCAGTGTAAGATACAGGGCTTTGACTGGGCAAGTCACAGGTGATGAGATTGTGTTGTGACAAGGAGCACGACTGAGGCAGACCAGTGCCTCATGAGCCAGGGCCTTGGGTTTGAGCTGAGACTCAGCTGTGTGCTTAGTGCGTGGCCTTAAAAGCTGGCCCCACCGTCCTCCTCAATGAAATGGTGGTGATAATGCCTACCAGCCAGGAACACATGAGCTAGCGGGTGAGGATGTGTTGTGCACATTACATAAACATAAACAAAGGTGCCTGCACTGTGCTTCGCACATAACATGTGGGGGAGAAAATCATTTGGCACAGACTCTATGTTTCTTAATAGTTTAGGGTTGAGCACACGTACACGCACACACACACATACACACACACCCCCCTCGTGCTCACTCAGAGAGTGATGACAACCTTGTTTAAGTGATTGAAAGGTGGCAGCGTGGCCGTTCACAATGGCCCCACAGCTGGGGCATGAATGGGTGGTTTCCTAGATTCCTGCATAGAGTCCGCAAACCGGAATCGCAAGCCATGTGGTTGTCACCACTTACGTTTTCCCATTTGGTCCAGTGAGGGGCCATCTCGGGCCTGGTATGGGGAGGGTTGGCCTCTGCTGGGTCCCGTCAGTCTGCACCAGGCCATAGGCTCCTCCCTGTAGGTAACATTCATTCATAGATTTTTACTGAGCACCTTGTACACGTCAGACCTGGTGAAGGTGCTGGGGAGACCGTGAACTAGGCAGACAGGCACCCTACCCATGGAACTCACAGTCTTCGGGGGAGATGGGCATTTGAGTTCTGTGGGTAATTAGTGAAACCACGATAAGAGGCATGGAGGAGAAGTCCAGCAAGTGATGAGCACACGGCTGGGGGATGTGTGCTCCTCTGGGGGTCTGGAGGGGATCCTGGGCACATGAGGTTCAGGCTGAGGTCTGAGGGGAGCCGGTGAGGATTCTAGTCACCTTGGGCTGGCTTTGCCTGACCTCGTGGTCACTTGAAGCCCTTCCTGAAGAGAGAGAGTTTGCCAACCCCTCCATCCGGGGGGGGGGGGGGGCTCCTTTTCCATCCCAGGCAAGGGCAGAGCAAGGTGAGAGAAAGCCAGTGGGTGCCAGAAACAGCCTACCAGGGATTTTGCTCTCACCTGAGTTACCTTTCTGGGCGGCTTCACAGAACAGAGCTGATGCTGTTCCCACAGAGCCCTTCCCCCAACCCATCCTTCCACACTCTTCCAGGGCACAGCCTCCAGGGGAGCCTTTAAGCGATGCAGGCCTCCCTTGCCCATTCTTTCCCAGCTGGGGCCCTGCTCGTATCTGGGCATGCCTGGTGATGTTGCCTGGCTGGTGATGTTCACGTTTATGTCTCACCTGAGTCTGATTTCTGGAAAGCCCTCAAGGGCAGCAGCTGTGAGCTGGGGAGGAAGGCTCACCCTTCTTTCTTGGTACCATTGGGAGGACTGTATTCATCACAGATCTGGCCCTTTCCCCTAGACGGGATGAAGTCAACCTCTTGAGTTGTTTCCTTGGTGAAGCTGGAAACACTGGGAACAATAGATGAATATTTTGTAGTCTGGTCCTTTGGAGGGGGCAATGGAGAGGCAGGAGTGGGTAGCCAGAGAGAGACTGATGGGTTTAAGGCACTAGGGCTGTAAATGCAAAGTTAAACAGATGTTAAAAAAAAAAAAAGGATGCTTGCAAGGGAATAGCTGTTGGTACAGAATGGACCTTTGCCTGAGGCGTCAGCATCCCCCGGGGTTGGCAAAGTGTATCTGCCTTGGGGTTGGAGAGGCAGGGCCTCACTAATGCCACAGGCTGGATGTGTGATCTTGGGCAATTTCCTAAACTTTTGAGCCTGAGTTTCTTCCCTTTCATGAAATGGGGAGAACAAAGACTGTGCAGAGATTTGATGAGCCTGGTCTAGCTCCTGGTTGCTTGCTTGCTTGCTTAGTTGTTTCAGTCGTGTCCCACTCTTTGAGACCCCATGGGCCATAGCCCACCAGGCTCCTCTGTCCATGGGATTTTCTAGACAAGAATGCTGGAGTGGGTTGCCATGCCCTCCTTCAGGGGATCTTCCCGACCCAGGGATCAAACTCATCTCCTAGGTCTCCTGCATTACAAGTGGATTTTTAACTAGGGAAGCCCCTAGTCCCTGGCACAGGGTACTAAAGATGTGTGGGTTCCTTTCCTGCACGTTCTTCTCTCTCCCCACAGTGCTGAACACAAAGTTCCCCTTCAGGAGTCAGGAAGGAGGTGTGGGTGCAGGGAGGTGTGGGCCTCTCTGGGGAGCCCAGCTGGAATGGCTATCCGAGGACTGCAGGCTGGAGGCATGGATGTCAGAGCTGACGAGTCTTCCCCAAAGGCCAGGCGCAGTGTTTTGGGGCTCCCGCAATAATCAGAGCAGCATAAGTGGCCTTGGGAGGGCTGCAGAGCAGAGATTCTCTGAAACAGAGAATTGGGAGGATAGGAGGGAGGAAATGAACACTTATGAAGAGTCTGCTCTGCGCTTGCCCTTGAGCTAGGTGCTTTAGTACCCATTGTGTGAATTTATAAATTTAGAAGCATAAAATTTTAAAGTCTCAGAAATCTCAGAACTGGAAAGGACATAAAGACATCTATTTCAGCCTCTGTACTTTATATATGAAGAAATGAGGCTCAGAGAGGGCAGTAATTTGCCTAAGGTCACACAGGAAACTAGTGGCAGAGCTAGGTTAGAAACTGCCCAGGCCAGGACAGCCGGGGAAGAGCAGAAAGAGCACCAATTTTGGAATTAGACAGTCTAAGTCTGACTACAAACTTGCTTACAGTATGACCTAGAGAAACTTACTTCCTGAGCCTCAGTTTGCTCAGTTGTAAGATGGGATGGTAATCCTCGACTCAAGTGGTGGCCGTGAAATAGAAATGAGATTGCCTGGGTAAAGTGCCTGATATGGTAAGGGGGCTCTGTGGGCTTGAATCCTTTCCCCTCTCAGCCCTGCCCCCTCCCCGCTTGGCTCAGGGCTCTGACCACACCCACAGGGCCTCCAAAGAGCCTTGAGCGGTCCAGCCTTGTGCCCCCCAGGGTGCCAATAAGCAGGAGGCCCGGGGCACTCATTCATCTTCTCACTTAGTTCTTCTTCAAGCACTTACTAGGAATCTCGAGTGTGTGCTAGGCGTTGTCCTGGTGCCTGGGCTCTATTGTTGCTGTTGTTCAGTTGCTAAGTCGTGTCCCACAGTTTGAGACCCCATGGACTGCAGTGCACCAGCTTCCCTGTCCTTCACTATTTCCCGGAATTTGCTCAGATTCATGTCCATTGAGTCAGTGATGCCATCTGACAGTCTTATCCTCTGCCTCTCCCTTCTCTTTTTGCCCTCAATCTTTCCCAGCATCAGGGTCTTTTCCAGTGAGTCAGCTCTTCACCTCAAGTATTGGAGCTTCAGTTTCAGCATCAATCCTTCCAGTGTATATTCAGGGTTGATTTCCTTTAGGATTGACTGGTTTGATCTGCTTGCAGTCCAAGGGCTAGAAAGGAGCAAAAACAGATGTAGCCTCTAGCCTGATAGAATTTTCAGTGGATGGAGAGAACCATTAATTAAAAGAAAAAAAAATCATACAAATAAATTCGAAACAACACATGTAATAGGAGCTTTGAAGGGAAAAATGTAGAACTATGAGAGCATTTAAACAGGAGATTTTATTTAGAGAGAGCAGGGAAGAGTCTCCAAGGAAGAGAAGTTTGAGCTGAGATCTGAAGGGAGAGGAAGACATGAATGAAGATGGAAGCGAAGAGTAGGGTTTAATCCCTCGGCTGGGAAGTTCCCCTGGAGGAGGGCATGGAACCCACTCCAGTATTCTTGCCTGGAAATTCCCACGGACGGAGGAGCCTGGTGGGCTACAGTCCGTGGTGTCCTGATACAACTGAAGCAAATGTGCACATGCAGAGAGTATTCCAGGGTGTGTGCGTGGGGGAAACAGTAGGTGTGAAGGCCCTGGGGAGAGACGAAGGGGTTGATGGATGGCCAGGGGGCCAGGGCGGAGAACCATGTCAGGAGGGACAACTTGGAAGAGCTTGGAAGCGCGCAGAAGGAGTCTGATCTGGGCCAGGCAGCATGTTCGGATGAAGCGGGAAGACGGAGGCTGTGATTCTAAAGCGGAGACCAGGCTAAAGCTTGGCTAAAGGGACTTCCCTGCTGGTCCAGCGGTGAAGAATCCACCTGCCAATGCAGAGGATACGAGTTGGATCCCTGGCCCAGGAAGATTCCACATGCCCAGGAGCAACTAAGCATATGCAGCAGAGCTACTGAAGCCTGCTGCCTGGAGCCTGTGCTCCGAACAGGAGGAGCCACCGCCCCGAGAAGCCCTCACCCCGCACCTGGAGAGTAGTCCCTGCTCGCCACAGCTGGAGGAAAGGCCGAGTGCGGCAACCGACACCTCGCACAGCCAGAAATAATAAAGAAATAAAAAATTTTAAAAACGCTGGCTATAGGCCCGGAGAGAGAAACAAATGAAAGTAATAATAATAAAAAATCATAAATAGATTGCAGGTCCTTGGTGGAGAGGAGGGAGGGAGAAGTGAAAACTGAGCAAATTCATCATATAAGTGAACGGTGTCAAATTCATTTATGTCAAAGCCTTAATGATTTGGATTCATTGTTGAATAAAAGCCAAAGGCCTCACAGTGGCTGAATCCCCACCTCCCCAGTCCCGTTCCTCTCACTGTCTTCCTTTTTCACTGCTCCAGCCAGCCAGACCATCCCCACCCAGATTTCCTTGTGGAAGCCAGAGGGGCCAGGCGTGCTCCTCCCTTGGGGTTTTTACACTAGCTGTTTGCTCTGCCTGGAGCCCTCTTTCCCTGACCTTTGTCTGACTCAATTCTTTGATCTAGGCAGAGCTGAGGGCAAGACCCTCAGGATTCAGTATTCTTAAACGTTTGGGGAACTTCTGAGAAGATCCTCTAAGTCAGGCATCCCCAACCTCCGGGATCTAGTGCCTGGTGATCTGAGGTGGAGCTGATATAATAATAATAGAAATAAAGTGCATCATGAATGTAACGAGCTTAAATCATCCTGAAACCACCCCCTCCGACTCCTGGTTCGTGGAAAAGTTGTTTTCCATGAAACTGATCCCTGGTGCCAAAAAGGTTGGGGACCACTGCTCTAAATGGTTTATGAGGTTGTGGCTGTTCTGTGTGTGAAGTGGGCAAATAATCTCTCAATGATGATGAGTGTTTGTTTCTCAAGACCTGGGTGCAGTCAGCTTCCGGTAGAGTACTCTGCTCTTCTGCCCGCCCCCTCAAGCCCCAGCTCCACCCAGACTGGCCACTCTTGATCTTAGGTTGAAGCTGGAACACACAGAGAAGATATCTTTGCCCTGGTGCCTGGGCCTTTAGGGGCTGTGTTGGGGGGACAGGCCTCAAGCTGTGCTCCTACTCAGAGTGGGAGCCATCAACGTTATCCTTCAGCTGTTGTTTGCATTCTGAAAATGCATTTGTTTTGTTTTGGAGCCACAGAGCACAGGAAAGCCTCAGTCACCGGGGCCAACCATCTCAGTTTGCCAGGGACCATACTGGTTTAGTACTTTGGTGCTGAAAGCCCCAATTTCAGACAGCCTTGGGTCCCGGGTGCTGGGGTGGTTGGTAACCCTGTGAGTCAGTTCAGACAGACTCATGCAGCCACTAAAAGCTGTCCCCTTGTTCCCTCCATCCGGCTTCTGAATCTCTCAGCAATAACAGAAGTCCCCGGAGGGCCTAACAGAAAGATAAAAGCTTTTGGCTAGAGATAGTGGTTTAGTCGCTAAGTCATGTCCAACTCTTGAGACTCCATGGACAGAGGAGCCTGGCAGGCTACAGTCTATGGGATTCTCCAGGCAAGAATACTGGAGTGGCTTGTCATTTCCTTCTCCAGAGTTCAAATCCCACGTCTGCTGCAGACTATCAGCTTGACTATCATCTAAACCTGCGTCTCAGGGTCCTCTTTTGTAAACATGGGGACTGTAATATTTCCACGATGGTGTTGGGTGGGGACTCAGATGGCCTGATGCCTATATAACTCCTGGTACATGATAGGTGTTCCTGTCACAGCTAGGTCATCCATGCCGTTGCATTTATTCCCAGTGTTGGCTATAGGATGGGAGAAATCACCACTTCCTTTCTCTCAGAGAGGCTGGCCTAAGCACCCCCAGCTCCATGCACAGAGGGTTCTTAAATGGGCTGGGAGTCATCTAGTCAAGCGACTCAGGGCATGATGGATGCAGCATGTGACAAGTATGTTTTCTGACCGTGGATCCCCAGCTTTGTGGATTAATGGAGGCACACCTTAAATTCATGGCCTGCTACCCCCTGCCACCTCTCTCTGATGGAGGGTGAACTGTGCTCATGGGACAGGAACTCTTTTTTATTATGAATTTTATTTTACATTGACCTTTTTTAAAAAAAAGAAATGTATTCTTATTTATTTGGCTGCACTGGGGACTTCCTCGATGGCTCAGCAGGTAAAGAATCTGCCTGCAATGCAGGAGACACAGGAGATGCGAGTTCAGTCCCTGGGTTGGGAAGATCCGCTGGAGGAGGGCATGCCAACACACTCCAGTATTCTTGCCTGGAGGATCCCGTGGACAGAAGAGCCTGGCGGGACACAGTCCATGGGGTCACAAAGAGTCAGACACGACTAAGCACATGGCACATAGATCTTCACTGCAGCATATGGGATCTAGTTCTCTGACCTGGGATCGAACCCAGGCCCCTGGCACTGGGAGCACAGAGTCTTCACCACTGGACCACCAGGGAAGTCCCTACATTGCTTATCTCAATGGCCAAAATGAAACAAAGGAGATAAACATGATTTCCAAGGCATTCTAAAAGTCACAAAAAGAGATGATTGTTTTCAGATCAACTCTTTTCCTGGATTTCCACTCTAACACTGACTTTGATGAGCCAGGGGCATCAGCAGATTGCACTCCCTAGATGAATGGAGTATTCTTGAAGGGCCGGTCTGGGCAGGGGATGGACTCATGCAGAGGAGAGAAGACCAATGGGCTGTTACTCGGAGCTGAACATGCTCTATTTCCTGTGAGGTTTTCCTCTGTTGCCTGTGGCCCCTCCATTTGGCTCAAATCCATTTTCAATTTGTTTAGCACCCACCGTGCGCCAGCCACCAGGGAGGAAAACAAAGATGATGAGCTTTGGCCTCTACGTGAAGGAGATTACAGTTTGAGTGGAGAGAGAAGTGTGAAAACATGGAAAATTAAATTATTCTGGAGGAGTTACATAGCAATACACGAGGGTGGATCATCAGAAGAGACGTTCCAGGACAGAGAGGATTCCTTACCGAACAAGAGATACAAGAAGAGCGTCTCAGAGGAAGGAGAAGTAGAGGGCTGCAGGACCCAGAGACTTGATGGAAGAGGGGGTGGGGTACCAAACCCCTGATATGTATGATCTTGGAGCAGGCTTGGGATGCAGGTGTGACTGCCTCGATTTTTTTGTTTATTTTTTCCAGTGTTTAAACTCTCTATTTTGTACTGGAGTATAGCTGATTAACAATGTTGTGATAGTTTCAGGTGAACAGCAAAGGAACTCAGCCATACATATACATGTATCCACTCTCCCCGAAACTCCCCTCCCATCTAGGCTGCCACATAACAATGAGCAGAGTTCCCTGTGCTCCACAGTAGGTCTCTGTTGGTTATCCACTTTAAATATAGTGGTGTGTCCATGTCCAGCCCCAATTCTCTAATTATCCCTTGCCTCCATCCTTCCCCCCCACCGCCCCCCGACAACCATAAGTTCGTTCTCCAAGTCTGTGAATGACCAATTCTATCTATACATATGGCAAAGGCCAAGGTGCCCAGCTGATAACTTTGGCGCAGAAACCAGGCCTATCTGCATCTCAACTTTTCCAAGAGCAAGCCTGTCTCCCATGAGCTAGGCCCTGAAATTTGGGAAGGATTGACTAGTCAGGGAAAGGAGAGCCGTAAGCAAGGGTGTGGTATATTAAAAAGCAGAGACATTACTTTGCCAACAAAGGTCCGTCTAGTCAAGGCTATGGTTTTTCCCGTGGTCATGTATGGATGTGAGAGTTGGACTGTGAAGAAAGCTGATTGCCGAAGAATTGATGCTTTTGAACTGTGGTGCTGGAGAAGACTCTTGAGAGTCCCTTGGACTGCAAGGAGATCCAACCAGTCCATTCTAAAGGAGATCAATCCTAGGTGTTCATTGGAAGGACTGATGCTAAAGCTGAAACTGCAATACTTTGGCCACCTCATGCGACGAGTTGACTCACTGGAAAAGACTCTGATGCTGGGAGGGATTGGGGGCGGGAGGAGAAGGGGATGACAGAGAATGAGATGGCTGGATGGCATCACCGTCTCTGTGGACATGAGTTTGAGTGAACTCTGGGAGTTGGTGATGGACAGGGAGGCCTGGTGTGCTGTGATTCATGGGGTCGCGGAGAGTCGGACACGACTAAGCGACTGAACTGAGCTGAAGCAAGGCTGTGAGTGAAGAATGACCCTACTGCGTGCTGGGGTGTTAGCCAGCTGGCCTGGAGGGGGAAATGTTAGCCTTCTGGGGAGTAGCACCCCCAGTCTACTGCTGGGTAGATACTTGAGCCTGCAGAATTTTGCACATGCTGACTGCTGTTCTCCTCAGGACCTCTCCTCTCCACACTCAGGAGCACCCAATGGCTTTCCCTTGGCCTTGAGTCAGAGGCTGGCTAGGCTTGCATCCTCCAAGACGACCCAATAAATCCCTAGTGATAACAGTAATGATAACAGCACCATCTCACCTGTATAATGCATTTCTATCTACACAGTCCTTTCATTTGAGACCTGGAACAAACCATGAAGAAAGACGACCTGACGACTGAGCACAGGCCAGGGCTCCAGGCAGGTTCAGTTCAGTTCAGTTCAGTCGCTCAGTCGTGTCCGACTCTCCGCGACCCCATGAATCACAGCACGCCAGGCCTCCCTGTCCATCACCAACTCACTGAGTTCACTCAAACTCATGTCCACAGAGTCGGTGATGCCATCCAGCCATCTCATTCTCTGTCGTCCCCTTCTCCTCCCGACCCCAACCTTTCCCAGCATCAGAGTCCTTTCCAGTGAGCCAACTCGTTGCATGAGGTGGCCAAAGTATTGGAGTTTCAGCTTTAGCATCAGTCCTTCCAATGAACACCCAGGCAGGTTACTCACCATTTATTGCTGTGTGTGTAGCACATAAGAGGTGCTCAACAAACATTTATTGGGTCTCACTCCAATTGTGTGCACCAGATTCCAGCCCCTCGGTGGAAAGCGAGCCGCATTTCCGTCCTTCTCTCCTAGAGTTTGTTTGGTGTTCTCTGTGCCCAGTGGCCCCATGTCTCAGCCAAGTAGAAGCTGTTGCAAAGCCCACGTGCATGTATAACTATTGACTTCAAGATTGAAAGAAATCTGAGTTTTTCTCTTTGGTTAGGTTCTCTGTGTTCAATTTAGTTTCACGTGAGAAATTAAATAAGGACACTTTATCCTTGTCCTTTTTTTTGAGTAAATATAAAAATTTGCCATTTTAACTATTTTACGTGTATAATCCAGTGACATTAACCACATTCACAATGTTGTACAAACGTCATCGTATCTATCGTCAAAACTTTTTCACCACTCCAGACAGAAACTCTGTACTCATTAAGCAATAACTCCTATTCCACCCTTCATTCTGCCCTTGGTAAACTCTAATTATTTTCTGTCTCTATGAATTTATCTATTCTAGCATTTTATATAAGTGAATGATAGTATATTTGTCCTTTTGTGACTGGCTATTTCAACGTTCATCTGTGTTGTAGCATATCAGTTCAGTTCAGTCGCTCAGTCGTGTCCAACTCTTTGCGACCCCATGAATCACAGCACGCCAGGCCTCCCTGTCCATCACCAACTCCAGTAGTTCACTCAAACTCATTTAAGAATTTAATTCCTTTTCACGCCTGAACAGTATTCTACTGTATATATATGTACCATGTTTTGTTTAATCCATTCATCTGTTGATGGACACTTGGGTTGTTTCTGCTTTTTAGCTATTGTGAATAATGCTGCAACTATCTGAGTCTATTTTGAGTTCTTTTGGGTATGTACCTAGGAATGGAATTTCTGGGTCATATAGTAATTTGGGCTTCCCTGGTGGCTCAGATGGTAAAGAATTTGCCTGCAGTGCAAGAGACCCAGGTTCAATCCTTGGTTTGAGAAGATCCCCTGGAGAAAGGAATGGCTACCCACTCCAGTATTCTTGGCTAGAGAATCCCCTGGACCAAGGAGCCTGTCCATGGGGTCACAGAGTCAGGCATGACTGAATGACTGACACACACATAATAATTCTACGTTTAGCTTTTTGAGGAACTGCCAAACTGTTTTTCACAGTGGCTGCACCATCCCACTAGCAAAACTCCAGGGTCCCAATTTCTCTAAATCCTCACTAACACTTGTTATTTTCTGTTTTTATTGTTGTTGTTTATAGCCATTCTATTAGCTTTGAAGTGGTGTCTCATTGTGGTTTTGATTTGCATTTCCCTAATGACTAATGGTTGGAGAAGGCAATGGCAACCCACTCCAGTACTCTTGCCTGGAAAATCCCATGGGTGGAGGAGCCTAGTAGGCTGCAGTCCATGGGGTCGCTGAGAGTCAGACATGACTGAGCGGCTTCACTTTCACTTTTCACTTTCGTGCATTGGAGAAGGAAATGGCAACCCACTTCAGTTTTCTTGCCTGGAGAATCCCAGGGACGGGGGAGCCTGGTGGGCTTCCGTCTATGGGGTCTCACAGGATCGGACATGACTGAAGCAACTTAGCAGTAGCAGCAGCAGTAATGACTAATGATGAGGCATATTTTCATGGACTTATTGGCCAATTTTTTTTATTAAAATTTTTTTTTTCTTATTGGCTGTTTATATCTCTCCTTTGGAGAAATTTCTATTCAAGTGCTTTACTCATTTTAAAAATGGATTTTCCTCGTGCTGTTGAGTTGTGGCAGTTCTTTATATATTCTGAATATCAAACTCACCTGATACATACCTTGCAAAGATTTTGTAGGTTGTCTTTTCACTTCCTTGATATTGTCCTTTGATGAACAGGTTTTCATTTTAATGAAGTTCAATTTATATACTTTTATTTTGTTACTATACTTTGGGTGATGTATCATTGCCAAATCTGAGATCATATAGAATTATCCCCATGGTTTTTTTAAAAAGAGTTTTATGGTTTTAGCTCTAATTTTAGGTTTTTGATCCATTTTGAGTTGGTGGTTTGTATGGCATGAGGTAAGGTCTAAAGCTTCATTCTTTTGCATGTGGAAATCTAGTTGTCCCAGCCCTATTTGTCGAAGAGAATATTCTTTTCCCCAGTTGAGTGGCCTTGGCCCCCTGTGTATACTCAGTAGCTCAGTTGTGTCTGACTCTTTTGCGACCCCATGGACTGTAGCCTACCAGGGTCCTCTGTCCATGGAATTTTCCAGGCAAGAATACTGGAGTGAGTTGCAGAATCAATTAACCATTAATGTATAGGGCTATTTCTGGACTCTTGATTCAACTCTGTTTAGACTACTGTAGTGTTGTGGTAAAATCTGAAGTTGGGAAGTGTGAGTTTTCCAACTTTGTTCTTTTTTTTCCCCAGGATTGTTTTTTATATTCAGGGCTTCTTGTGATTCCATGTGAATCTGAGAATCAGTATTTCTCTTTCCATGGAAAAACCTGTTGGAATTTTGATAGAGACTGTGTTGAATCTGTAGATTTCTTTGAGTGGTATTGACATCTTAGCAATTGTAAGTCTTCCTATCCATAAATGTGAAATGTCTTTCCATTTATTTAGGCCTTCTTTAGTTTTTCTCAGCAATGTTTTTTTCAGGTTTCTGGGTAAAAGTCTTTCACTTTCTTTGCTATATATGTTCCTGGGTATTTTATTCTTTTAGATGCTATTATAAATAGAATTGCTTTCTTAATGTCCTTTTCAGATTGCTCATTGTTGGTATATAGAAACACAGCTGATCTTTGCATGTGATCTTGTACTCTACAACTTTGCTGAATCTATTAGTTCTAGTAGCTTTCCTTTGGATTCTTCATGATTGTCTATATGTAGGTTCATGTCATCTATGTATACAAATTTTTATTTCTTCCTTTTGAATGCCCATCCCTGGTGGCTCAGATGGTAAATAATCTGCCTGCAACGCAGGAGACCTGGGTTCGATCCCTGGAATGGGAAATCCCCTGGAAAAGGGAATGGCTACTCACTCCAGCATTCTTGCCTGGGAAATCCCATGGATAGAGAAGCCTGGCAGGCTACAGTCCATGGGATCAAAAAAAGTCAAACACAACTGAGTGACTAATGAATTCACTAGCTCTTTTTCTTTTTTAAACCTAATTTATCTGGCTAAACTTCTAATAAATGTTGAATAGTAGTGGTAAAAGTGGGTATCTTGTCTTATTCCTGATCTCAGGGAGAAAGTCTTTCATCATTGAGTATGATGTTAGCTGTCCACAGCCCTTCAGACGATGGACCACTCCTAGGGCCCTGAGCTAGGTGGGAATGGGGGATATTATCTGCTTTATTACTGAATAAATGTATTTCTCCTGAAGGAGAATGTGTTAGTCTTTTGGGGCTGCTATAGCAAATTACTGTACAGTCAATAGCTTATAAACAATATAGATTTATTTCTCACAGTTATGGAGCTGGGAGAACCAAGATCAAGGCACTGGCAGATTTGGTGTCTATGGAGGGCTTACTTCCTAATTCATAGATGTCCATCTTCATGCTGTGACCTTACATGGGGAATGGGCAGGGAAACTCCCTGGGGTCTCTTTTATAAGGACACTATTTCCATTCATGAGGGCCTCACCTTCACAACCTAATCACTTCTCAAAGGCCTCACTTCCTAATACCATCATATTAAGGAACTGGGATTTCCTCATGTGAATTTTGGGAGCACTTTTTCAGTGTATAGCAGAGAATCATATCTGGAGCCTGTTCAAAGACAATACCCACTAATTTGAAAATATTAATTTCATGGCAACACCAATCACACTAATAAAATGTTAGTTGAACTAACAACCTCCCCCGCAACCCCCCACCAATTGTTAAGTTCTTGCTATGTTGCCGGCACTTTCCTTACATCATTTGATCCTATGATAGCCCATGGAAACAGGTTTTTTTTATTATTACCTCTCCCATTTTAGAGGTGAGGAAAGGAAGGCTACGGGGCAAGGTGATTGATACAGCAGGCAGGTATTCAAAAGAAGTTAGGTGTGTATGATGACTTTCCTGATTTGTAAATTGACTTCTTTTCTGTCCAGTAATTTTCAAGGGGAGAGAGTGATAACTGCCCTTCTTTGCAGGGTGTTTCAGAACCTCCCTGGGGGTGGAGGGAAGGAAGGCTTTCTTAAAGACACTGCCACCCCTCAGCACATCCTGACTGATCACTCATTTGGGGGTGATCTGACCCCAGTGGGGAATCATTGCTGCAAGGATTCACCATGGCTATAGAGCTTGCTGCAAACTGCAGGGATGAGCAGTGGAAAAAATGTTGAGGGCCACTGCAAACCACAGCATCCTTTTTCTTTCACATTGTTGATGTCACCAGATCAGCTAGAAAGACTTGGAGACTTGATTCCATCAAGCAATTCCAAGAGGGAACCCTTTCTGAGGATTAGGAGCACCATCCTTCGAGTTCAAGGAGAAGTGTTGGGCCAGGCAACTTTGTCCTACCCCAAACCCTGCGTTGTTAACTCAGGAGTAATCAACACTCTTAGGGAGATTAGCTTTATCGCGAAACTGCGGCCACAGGTACTTGGATAATTCATAGCCAATGGTTAGTTTCTGCCTCAAATTTCCAGGTCACTGGAGCTCTGTAAGATCCTATTCTGGGCATGATACAAGACCCTGCTGGTTGACTTGTGTGTCTTCCATGGAAAAAGCGCGGACATGATCCTGGAATACAGAATCCTGACTGTGGGGAGAGGGTGGTGGGGGGCAGCCTGTAGAAAAGTCTTAGATTTTCTGAGTCCTCACACAAAAGTCCATGTCAGCCCAGGACAGGGAAGACTACATGTTTGCTCTCTTGATCTTGAGGGGGTTGAATTTCCTTTTCTTTCTTTCTTTCGCCTCATTTTCTGCATTTTAGTTGGAAGGGGGACCTGGTGAATTTACTTCCCTGCTCCCTCTGTCCTGCTTGGAGCAGGATTTACTGAGTCTCCTGCCAGCGCTGGCCATTTCGATGCCCCATTTATGTTTCCAGCACACATTAGAATCATCAGTTCATGATGAGACTTCCCTGGGCTGCAGATGGCCACGAGGGCAAGCCCACCAATAGGCACATCTATTGAAGTTCTAAAAATATGCATATGAACAAACAAGGCTGAGGGGAGAGGGGTAACCTTGCCTCCTATTTCCCCAACAATCGGTCTTCTTTAGATTAAATTCAGAAGGTCTTTATTCTCTCTATTCAATTTAGCAAATACCTGTGTGATAACGCAGATTAGAGGCAGTTCTTGTCTTTATGGAATTCAAAATCTGCTTGGACACTCAATTTTGACAAACTACTCTCATCACTTATTTCTTTGTTGCTCTGTGCTACCATCCTCCCACATGTCCCTGTCAACTCCATGCTTTTCCTTGCTTGCAGGCTTGAAACCTTGGAGTCCAACTCTCCTCTACCCCACCGCTTCATTCTCTGGTTTGTCCAGGACAGTCCGGGCTTAAGTCTGTTGTCCCAGTGTAACTGTAATGGCTCTCCTATCATCATCTAAAGTGTCCAATTTCGGGTGATAAGTAACTGATCAGCCAGTCTGTAACTTTTCAGAGGCCAAGGCTGTCCTCCCATCCCTCTCCATGCCTGGCACATGTACCCCAGTGTTCATTGCAGTGCTATTTACAATAACCAGGATATGGAAGCAACCTAAATGCCCATTGACAGAGGAATGGATAAAGAAGATGTGGTACATGTGTTCAATGGAATATTGCTCAGCCATAACAAGGAACAAAATTGGGTCATTTGTAAAGATGTGAATGGACCTAGAGTCTGTCATACAAAGTGAAGTAAGGAGAAGGAGAAAATCAAATTTGTATATTAACTCATATATATGGAATCGAGAAAAACAGTACTGATGAACTTATTTACAGGGCAGGAATAGAGACACAAACATAGAGAACGGACTTGTGGACACAGTGCTGGAAGGAGAGGGTGGGATGCATTGAGAGAGTAGAATTGACATATATACACTATTATGTGTAAAATAGATGGTTAGTGGGAAGCACAGGGAGCCCAGCTTGGTGCTCTGTGATGACCTAGATGGGTGGGAGGGAGGCTCAAGAGGGAGGGCATATATGTGATTATTGTTGTACAGCAGAAACTAATACGATATTGTAAAGCAATTGTACTCTAATAATAAAATTTTTTAAATGGCATGTTGCTGCATCTTCACTGCCACTGTCCTGGCTCAGATGCTGTCACCTCCTGCCTGGACTGCTGCAGTTGTCTTCTGTCTGGTCTCCTTACTTCCAGCCCACACTGCAAACTGTTGCCTGATTCATCCTTTCAAAAGACAGTGTTCTGTGCTCACTCCATTGATCCCTTGCTGGACACAGCACATAAGTCAGGCTCCTGAATCTGGCACTTAAAATCCTTTCTAACTCAGCCTCTGCTTTTGTCTCCTCCCTTTTGACGTCTCTAAAATTTACACTCTCATTAGTCAATGCCCTGTCCCCTGACCTGCCCTTTAGGAACCACTGTTGCTCACGAAGGACTTCCCTGGTGACTCAGTGGTAAAGAACCCACCTGCCAATTCAGGAGACTTGAGTTTGATCCCTGGGTCAGGAAGATCCCCTGAAGAAGGAAACGGCAACCCACTCCAGTATTCTTGCCTGGGAAATCCCATGGACAGCAGAGCCTGATGGGCTTCAGTGCATGGGGTCGCAAGAGTTGGACACGTCTTGGCGAGTGAGTACTCATGCTCACGAAGAGTTCCTGCTTGGCAGTTCCCTGTCCGTGTGTCATTCAGCCCAGCGCGGGCGCCCACCTCTCCATACAGTGTTCTGTGACCAGGGGTCCCTCGGTGCTCCTCCTCTGAACTCCTTGGCCTCAAGCAATTATTGCTGTGCATCTCTTTTAGCATCTCATCACGTACTGCCTCATGACTTTCCATGTATTGCTCTCTTGCACAAGGGCTGCAAGGATTTGTGGTGATTTCGCTTTGATTCTCATAGACCTTTCCCCTCAATGAAATTGCAGGTTCCTTGAGGCCAGGAGCTGAGTCTTAGTCATGCTTATATTCCTTATGGCTTCAAGTGCCTGGTTGTTGCTGTTTTTCAGTTTCTAAGTTGTGTCTGACTCTTTGTGACCCCATGGACTGTAGCAGGCCAGACTTCCCTGTCCTTCACCATCTCCTGGAGTTTGCTTAAACTCATGCTCATTGATTCGGTGATGCTATCCAACCATCTCATTCTCTGTCGCCCCCTTCTCCTCTTGCTCTCAATCTTTCCCAGCATCAGGGACTTTTCCAATGAGTTGGCTTTTCACATCAAGTGGCCAAAGTATTGGAGCTTCAGCTTCAGCATCAGTCCTTCCAATGAATATTCAGGAATGATTTCCTTTAGGATTGACTGATTTGATCTCCTTGCTGCCCAAGGGACTCTCAACAATCTTCTCCAGCACCACAGTTCAAAAGCGTCAGTTTTTTGGTTCTCAACCTTCTTTATGGTCCAGCTCTCATATCCATATATGACTAGTGGGAAAACCATAACTTTGACTATATGGACCTTTGCAGCAAGGTGATGCCTCTGCTTTTTAATGTGGTGTCTAGGTTGGTCATAGCTTTTCTTCCAAGGAGCAAGCATCTTTTAATTTCATGGCTGTAGTCACTGTCTGCAGTGATTTTGGAGCCCAAGAAAATAAAATCTGCCACTGTTTCCATTTTTTCCCCATCTATTTGCTATGAAGTGATGGGACCGGATGCCGGTAGGTATAAAGAAATTCTTTTTTTTTTTTTTTTTTGGTATAAAGAAATTCTTCCCAGAAACCCTGGATCGATGCTCATCTAGGAATCCTGGGATTGGAAGGACCCTTATAATCAGGTGGTTCAGCCTCTTATTTTGTAGCTGAACAGAAAAATGAACACAAAAGACATCAACAGACTTGCTCAAGGTGACCCAGTTCTGCAAATGGCACAGACAGGATTCAAATGCAGGCCTTCTCTGTCTGCGGGTTCCATATCCGTGGATTCAACCGACCGTGGATCAAAAAGTATTTTTTTAAAAATCCAGAAAGTTCCAAAAAGCCAAACTTGAATTTGCCACATGCCAGCAACTATTTACATAGCATTTACATTGTATTTACAACTATTTACATATCATTTACATTATATTAGGTATTATAAGCCATTTAGAGATGATTTAAAGTACACTATGAGGAGGGAATGGCAACCCACTCCAGTATTCTTGCCTGGAGAATACCATGAACAGAGGAGCTTGGCAGGGTCCATGGGGTCACAAAGAGTTGGACACGACTGAAGCAACTCAGCACGCATGCATGCACAAAGTACAGTATACAGGAGGATGTGATAGGTTATCTACAAATACGACACCATTTTATATAAGGGACTTGAGCATCCACAGATTTTGGTACCCACGGGATCCTGGCACCAATGCCCCGTGTGTATCAGGAAGTGGCTGTACTTTCCCCAATACCAGGCTCCCACCTGTGTTGACTTTATTTTGTGAGTGGATTACAACACTTTAGAAGCATGAGTAGGCATTTAGAAGTGAAGTCGCTCAGTCGTGTCTGACTCGTTGCGACCCTGTGGGCTGTAGCCCACCAGGCTCCTCCGTCCATGGGATTCTCCAGGCAAGAATACCATTTCCTTCTCCAGGGGATCTTCCCAACCCAGGGATCGAACCCAGGTCTCCCGAATTGCAGGCAGATGCTTTAACCTCTGAGCCACCAGGGAAGCCGGGCATTTAGAAGGCACAGACAAAGAAAGTGAGCAAACCAGGAGGAGGAAACGGCCTTAGCAGAGTCCCAGAGATGAAACTCGCTTGGCACAATTATATGGGGAGAGCAGTCAGGTCTAGATTGTTCCTATGTGAGAGTTTTGGGAGAGGGGTGGGTTCAGGAAGATCTCCGAGCTCCTGATCCGGGTTGTAAGATGTCTGTCACAGAAGGCCACCTGCAAGAGTGTTAGAAGAATGTCTCTTCTCTAAGACACACGCCTCTTTCCAAAGGGGCATGGGGAGTGGGGGAGAGCTCAGGACGGGCAAAGGAGGTCTCGGGAGGTGCCCGCTTGGAGGCGGCTGCGTCCCATTTACTTTGGGCTATAAGGAAGCCCGACTTGAGCGGTGTTGAGAAGTGCCACCGGTAACACCGTTATATACAGCTTTCAACTTTAATAAGGTGTTGCAGAAACTATGAACATACACGTAACTAAAAACACATTTCACTGGAAGCCTGATCTCGAATTCCTCTCTGCTGCTCCTGTGCGGCGCTTCACGCTGGCAGTGGAGCTGTTAAAACACAATGGAAAGTGGGTAATCGTGCATTATATGGCTTTTGTTTTCCGATATGAAATATTGACATCCGAAAAGAGAGTGGGGTTATCGTGGTGGAGGGCACTGTGGGAGAGGCTGTGCGAGGGAGGCCGAGGCGGGTGGTGCGGGCAGCGGAGGGGAGTGCAGGCGCCTGGCTGCTCCTAGTCCGGCAGGTCTTGGCTTTTCCAGCCATAAACCTGGGGAAATTCACACATCTCAGGGCGAGAAGAGGCTCTGAGCTGACAGAGGATTGGAAAAGGACTCTGGGGTCCTGGCAGAGCTTCGAGGCAAGGGCAGGGGCTGGGAGAAAGAATGTGTCTGCAGGCCTCTGGGGGAGGTAAGGGCAAATTAAGTCAGGAAACAGGCGCTGGAATTGTTTCCCGGGAAGCCAGCGGCATCCATGCCTGGGGCCTCTTCAATGATGACCCGCAACCTGAACCAGGAGCCTGAGGGAGCCTCTTACCCAGAGCACACGCTCCTCCCCTAAGTAACAGCAACCATAAAGTAATAATAGCTATGCTTTATTGAGTGCCATGTAGCAGGTGCTTTATGTCCATTTCCTAGCTTAATTCTTACAAAGCCCCTCTTTCTGGGTGGAACCGAGGCCAAGTTGGAGGACTCCCTGCCATGTCTCTGGGGTCTCCAGCCCCTCCCTGTTTCTGAGGACCACAGGAAGTGGAACACTTGGTCAGCACGTAAGAAGCAGGCCCAGCTGGTCCTGTTTGTGTGTGTGGTAGGGGGCGGTTGGTGGTGGTGAAGGAAACAGCACTGGCTGGCAGAGAAAGTAGCTGAGTGGGGTTTCGGATGGGAAGCTTATCCTGAGGTACCCAGAGGGCAGCCTGCCCCAGGGGAGACTTAGAAGCACCGGGGTCATCTGGGACAGTCCCCTGTCTCCGTACAGGTGACCCACTTGCTGCAGTGGGGCCTTCAGGGTAACCCCCTCATGCAGCCCTGCGGGGTCCGCCATTGGGTTCGAGGGACGACCTGTCTCCCCAGACAGATTATGTTTGGTTTGCTCGGAAGGCATTTACGGCTTTATAAAGCTCTTAAATTGGCTCTTTCCCCACCCTCAAAACATTTCTTCAAGCTTACAAGGCCAGTTTTAGAATAGCAATTACCAGCTCCAATATCCCCCAGCAAACTCACGCTGTGCTGTTGTATATAAACTGCTCGGGATATTTGTAATGCTGCCACGCCGCCTATCTGCACGGCGGAAAGCCCCGTCTGTCCCAAGGAGTCTGCAGAGGCCCTTTCTCAGCTCTAATTTATGGGCCACATAAAACTCTGTGAAGTTGCCCTGCATCTTTCTGAGGCAAAGTTGAGGTTTTTTTACTGTTTCAAGCTGCTAATTTTTACCATTTAAAGCCAGCCTTCTGCCCATGCTAGTGTGCATGTGTGCATACAAGTTGGCCACTTTAATTTATGTGCCTCTTTCTCTCTCCGGGATGCTCATAACTTACAAATGTGTGCATAATGTACAGTCAGTTCTTCCCGGTTACGAGAGAGGCTTGGCATCTTTGTCCTGTGCCCGAGTTAACCCGGACTGCCTCCCGCTCCCTCCTCAAACCCCGGGAAGGGGCCCCAGGGTGGAGACGGAGAGGGACACTGGCCTGGGAACAGAAACTGGTGAATGGCAGGAATTCACTGTGTGAACCTGGTCCAGGGTCCTTTCTGGTGCAGTGGGATGCAGCGAGCCGGAAGGTCAGAGCCACTAGAGACCAGGATTTCAGGCTGGAAAGGAGCATGTTCCAGGTGGAACCGTCTAAGCCTCAGTGTCCTCATCTGCAGAATGGGGGTACAGTTAGAGGTTTCTCACTGGAGTGTTGTATCAAGGAGAATGATGGTTGTGAGAGCCCGTCCCGAGCTTAGGCAACAAACATCCTGGGTCTGGTTGGTAGCTGTTCCAAGCTCGGAACTGTGGGCAGGGCCCCAGAGGAGCAGGCATGACCAGGCTCAGCGTGATGCCTCAGGGTTTTCCAAAGTCCAGTGGCGGTGCCTCTGGCTGGGCCTCGCCAAGCTCTGCTGTGTCATGCGGGTCAGGCCGTGGGAACCCTGGGAACTTGGCTCCTCCTTTCCCACCAGGATCCTCTGAACCCTGGGTAAGAGCTCCTTGGCACCCCCTTCCCCACCTCCAGGCCTGCTCCCACCCCTAACCTTTCTCAGGAGCAGTATCCTCTCCTGGCCTTTGCTGACGCTTCTCATCAGGAGACGACACAGGCGGCTTTTCTAACAGTCTCCTGGGGAGGCTGCTGTCTTGGGGGTCCAGAGGAAGGCTGTTTGTACCCCAGTCCCCCGTGTCCCCACAGGAGGGCCCTCACTGCACTGTGGGGGCCTCGGGCCTCTTGCCCCTCCCACCCCAAGGTGGGATCACACTCTTAGACTGGTTGACAGAGGGGGACGTTCAGCCCTTCCTTGGGGGTGTGGGTGAGTCCCCTGAATCCCACCCTTCCTTCAGCCTCCCTCTAAGCCTCATTCCTCCTCTAACTGCTTCTGCTGGAGTGCTCACCCTTGGATATTTTGCCACTAATGTGGACTCCATGAGTTTAAAATGGACTCATTCAGCACATGTTAGTGAAGGGAAAGATGCTGTCACCGATTAAGCATCGACGATTTGGCTGGCAGTGGACAAAGCACTTTGCATGCGCCTAATTTCATTATCACTACAAATCCTACCAGTAATAATAACTAAAGTGGATGCCGCCCTTACTATGTGCCAAGCCCTGATCTGAGACCTTCACATGAACTCAGTCCTCACAGCACTTCTATTTTTTTATTTTTTTATTATCCTCTGATATTATAGATAATTAAACCAAGGCACAGAGAGGTTGAGGAACTTGCCCAAGGTCACACAGCCAGGCATCTGGGAAGACAGGATTGGTACCCGAGGAGTCTAGTTTCTGAGTTCTTAACCACTACACAAGAAATATTGCTTCTTTAAGGAAAGTATTTATTATTACTCCTTTTTATAAGTGTAAGAGGGCTTCCCAGGTGATGCTAGTGGTAAAGAACTGGCCTGCTGATGTAAGAGACATAACAGATGCAGCGTTGATCCCTGGGTCAGGAAGATCCTCTGGAGAAGGGCATGGCAACCCACTCCAGTGTTCTTGCCTGGAGAATCCCATAGACAGAGAAGCCTGAGGGTCCATGGAGTCGAAAGAGTCGCACATGACTGAAGCTACTTAGCATGCATATAGGTGTAAAAACTGATATTCAGAGAGGTCGAATAACTTGCTCAGTAACATACAACTTGGAAGAGGCAGAACCAGAATTTGAACCAGGATTGGTCTGTTTCCCAAGCCTGAGGTCTTTCTGTTACACCTTCCATCCTTTTGCTGACTGGCTTAAGATATGGGTTCAAGACACACAGTTTTCCCACCCCCAGTTCTTAACATTGTGAGCAGATGAGTCATATCGTAAAACTGAAGTTTTTAAGAAGATATGGATGGTTTGCGCTGGGAGACCTGAGAGGCAGGAGCAAGGGAATGAACTTGGCAGGAGTTGGGCAGTGATGGGAGAAGGGGAGAGGGGATGAACTTGGCAGGAGCTGGGCAGTGATGGGAGAGGGAGTATGGTCCAGGTGAGAGTGGGAGGAATGGGTGAGAGGATGGAGTTGAGAGCTCTGTAAAACGAGTAGAACCTGGTGATTGACCAGGTACTGGGAGAGTGTCTTGGGGGGGAATCTCCAGCCTGAAGAGTTGAGGGAATGACATCCTAGTCATGAAAAGAGCGAGGTTCTTGTGGGACAAAGGTCTCTTTTTACGGGTGCTAACTCTGAGGCCCCATGCAAACATCCGGGGGAGGAGTTCTGTGAGCAATGCCTGATCATTTCTCCAACTTCCAAATTTGATTTGGGGTGTCATGGCCTCTTGGAGAGTGTGGTAGAATGATGGGTTCTAGCCCAAGTAAAACATACACACACACACATGCACGCACACGCACAAAGTGTATTGACAATATCTCAGAGGGGATCGCTAGGATTCAGGGTCTCCAGGTTACCAGCACTCGGTTTAGGGCCTCTGTCCTGGATGAGGGCATCTGCTCTCTGCCACCACTGGGTCTGCTTGGGAAGCTCTAGACGGATGTCCTGAGAGGCTCTATCTCTGTGTATTGGACTTGTGGATTGGGCCAGAGTTCCTCGAAGGGGCACTTCCCCATTTCAAAGCTTGTACCTGGAAACAGCGTGGGTGGAGTTTCCTCTCAGACTCTGAGCCAACGGGAGGGTCACAGGTCATTTTTCCTGGGCTTGTGCATCCCTGGGTGTGCCCCAAACTTGGCCCTGAGTTTGTTAACTTCTTTTCCTCTCCATGTTGCTGAATGCTGACTGCATGTCAGGGGCTGGGCTAGGCGTCCCCTGAGAAATGATGACTCAGGACAGAGCCTGAGCAGGGCCCGAGCCCATCAGATGGTTCCGTCAAGTCCGTCTTCTGAGCCTATTGCCAGACCCAGAGGGTCTCCCCAGCACCTTCACGGAGTGTTGTATATTTCTCTCACTGAGAATTTCCAGTCTATACGGGGGTGGAAGTGTGGCAGTC
This sequence comes from Moschus berezovskii, assembly GCF_049115385.1. NCBI lineage: Eukaryota > Metazoa > Chordata > Mammalia > Artiodactyla > Moschidae > Moschus > Moschus berezovskii. The sequence goes on along the minus strand of NC_142484.1, from coordinate 20,547,839 downwards.
AGGGAAGGTACACTGGGGTTTGGAGGCGGTCCAGGGAGGGAGGGGGCCGTAGAGCAGTGACGTCAAGCCTGGCTTCTGATGGCCCTGCTACAGTTTCCTCTGTGACCTTGGCCAGCTGCCTCACCTCTCTGGGCCTGGATTCCCACATCGATAGAGCAGAGGAGTTGGATCTGGTCATGGTCAAGGTCTTATCCAAGTTAATTTTCCATGATTCTAAGTATAGAGCTGCTGCTTGCTTTCAAAGGCTCCCAGAAGGAAGTGGCCCTGACACTATGAGGATAAAGCATGCTTCCTCCCCCGGACTAGTGGTAAAGAAGTGGCCTGCCAACGCAGGAGGTGCAAGAGATGTGGGATCCATCCTTGGGTCAGGAGGATCCCTTGAAGAAGGGAATGGCTACCCACACCAGGACTCTTGCCTGGAGAATCCCAAGGACAGAGGAGCCTGGTGGGCTGTGGTCCATAGGGTCGCAAAGAGTCGGACACGACTAAAGGGACTTGACAACATGCCTCCCTCAGGCAGGACCCCTGTGCTTCATCACTTAGAGAGGAGGCTTTGTGTCAGTGCTGGGAAGGCATGGAGAACGTTCTTCCCTGAGACCATTGGCTTTTACCCTGTGTGGTAAGAATACGGTAGCCACCACTGTGTGGCTGTGAAAGTGAAGTTGCTCAGTCGTGTCCGACTCTTTGCGACCGCATGGACTGTAGCCTATTAGGCTTCTCCATCCATGGGATTTTTCAGGCAAGAGTACTAGAGTGGGTTGCCATTTTCTTCTTGATCTTTTTCAAGATCTCCAGGGGATCTTCCCTACCCAGGGATTGAACCCAGGTCTCCCGCATTATAGGCAGACGCTTTACCCTCTGAGCCAGAATTCCCTGGCAGTCAGAGGTTAGAACTCAGCACTTTCACTGCTATGGGCCTGGGCTCAATCCTTGGTGGGAGAACTAAGATCCCACAAGCCAAAAGAAATAAATAAAAATTTTAAAACATTTCAGCGAATTAAAATGAGATCACGTGAAAAACTCAGTTCCTCAGCTCCTCAGTCTCGCTGGCCACATTGCAAGAGTTCAGTCACCTCGTGTTCATCACTGCAGGAAGCTCTGCTGGATGGAGCTACTGCAGAAGCCAGCCCCAGCCAGGACCCAGTGTCTCTGAGGGGGCAGAGGCCTTGTGTGGTTGGAGAGGGCAGGTGTTGACTGATGGCACTTGGGGAGACCCCAGTCCTTGTGTAATTCATTGTATCTGGGTTGAGAGGAAGAGGCAATTTCTCAGGCACAGCCACTCTGACCTTCAGACTCATTTTTTGCCCAGCCTCCGGGGTGGGCAGTGAGCAGAGCCGAGAGATTGCTCCTGGTGTCCTGTGATTGTCTCCGCTCCAGGGTCTTTCTTTCTGAACCTCAATTTGACTGGGGCCCCAGAGAAACCTCTTCTGCTCCATACCCACCTGAGAAAGAGGTCCTGCCCAGGCCTTCACCGGGGGTCTTCGGCTTCCCTCCAGTCTCCGCTGAGGCCTCAGACAGGGAGCGTTCTCCCACTGGGGACTTGTTAGTAATAAATAACTGTGCCTCAGAGCCTTGCCTGCCCGCGGCAGGGAAGAAAGAGACCCAGGCTGAGGTTCTGACGCAGCAGCTGCAGCGGGGAAGACCTGAGAGTCATCAAGGAGTGTGCATCCCCAGAGGTCCTGGGTTGCTGTAGAGTTGGGGTCAGTAAGGGGGTTGAGGTTGTTCTTGCAGCAGCTCTCTGTGCACAGAGCTGGTGGGATTCCTGGAGAAGGATCACGGTGACCTCTGGCTGGGTCACCTCCACCCTTGCTTACACTGCCCTGCACACAGACGCCTGTGGCCATCTCTGGGGGCCACACCACAGCTCTGGGTTGCAGCTTGGAGGATCCTGGGAAACGTGGCTGTTACCTCCCCATGTGACATGTTAGCAGCATAATCCTGGCTTGCAGGCCAGTGGAGGGACCTCTGGGAGGCAGTTAATTCTTTGTCTGGACCTCAAAGACTATGGTTTTTCTAGTAGTTATGTACCGATGTGAGAGCTGGACCATAAAGAAGGCTTGATGCTTTCAAACTGTGGTGTTGCAGACGACTCTTAAGAGTTCCTTGGACAGCAAGGAGATTAAACCAGTCAATCCTGGAGGAAATCAAGCCTGAATATTCGTTGTAAGTACTGGTATTGAAGCTGAAGCTCCAATACTTTGGCCACCTGATGCAAAGAGCTGACTCATTGGAAAAGACCCTGATGCTGGGAAAGATTGAAGCCAGGAGGAGAAGGGGACAACAGAGGATGAGATGGTTGGATGGCATCACTGATTCGATGGACATGAGTTTGAGCAAACTCCAGGAGTTGGTGATGGACAGGGAAGCCTGGCATGCTGCAGTCTGTGGGACTGCAAAGAGAATCAAACCCAACTAAGTGACTGAACAGCAAGAAACTTGGGAAGATTGGGCATCCTGGCTGTGTCTGCCAACCTATGGTCAGGCTAAGGCCTGGAGGGCCATCTTCCTGGGACTTGCTAGGGGCTCTCAAGTCTACTGATCAAAGAGAGATGAATTGTGTTGGAGTTTAGAGTGGAGGTCTCATTTGGAGGTGGCCGGACGTTCCACCATTATTTCTATAGCAGGCTTCCCTCCCAAGGGGACAAAGAATTCTGTCTGGAATGCTTGCTTCCATCAGTTTTTTGGATGGAAAGTGCAGAAAGGCAAAGAGGTGGTGGGAAACAGGTAACACACCCCATGGACCAGCCCTTCCACCTTGGTTTCCCTATTGGTGCCTTCCCCGAGGAATAAGAAAGGTGGGGGTAGCAGGGGAGGGGGGCCAGTCCGCCCTATAAAACTTGATTGGGTTCTACTTTAACAGACTCATTCCTGCACATAGTTGCCTGGTGATATGAGTGCCAAGGTCAACTTGACTTGAGCACAGGTGAACTTGGGTACATTCACCAGGGTAGGTTTTTTTCTGTCTCCGTTTCCTTTGAGTCCCCTTGACCTGTGACAGCCAGTGGCCTTGCATCCTAACCCTGCAGATCTGACCTCCAGACTCTTCAGACAAGATATTCCCCCACCCCACCCACCTCGCCTCTCTGCTCCTTGGCTGGCCCTGCTCCCCACCTGTCTCTTCCTCACCCTCCTTCTTCTTTCCTGTCTTTCTCCTTCTCATTGGTGGTTGTCAGAGACCCCACCCCCAGCTGGTACCTGACTGATGTTTCAGCTGACCAGCCTCTGCTCCCCTGGCCCTGGTCACCCACACAGGCCCCTGTCTACTGAAGCGGCCGAGGAGCTTGGCTGGAGTGGGATGCAGGATGCTCCCTCCTTGTCTGCAAGGAGGGAGCCTCTCCTTGCTGCAAAGCCCTCTTTTGTTCTGTCTTTCAGGTCCAGGTGGCCCTGCCATGCTCTCACATTCATTCAGTACAAATTAAATTTAGTATCCATCTGAGAAAAACCAAACCAGGAGGTGAAGTCAGTCAGTGCAAAAGAAAATGGTGTGATGCATCTCACTGTCCCAGATGAAGCCGTGTGGGGCTCCCCGGTCTGTCCGTGATGCTCTGTGGATTGGCTAAGATGCAGGCCGTGACCACTCACAGAGGGAACCCGGGCCCCTGGTACCCACGGCAGGTGGCTCAGGCTCCCCATCGACACAGCAGCGACACTGATGTCCTCTGAGGGCAGTACCCGAGGAGCACACCTGGTGTTCCATTCAAGGCACAGTGCCGGGTCCTGGCCGCCGGCCTCCCTGACTCACAGGTGTAACTTAGGTGAGGCCAAAGTTCCCTGCTGTCAAGGCATTTTGCTTTCCTTGTCGCAGTCATTAGTCCCAAGAGGAAATAAGACAGTGATGAGCAGAGATTCTCTTCCAAGAGCTGGAGTCAGTGTAGGGTGGGGACAGAAAGGTCACCCCAACTTGCCCTCCTCCCCCTCAACTTAGTCTGCACCTCCCCCCTCCCGCCCCACCCCAGGGGACAGCAGGAGGATTCACCAGGTTGCTTGAACTGAAAACCAGGGCACCCTTGACTTTGCACTTTCCCCCATTTCCACATAACCAATCCTGTCCATTTGACTTAGGATCTAAGGTAAGTCTTGGCCCGACCATGGCTCTGCGCTCCCCACGCCATGCCCTCGGCCAGATCTCTGCTGTCAGCCTGGCCTCTGCAGTGCCTCCAGCTGGCTTCCCATTCACCCTCGTGCCCCGATCTCTCCTCTACACAGAAGCCAGAGCCAACTTCCCTACCCCGAGTCTCTTCTTCATCGAGGCCATTTGCAGTCGAATCTTTATTTGTGCGGTCTGATTTTCCCCTTAGACAGGCTCCAGGAGGTCAAGGAGAGTGTCTGGGTTGATCACCACAGGCATCCCAGCACTCTGGATAAGCAACTGTTGAGCAAATGAGTAAACGGAGGGCCAGGTGGGGCATTTGCTTTCTTGCTCTCTCTTCCGAAGGGATGCATGCTCCACGTGAGCAGGAGTCTGTCTCTCTTATACACTGTTGTCTTCCTAGAGCCTAGAATACCCAAACATCCAGAAATTCTGTAAAGGTCATAGAGCTGAGTGATTTGAGAGGCTCTAAAGTAGAAGGTTTGACCAGGCTCCTGAGCTCAGACCACTGGCCGAGATTCAGACCACCGCGACATTCTCAGACAACCACCTCATTCTCTTTCCTTCTCCCAGGTCTCCCAGGCCTTTGGTTCCAGAAGCGCTTTCTGAGCTGGGAGCTTAGGTTGGGGCTGAATTGCTATCGATTTTGTCCTGCAACCCCCTCGAGGAGGAAGTGGTGTCTTCTTTGTCATTTCTGGGTTAGGGTTCAGAGATGGGGAGGTGTGCTGGGGCCATGGCCTTTGGTCCCATGAACTTTTGAGAACAAGCCTCTGGAGCACTTTGGAACTACAGTGTGCATGCTCAGTCGTTTCGTGTCCAACTCTTTGCGATGCTATGGACTGTAGTCCCCCAGGCTCCTCTGTCCATGGGATTCTCTAGGCAAGAATAGTGGAGTGGGTTGCCATGCCCTTCTCCAGGGACCTTCCTGACCCAGGGATCAAACCTACGATTCTTAGGTCTCCTGCACTGGCAGGCAGATTCTTTACCACTAGCGCCACCTGGGAAGCTGGAATTACAGCAGTGCAGCTCTGCTGCTGCTAAGTCACTTCAGTCGTGTTCGACTCTGTGTGACCCCATAGATGGAAGCCTGATCCTTCCCAAATATTGCTTTCCTCCTTTGAAGAAGAAAAGCAGCCTACCTCCTCCCCATTCAAAGTTCTGGTGACTCCCAGAAAACACGGGAAGTGTCCGCAAGGCCTGGCCGCAGAAGAGAGGGCAAAGTCTTGGGGAGAGGGCGGCTCCAGGAGGCCTGCTGTGCTGGGACTACCCACCTTGGTCCCTCTTCGAGCTGCGGTTTCCACCTGTGGAAGGGAGGCCAGAACCCCTGTGTGCAGCCAAGCTGAAGACTATTTGAGAGGCTCCAGAATAGGAAGGAAGACAGCTAGGAAATGGTCATTTTTCATCTCACTCGTCAGGAAAGCCCCAGCTTCAGCACACCCTCCCACTCTCCCATTGTGGACGACCCCTGGATCCAATTCCTCCACTCCCTTGAAGGTTTTCTTCCAGAGCCTTCTCTTGGGCACTCCCAGCTCTCTTTTTAGTTTCTCTCCTGCGTGCAGTCATTTCCCCCTGGAGCCCAGCTAGCCTGGCATCAGCTCTGGTTTGGGGAAGAGAGGTGTCTGAGGGGCGGTGGGCTCGGCTAGGGGGCTGGGGGTCGCGAGTTGCCTTGTGGCTGCTCCGCGGGGTTTGGCAGAGCCCCAGCCTCTGGCTGTGACATACAGCCCCCTTCATGAAACCAGACAGAATTAAGCCTTTTGTTTCCTGTTTGCTAGGCCGGCTTAAAGAAAACAGAGGGTCCTTGCGGCTGGGGCTCCCAACAAGACAGCCTTTGTATTCATTTAATTAATCAGTTAGCTGAGGGGAAGGAGCGGAGGGAAGTTCATGTTATAAATACATGTTTTTCTTTGGCTTTTTTCCCCCAAAAGACAGGGCTTGAATGGCATCCCCAAGAGAGCCCCCCATGTCACCCCAGACGTGCTGGGGGCCTGCAGGGCTGCAGCTGTGACTCCCCCTCCCCCATGCCTCTAGGGGCATTAGCCCTGGTCTCTCTGGGTCCTGGAGAAATGTCAAACGCTGGTGGGGGCTGGAAGGGGAGGGAGTGGACGTGCCCAGTTGTCTCTCGGCTCCATTTCTCGATCCTTGCCTCTCCCCTCAAACCCTACATCTTCCTACACCCTCTGGCACTACCAGGTAGAGAAGTGCCTGTCCCCAGAGGCAGGGGGCACTCGGTAGGTGCACTGGGGGGAGTGGTCCTGGTTTAGGAGCAGAGTGGTCTTTTTTTAAATGTATGTATTTGGCTGCATCAGACCTTAGGGGTAGCACTCACTGTTCTCTCACTGCCTGCCCCTGGCTGCCTGGTGAATTTTTTTCTTTTTTAGAATCCAAAAAAACCTTATCCGATGAGGTAAAACATTTGCAGTCCCTAAATATATGACCCTCATAATGGAATTTCCCTGTGGTAAAGTTTCCTTCCTGTTTCCTTCATCTCAAGTCTTAGAGGAGAGACTCTAAGTTCTGGGAACTGGATGAGTCTAGGCCTTATGGATACACCATGCACAAAACCCCCAAAACAGAGGGTCCAGGGGTGGGACCCCACATCTGGCCTCTAATTATCAATATTTTTTCTTGTCTCATCAGGCCTGATATCCAGCCAGGGTGCTGCCACTTCAGCGGGGGCCAGGCCCCTGCTTCCTTCCTGCCTCCCTGCTTCCTTGGCCCGTCAGGGAAATAGGGAGACAGCAAAGGCTGGGCAGGAAGACAGCATCTAAAATGTTCGTGGAGACAGGACTGCAAGGCCTTGATTTTCTCTCCCGTCCATCCCCATCCCCTGATGAGGGCATTCTTTCCCCCAACCTACGGGTTCAAGCCACAAACTCTAATATCCTCCCTGTCAGCCTCTCTGGGAGCACAGTCAGACTAGTGGAACCCTGGGTGGGGGGGGGTCTTTCATAAGCACACCAGCAAGATGCTTGAAGCCACACGTGACCTGCATCAGCAAACTGACCCACTTAATACATTGTGTGGCTGACGGGAGTGTGTGTCTGCTTCCTGGCCCCTGAAGCAGGGACTAAAACTCAGAACTTCAGAATTTCTGGGGCATTTCTGGGGCAATCTGGCATCAGCCCTTTTCATCCCAAGCTTCTTGTCCCCCGACCAATGTTCTACCTTGGCCTCTGCTTCCCTTGTAGGGAGAAGTACAAGCCTTTTGGGTTCCTCTGTCTGGAGGGCGGGGCATAGATTCAGGGAAAAAAAAAAATCAGTGCTGCTTTTTGTGGCTCCTGGAACTGCTTTTTACCAGAAATCCATACATTGGGGGTTGGCAGGGAGCGAGATCAGACCCTGGAGAGTAAATCTCATTTTCAAAGTTGCTTGAATCTTAGAGACTCTGAAGCTGCAGAGGATCCCCATGATGAGCTGCACAGGGAAGAAGCCACGGCCTCCTGCTTTCTAAGCAGAGGAGGTTTAGTCCATGGCAGGATGGTGAGCAGGGCTGGCAGGGCTCTGGTTTTGGTTCTCAGGATGCAGCCAAGGTGGCTAGGAGTTGGATGTCCAGGGGAGAAAGGGCCACCAGGAACACGTTTTTCAAGCATTATTGTACAAATGAGTCACCTGGGTGTCTTGTTAAAATGCAGATTCTCAGTTGTGTCCTTCTCATTGCGACCCCAGGAACTGTAGCCCACCAGGCTTCTCTGTCTGTGGGATTTCCCAGGCAAGAATACTGGAGTGTGTTGCCATTTCCTTCTCCAGGGGACCTTCCGAACTCAGGAATCAAACTCATGTCTCCTGCATTGGCAGGAGGATTCTTTACCACTGAGCCACCAAGGAAGCCAAATGCAGATTATGAGTCAGTAGGTCTGGACTGGGCCAAGATCCTGCATTTTGAAATGGCTTCCAGGTCATGCTGATGCTGCTGGTCTGTGGGCCACACCCACGGTGAGGGTGAATAGTGAATAGTTCGGGGCTGGTGGATTTGGCAGTGCTGTGCTCACTAAGTGAAAGGCTGCTGGCCTGTGGCTTGAACGACTGCTCTATTCCTGTCAAAGCATGACCGCTTATCCGTTTCCCTGGGAATTTCTCAGTTTTGTCAATGAAAGTTCCCTAAATGGTTGACCACCCAGTTCCAAACCTCCCCTCCAAGTGACTATGTCTCCAAGGCTGGCACCTCTTTCCCTGGGCCTCACCCTGTCACATGGCTTCTATTTAGAATGTCAGTTGACCCCAGTCCAAACCCCACTCCTGGCCTTACTTTGCAGCCCCTAGGGGTTTGCCTTAAAGGTGAGATGAGATTTAATGGGGCTCCCCTGGTGGCTCAGATGGTAAAGAATCTGCTTTCAATTTGGGAGACCTGGGCTTGATCCTTGGGTGGGAAAGACCCCCTGGAGAAGGGAATGGCTACCACTCCAGTCTTCTTGCCTGGGAAATGCCATGGACAGAGGAGCCTGGCAGGCTACAGTTCATGGGTTTGAAAAGAGTTGGATACAACAGTGACGAATACTTTCAAACCTCCCTTCACCTCGGGACACTCTTCCTCAGGCCATGAGCCTGGCCGAGGCTGCCTCTTCTCCAGGTCATCCTCCCCTTCTCTGAGCTCCAGGACCAACTGTACTTGGCACAGGCTCTCTGGTGCCACTGGCTGTCGTGTGGACTAATGGCAGCCATGAGAATACTCCATACCCGTACACAAAGGGCCTGACTCCAGAGCTAGACTGCTCACTCCTGGAGGACGAGGACCGTGTCCCCCCTTTCTTTGCATCCTGCAGTGCCTTGTACACAGCAGCTGTTTATTCTTGGAAGGATGGGGCTTGTCCTGCAGGCAACTCTATTCCCAAGACCCAGCGGGCAGGGCCTGGCACAGTCTGTGCCCGTTATGTGTTCATTACGTTTTGCTCCTGGAAAGGAGTGAGTTAGAAGATATTCAGTACATATTTTAATCACGAATGGTTTTCAGTGCCTGAGTTCTTGACATTTATTTTTGTATCCATTCTGCCTGGCAGTGATGGGCTGGGTAATTTTTATTTTTAATGAAACTGTGTTGCTGGGCACAGAGTTGCTTCTGGAGAGGAAGGGGAAGAGTGAGCCCTTGTTGAAGGCCTGGAACCATCAGGTTCCAGGTGGGCTCTCCCCTTTACCACTTGGCCTGCAGGAGCTCCACATGCTTCTTAGCTCAACTGAGGGGGACTGGGCTTTGGGGCCCAGCAGGCCACGATGGCTGCTTCTTGACGGATGGCAGAGAGTGATATTTTTGGCTTTTATGCATACACTGTGACTCCTGATCTAAAATTTTAATTCAGTGTTTTATTACATTGAATTAAAAATCGATTTCAAAGCCTGCAGCTGACTCTCTTGCTTGGGATGAGGGTGAGCAGAGGTAATGCGCCTTTGAGCCCCTGATTTTTGGCCCCTCGAAGCAGCCCTTACTTTAAAGTCAGGCTCTCTCCCTTCTTCTCTCATTGCCCTATAGCCCAGCCTCAGCTTCTTCAGGCTACATTTAGTTATATCACCATGCATTTACTGAACACTGAAGATGTACAAGGCATTGGTTGTCTGTTGCTTAGTCCCTCAGTCATGTCCGAGTCTTGGTAACTCCATGGACTGTTATCCCACCAGGCTTCTCTGTCCATGGGTTTCTCCAGGCAAGAATACTGGAGTCGGTCGCCATTTCCTTCTTCAGGGCATCTTCCTGACCCAGTGCTTAAGCCTGGGTCTCCTGAACTGCAGGCGATTCTTTACTGGTGAGCCAACAGGAAGCATTTAGGAAGTGAAATCTAGCCCCTAACTTCCATCTCCAAGTTTATCCTCTAATTGCAACAATGTAAGAGTTAAAAAATAATGAAAATGACAGTGCAGGAGGTGTCACGAGGTGGGACAGGATGGATTAATTACCGAATGAGTGGCACAGATTCTCTGTGCTGAGGGAGTTCTGGAACAAGGAAACGGCTGTGCGCCGGGCTGATCTGGAGTGACTGGTGTGGGATGGGGTGAGCTGAGGAAGGCAGAGATGAGTTCATCTCAGTGAATACTTACGGGGCATCTGCTACTACGTTCCAGGCACCGTGCTGTGCCCTGCAGAGACGAGGGGAATAAGACCTAGTCCTCACCCCTGAGGAGTCTACAATCCAGGGGAGAACTGTGGAGGGCAGTTCAAGGGTGGAGTGGGGGGCTGTGGAGCACCAAGGAGGGACACCTGGCCCAGGCTGATGGCCGTCAGGGGGGCTGGAGGGATCCATCCCTTGTAATGTCTAAACTGACCTGAGGGGGAATTTGTCCAAATGTGGGCAAATGCGAGGGGGGGAGAGTCAAGCCAAGATGTCATGTGCACGAAGGCTCAGGTACAAAACCAGCCAACTGAGGATGCACTAAGCAAGCATCTCAGGGTTTCTGGGGCAGGAGGAAGTCTCCATTGTCTTGGAGAGCCTCAAATGCCAGCTGAGGAGCTTGGCGTTTTCATCTAGCCCGTGGGGAACCCTTGAGGGAGCAACATGAAATAGCATTGGAGAAACAGGCCCAGCTCTGTCTCATCATCTGTGTGACCTTGGCCAAACGATCATCCCTTTGTGCCTTAATTTCTTAATCTCTAAAAAGGGTATAAAAATAGTACTGACTGCCTTGAGCTCTCATGAGGACTGGGTGGGTCAGTCACCACAGGGAGCCAAGCAGTCTTGGAACAAAGAGAATACTCAGTAAATTGTAGCCATTATTGGTATTAAGGGGTTTTAGGCTGGCAAGTGCCTCGGGCAGATTTGTGTTTTAGAAAGATCATGTCCTGAGAAGACTGGATCAATGTGGGCCAGATTGGATGTAAGGAAGCCAGTTGGAAACTTAGCGCAGCACTCCAGGGGTGCAGTGATGAGGGCTGGATGGAGACAGGGGCGCTGTGGCTAGAGGGCGGGGCCAGACCCCAGAGCTTTGTGAGAATAAGGGGGAGGGAGGGCTCCAAGGAGACTTCCGAGTTTTCACTTTACGTTGTGGGTGGAGAAGATGGTTAGATAGCCTCACCGACTCAATGGACATGAATTTGAGCAAACTCTGGGAGATAGCGAAGGACGGGAAGCCTGGAGTGCTGCAGTCCATGGGGCCGCAAAGAGTCGGACATGACTGAATGGCAGGACAGCGACAGCACTGCATGGACGGTGCTTCCAGCAACTGTGCCAGGAAACCCAGGAGGAGCAAAGGGTCTTCCGCGCTGGAAGTCTTCCCTCTCTTCTCTCCCTCCCTTTTTTCCTTCGTCCCTCCCTTCCTCCCTCCCTCCTTCTGCAGATTCTTCCCTCCCTTCTTCCCTCATTCTTTTTTCAAAAAAAAGAAACATTTTGAGTTCCAGCATCTGTAGGACACTTAGTTGGAGATGTTGTCTATTAGGAAGTTGAATGCACACTTAGAGGATGTGACTGCGATAGAGGTGTGAAAACCATGAGCCATGCCTGGTGGTCAAAATTATGAAAGCGAATGAGATCACCAGGGAAGAGGGTACAGAGGGAGAAGAGCCATGAATGGGGGTGAGGAGGCGAGTGGAGCCAGTGTGTGCGGGGCCAGCTGTCAGCCTGGCTTTGCCAGAGGACCCTTGGATGGGGAATCAGACAGGGGCCATTGCACCCATGTTGCAGATGAAGAAATGGAGACTCTGGGGACACGGGGGCCAATATATGTCTTGGGGGGAGTCCTGCCTTCTGGGCTAGCATTTTTCCTACTATGCTTTCATATCTGTGACTGTGATGGGTCCGCGGGGCTGTCATGCCTGTAACGGGGCTTCCCTGATGGCTCAGACAGTAAAGAATTCTCCTGGAATGCAGGAGACTCAGATTCAATCCCTGGGTTGGAAATATCCCCTGGAGAAGGGCATGGCAATCCACTCCAGTATTCTTGCCTGGAGAATCCCATGGACAGAGGAGCCTGGCGGCCTACAGTCCATGGGGCCACAGAGAGTCGGACATGACTAACACACACATGCTTGTCACATGATAGCTGGGTCTGGGAGACTCTGTATGCACATAGGTCCAGGGGCATAGCCTGAGCAGAAGGAGGGACCGTTGACACATGACTACATACACACTCACAAGAGATCTGCACCGTGGGACGGAGGTTCAGAGCACAGGTGAGGTCGGCCTTAGGAAGGAGGAAGTGGGGTCTGCTTTTGAGAGGGGAGGAAAGGAAAGGGAGATTAAAGATATATGCTGAGAGGAAAGGGAGGCTGTTAGGCAAACTCAGAGTCCCAGAGCTGGTGGACACTGAAAATGCCCTGCTGAAAAACTCAGGCATTTGGGAAGTAAGGTGCCCATGAGCACAGGGATGAGCTGGACTGGCTGGAGGATGGGCGAGGCAATGAGTGGGTTGTGGCCCCACTGCTTTGGCCTAGAAGATGCAGGTCAGAGCCACCTTTGTTGTGAAAGAACAAATGAATGGAGGGGTGTAGGGCCCCTCTCCTGAGGCCCCGAACAGATTAATCTCGAAGGAGTGTGTCCTATACAACCCTACCCGCGCCCCAGCATCTTTCTTCACTCCTGCCCTCACCTGCCCTTGGCCTCCTGTCACCTTCCTGCCCATCTTGTTCTTATTGTAGGCCCCAGGAGGAGTGACCCACCCCTACGCCAGATGGAGGGGAAGCCAGGTGGGGGAGGGAGGCTGGGGGATGGACCCCTCTGGAGACAGGAGAACGAAAACATGCAGTAAAGTTTCCACCAAAGCCTGGCCGGGGAGCAGAGGGGTGGTCTCTTGTACCGAAAGAGCATCTCACAGAGGTGACCTCACGCTGGAGTTCGTGCCTATGGTCTGGGAAGCCAGGACGCTCCACCCCATGGGCTCTGCCGTGCTTCTTGCTAACTTCTAGGCTGTCCTAAATTGTGCTCTTACTGCCCAGCTCCTTGTCTGGAATTCCAGGAATCTGCCCTCCTTGCCTTCAGCAGGTCATCTCGTCCCGGCTGTTGCAATCTTTTAGGGAAGGAGCCCACGCTGTTCTTGTTCTGAGGCCAAAGTCTGCATGTGGGGCAATGCGGGGGGGAGGGCCAGGACCCCTCACAGTTTCCTGTTCTTCCCCTGCACCAACATGGGCCAGGACCTCGTGCGGAGAGTCAGTTGCAGGTGAGGTGTTGGAGGACGTACAGCCAGGTGCACCAGACACAGCTGGGCCCTCCCATCGCTGCAGTGGGAGCACATGGGGGCCGTGGTCCTTCCCAGGAAGCCCCCTGCTGTTGGGTTCAGAGTTTTCAGGGTCTCTAGTTGTGGCTGCCTCCCACCAGGGGAGGCTGGCTGTTCCTTTTGGCCTGGAACTGAAGCCCTGGAACTGGGATAGGAGTCCTGCATGTGGAAATCTGGAAAGTCTCAGGGAAACTGGGACAAGTTGGTCACCTCAGTCCCCAGGCTGACTTCTAGAAAAGGGCAAAGTTCAGGATCTCCAAATTCCACTGGGCACAGCGTGGATTTTCCTCTGCGTGGATGGATGCACCCTCCACATGGGTCATGAATAAACTCTGCCATGTGTGATGTAGGCATGGCTTGGGGATGAGCAGGCCTGGGTTGGAATCCCCTTTCTGTCACTGCCTAAGTGTACAAGTTTGGGTGAGTTACTTTATATTTCTGACAGTGTCCTTATCTGGGATCAGGTTATCACAGCATCAACCTCACAAGTGGTTGTGAGGATTAAATGGGTGACTTTTGTCAGTCAGGTGCCTAGCACAGGGCACTGGTAGGAGACCATCAGTAAGCATTGTGTGTGTGTGTGTATGTGTGTTTAGCTGCTAAGTCGTGTCCGACTCTTTGCAACCCCATGGGCTATAGCCCGCCAGGCTCCTCTGTCCATGGGATTCAGTTCAGTTCAGTTCAGTTGCTTAGTCGTCTCCGACTCTTTGTGACCCCATAGACCGCAGCACGCCAGGTCTCCCTGTCCATCACCAACTCCAGGAGTCTACCCAAACCCATGTCCATCGAGTTGGTGATGCCATCCAACCATCTCATCCTCTGTCATCTCCTTCTCCTCCTGCCCTCAATTTTTCCCAGCATCAGGGTCTTTTCAAATGAGTCAGCTCTTCACATCAGGTGGCCAAACTATTGGAGTTTCAGCTTCAACATCAGTCCTTCCAATGAACACCCAGGTCCAGTCTCCTTTAGGATGGACTGGTTGAATCTCCTTGCAGTCCAAGGGACTCTTAAGAGTCTTCTCCAACACCACAGTTCAAAAACATCATTCTTTGGCGCTCAGCTTTCTTTATAGTCCAACTGTCACATCCATACATGACTACTGGAAAAACCATAGCCTTGATTAGATGGACCTTTGTTGACAAAGTAATGTCTCTGCTTTTTAATATGCTATCTAGGTTGGTCATAACTTTCCTTTCAAGGAGTAAGCGTCTTTTAATTTCATTGCTGCAGTCACCATCTGCAGTGATTTTGGAGCCCAGAAAAATAAAGTAAGCCACTATTTCCACTGTTTCCCCATCTATTTGTCATGAAGTGATCCAAGCAAAAATACTGGAGTGGGTTGCCATTTCCTTCTCCAGGGGATCTTCCCTTTGATCCAGGGATCAAACCCACATCTCCTACCTTGGCAGGCATATTCTTTACCATTGAGCCCCCAGGGAAGCTCCAGTAAGCGTTAATTCTCTTTAATTTCTCACTCTTCTTTTTCCTTGCATTGGAGGGATACCTATTCTGCAGATGGAGAAAGTGAGGCTGATGAGCGGGTTTATTTTATTCTGGATCAAAATGACAGCCAGAATTAGAAATCAACAGCAGACTTTGCAGCTTTTGACTACCATCTTCCTACTTTGGAGTAGATAAGAGTTTCTGTACATAGACTGTTCCCTGGATGAGGGAAAGTAACTATTTTTTCTATCTATCTACTTACCTGTCTATTCACCCACCCACCCATCCACCCATCCATCCATCCATCCATTCAACAAATATATATTGAGTACTTACCATGTGCCAAGTAGTGTTCTAGGTGCTAGAGTTCAACTGTCAACAAAACACATTACTTTTCTACCCTCTTCAGACTTAAATCCTGCTGGGGGAGACACACAATAAACATCTATCTTGGGATTTCTTTGCTGGCTCAGTGGTGAGGACTCCACCCTCTCACTGCAGGCAGCACAAGTTGGATCCCCATTTGGGGAACTAAGATCCTGCATGGTGCGTGGCATGGCCAAAATAAAATTTTTAAAATCTATCTAATATAATGTAAATCAGTAATATTTGCTCATCAGGGGAAACAAAGCAGGTCTAGTGGGTGGAGTGGCTGGAACGTCTATGCCGGAGGCAGGACGGCCCCTCTGAGGAGGTGACACTTGAGTTGAGGCATGAAGAATGCTGCCTGGGTCCCATGGGCCTGCTCCCTTCCTCCCAGAGCTCCCACCGCAGGCCCAGCTGCCCGGGGTGGAGTCAGCTGGTGAGGAAAGACCGTCAGTGCCCAATTTGGCCTGCAGTGGAGGTGGGGTGCAGCTGTTTATATCAGCTGTCTCTCTGCGATGTTGACCCCTCTGCTGGTTTCAGCCTCCAGGATGGGGGAGGGACTCAGGCTGGGAAAAGAGTTTTGAGGGTCAGATCACAGATGAAAATAAAATAAACCCCACCTGAGGACACTCTATATTTGGGACAAGTTACAGTGGTTTTGGTTTCCCATACAGCTCCACTTCTTTGACCTGGCCTTTTACTTTAAGAAAAAAAGACACACCTTTGTTTGGATTGCATGCTAAATGATTTATGAACCTTATTTTTCTCTGTTCATTCTACCTGTAGGAGCTCCAGCCCTCACAATCCTTTTCGTGTTGATTAAGTACATTTGAAAGCAAAAGGAGACCGTTTGAAATTGCTTCACAATAAGACTGGCGGCCTACCCAGACCCAGAAGGGACTCCTCATCTTCCGTCTGAAAGAGTTCCTTTGCAGCTAGTTAAGCAGGAGATCAGTCTAGAAGAGTGTAGGCAGTCTTGTGTGTTCTGGAGGAGGCAGTCTTGTATATTCTGGAGCTGGTAATTATAGATCTGAGACCCCAGAATCCTTGGCTGGATCGTCCGCCAGGAGTCATCCTTCTAGTCCAAGTGTGACTCCACCTGGCCTGGCCCTGGGGGGTGGGTCAAAACCAGTCAGGAGGTTAAGGTGGAGTTCGTAAAGGGCTGGTCAAGAGCTCAGTGCTGTCAGGGGACCCCACTGAACAGGATGGGAAGAGAAGGGGAAGAGAAGGAACGTCATACCCATCTTTGATGTCCCTAGCCTCCTGGAAGGCATGTGTGGAGAGGAAATAGGAGCCAGGAAGCCAGCCCTGAGGCTGAAGGTCCTCTTGGTGGGTCTGAATTAGACCAGGACCCAAGGCTTTCTCTGGTTCCTCCCCCACTGCTGTTCAGTACCATATGGTGGCGATCTCGGACATGTGTTCTGTAGTGTGTGCGTGCGTGTGTGTTAAATCACTCAGGTGTGCCCAACTCTTTATGACCCTATGGACTATAGCCCACCAGGCTCATCTGTCCTATGGGCAGGTGGGTAATTATGGGTCCATGCTTAGTACTCTCTTGGCCTTGGGAAATGGACTTTAACTGATTTGGGTTCTAACACCTAGTCAGTCTCCTGAACCCCAGGCTGGCCCAGGGCCCCCTCTCACAGGTCTTCACGTCCCAGCTGTAGTGGACAGCTTTGCCTGGACTCCCGCTCAGGCCACGGAAATGGTGTGAAGCTGCTCTCTCCTGTCTGCTCGTCCAGCAGATGCCCCTCTGCGTTGCTCGCAGATTCTGGTTTTTCCAATCCAGGCTTTAACGGTTTGCTTAGAAGCCTCCATCTTCCAAAAGTTGTCATCCTTTGCGGTTTCCCTTCCGGCAGAAGCCCCAAGTTCCCTCCCCTCGGTCCCCCCTCCCCCCCGTGCAGGGTGGCCTTTCTTAGTTGTGTCTGCCTTGGACACCATCTGGGTTTGGCCTCATCTTCCCTGTGCTGCTGACCTATTGTGTGGCTTTGGAAAAGTCACGTCATATCTCTGACTCCCAGTTATCTCTCATTTATTAAATGAGAATAAGACCATTTGAGGAACAAATGAGAAACTAGTTTTGAAAAGGAAAAGGAATTGTTGTTGCTGTTTAGTCGCTCAGTCACGCCTGACTCTTTGAGACCCCAGGGACTGTAGCCCATCAGGCTCCTCTGTCCGTGGGATTATCGAGGCAAAAATACTGGAGTGGGTTGCCATTTCCTCCTCCAGGGGATCTTCCCAACCCAGGGATGGAAGCTATGTCTCCTGCTTGGCAGGCGGATTCTTTACCACTGAGCCACCAGGGAAGCCCATAGTTTTGAAAAGTGCTCTGTAAATTCTCTTCACTGTGCCCTTACGACAAAAGCTAATATAGACACTTAAACATTTAAAATTCTGCTGTCTGGGGATTTCCCTGGCGGTCCAGTGGTTAAGACGCTGCTCTGCCAGTGCAGGGGATGTGGGTTTGATCCCTGGTCAGGGAACTAAGATCCCACTTGCTGTGTGGCATGGTCAAAAATAAAAAACACATAAAAGAACGAAATAAAATTCTGCTGCTGACCGCAGGGAATCTAGGACAAGGGTGAGGCAGTGCTCGGAGGAGACGTGAAGAGAAGGATGGATTGTCCAGCTCAACCCCAGTCCTCACAGTGGTGGGGGGCTTTGTGCTGGGGTCCCCTGCTTGGCTTTAGGGGTCTGCTGTCTGTCCTCCCACCGCCCTTAAAATGCCGTTGTCCCCATTTGAGCAGATGATGGAGATGAGACTCAAAGAGATGGAATAAGTTGTCCATGATCACAAAGTGAGCAAGTCGTAAGCGGAGAATCAGACTCAGCTCCTCCTGGCCCTCCTGCCCAAGCATGGGACATCGCCCCCTCCTGGAGGACGCCTTTGAGGATGGCTGGCCTCCATCAGTGGCTACAGCTCACCGCTGCCTCTGAATCCCATCCGCATCTTGAACCTGTGATTCTACCTTGAGCCATTTGGTCCCCAGAGCTAAGGGTTTACCCTCCTTGTGCTCTCTTCCTCCTGCTCTCACTCCCTCTCCCTTCCCCTCTCTTGACCGCACACACCGGGAGGGTTGCCGTGAAGCGTGGACTCATGTTGTCAGCCCCTTTCTTCTTGGCTCAGAGAGGTGGCCAGAGCAGAATCTCTAAATTGTGTGCCCTGGAGGGTGGCTGATCCCCAAAAGGGCAAATAAGAAAGGCTTGCCCAACTAGGACAAATGTCATCCCCTTCCGAGTTTCACCGGAGCTGTCCCTGCCTTGGTGCAAGTTGAGCCAAGGCCTGCGGACACTCTGGGAGACCTGCATCCTCCGCCATCAGGGAGCCCAGCCCCCACCCGATGGAGACAGGGCTGTGGTTAGTTGCTGACAGTCTGAGACAGGCAGTGCCCCTGCCTCCACCTCCCTGCTCCATTTTCTCCCTCCTCTCCCTCTCTCTCTTTCTCTCCTGACTCCCCCATCCTTGACATAGAGGACTCAGTCCCACTGAAGCTTCGGTCCATTTGAAGAGCCCCTCTCTCTCCAGAGGGGCTCAAAGGGCCTTTTGAGTGGGGAGCAGGCAGCCTGTGGGCCTGGGAGGAGAGATAAAGGCGTTAGATCTCCCGAGGGCTTGAAGGGTCAGGGGGCTGTATATCTGGTGACTTCTGAATGCAAACTCCAACAATGAGAAATCTGTGAAGGGAGAGCCTCTGCGAAGGAAATAAAATCTCCATGAAAACAAACTTTTGTTGGAAGATCTTTCCCCCTGTTTTGGCAGCAAGGACGCTAAGTCCTGGAAAGGGAAGGCTGGGTCTTCCAGAGCAGTTGGGAGGCTCTCAGATTGTCCAAATATCAGCTTGCTACTAGGGGACTATTTTCCTCCCACTGGGAAGACAGAGCTTGGGAGCTTGTGTGGTGATAATTGGTTTTCTGATCAAGGTTACAAAGAGTCAGAGAAAAGCTGGGGGCCATGCAAAGAGCCCTGGACTGTGGGTTAGGATCTCTGCGGACACAGCACTGCCTGTGATCCAGTGGGGCAGACCCTGAATCCTCCAGGCCTTACTTTTCTTGCCTGTAAAATGGGCAGAATTTGCCCTGTAGAAAAGCTGGGTCTGAGCCAGGAAGTAAAATTCTGTTGTTCCCGAGCCTATAATTCATGGACCCAGAGGACAGAGGTGAAAGATCTCTGAAGACATTATAAGACCGAGGGATGCTGGAGGGTTGTTATTCTTCCTCCTCAGGCCTAGGTGGTCACACTCCAGGCTTAGTTGTTTAGTTTCTGCATCTAGTTTTCCAAAGAAGTTGGAGGGAATGGCTAAAGAAGGGCCTTTTGACTTAAATCAACTGTGTTGGCCTCTCTCTGAATTGATTTGGGGGCATCGGGTCCTCGCAGGGTGTGGAGATGCAGACATTGAGGCTCTCTGCCTCATTTGCTGGGATGGTTTTTCGTTTTTTTGTTTTTCTTTTCTCCCCCTGGAGTCTGGGGAAAGGGTAAGGATTGGTGTTGGGTCTAGGCCCCATCAAACTGTCTTCTTTCACCCTTCTGAGAGGGATCCTTGATTGTGACTGTCATCAGACAGAGCTCAGAGGACTCGGGCAGCAGTGGCCAGGGAGCGGGAGAGCTGGATTCCGAGTCTGTCTGCTCCCAACAGGCTGGATGGCCTTGGGCATGTTTCTCCTCTACAGACAGTGTCAGATGGAATGATGGGCAGAAGGGAAGAGAAACTTGGGGGCAGTGCTGCTGGGTGCCAAGGGGTCCTGGGAGAACTGGCCGGGAACCAAGGCCGCCTCCTCTCCTCAGCTGGAGGCCAGGCTTCTGATTGATGGATTGGAAAGAGGAGTGTGTCTCACTCTGCGCTCTAAACGTCTTTGAAAACTGAGAGACCCGTGGGTGGAAGGGCCTCCTCAGAGTCTTCTCTGACCAGAGGGACCGTGATGCATCCAGGTTGGGGAAGGTCCATCCAGGGAAGCCTGACTGGACCAGAGAAGGCGCTTCCTGCCTCCCCTGTGTCCCTTTGGCAGCCTGGCTGGGTCACCCCTGGGCCAATAACAGAGCCAGTCCTGCTGTCACATGGCTGGTTGCCACTGCCGGTGACAAGGGGACATTGTGAAGAGGCGAGTTAATAAGTGAAGTTTCCCACTGGTGCCCCCACGCAGTTCATGGGGATCGGGGGCAGGTTTGGGCTCGCTGTGGCCTGAGTGTGAATTTGCATGGAAGGTAGCAGGGGGCCAGTCTGTGCGGGCTCCCCTCAGCCCTCCTCAATACACGCACAGGCATGCACACACACACATTTGCAGAGTCACACTCATGTATAACACAGTCATATACATGTGTGCATGTATGTACTCACATAATCATACATGTGATCTCACATAGACACACACGAAGGCACATACAGAGTCTTATATACACACAGGCATGCACACACACATGTGCAGAGTCGTATTCACTTTTAACACAGTCGTATACACTCATAACATGCAGTCATGTACACACATGCATGTGTGCACACACAGAATCACACTCATGGTCTCACATTGACACACAAAAGCACACATGGAGCCTTACATACGTAGATACTCACACAGGCATGCACACACACGTGTAGAGTCATATGTATAACATGCATATATGCTCACACAGAATCATACACATGGTCTCACATAGATACATACAAAGGCACACAGAGTCTTACACACACGCACAAGCAGAGGCATGCTGGTGACGCGGGAGAAATCTTTTCTAAGAGCTTGTCCTTTACCCTCGCATCTCCCTGTCTCTCAGCCCTGGATCCCCCTCTCCTCCCCTCTCCCTGGTCACCACCTCTGATTTCATCAGCAGGAGCACAAGCCCTGGATCTGTCAGGCCGGCCCCATTCCACGTGGCTTGGAGATAGCATAAGGCAGTGAGGAGAACTCAGGTGTGAGAGCCGGACAGTGCTGTGCTGAGCCCCTGCTCCGGGCTCCTGCTGGGGCCACTCTCGCAAGCTGTCTGGCTCTCGTGAGCTTCGCTCTCTCTAGATCGGACGGAAAGCACCACCTCGCAGGGTGGCTGTGATGTGCGTGTGGGGACACACAGGCACCACGTGGCACAAGCCGACCCAGAAGCGCCCAGTGGCCGCCCGGGCTCTCCTCTCCCTTTTGTTCCCATAAATACTGTTCTGCTCTGTGGTCACCAGGATACTGTGTGAACTAGAAAAGCGGCCTCCTAGTGAGGGGTCGGGGTCTGCCTCACTCTCCGGGGCTGCTTTCAGCTCTAAGGGGGAGCCGGCGTGGCTTTCGTTACCGAGCAGTTTCTGTGAGCTGACTGATGACAGCCAGGTCATCTTCATCTCCCTCCTTCCTAAATAAGGAGGCAGAGGCACAAAGGGCTTAGATGACTTTTCTGCTCACAAAGCTGGTTAAGTGGCTGGAGCCCAGACCCAGCCCCAACCTCCTGGTGTGGTGGGGGTGATGCACTGCAATCCCAGGTCCCCAAGAGTGGTGCCCACACCCCGGGCAAATGGCCTAGTTTAATCTGGTGGATTAATAGGTCATCTGCTTCCCTTTCTAATGGGACCTTTCTTTTCGCTTCTCTCTATGGTGACACGGACTTGGGTAGGAAGAAAGTGGGAGGGGACATCTGGGGGACAGGTGAGATGAAATTAGGGAGCTCTGTTCAGGTCTGCAGACACTGCTCGGATGCCTGCCACATGTGGAATCCTGAGCTAGAGATGCAGAATAAACATGCTATCTCCCTGCCTTCAAGGAGCTCACAGGGCATGAGCAGGGTGGGGACTTGGGCACGTAGAAAGAAGTATCGACCAGGAGGTGAGTGCAGCCTTGGGAGAAAGCTCTGGCTGCTCATGCTGGTGACGGGGTGGGGACAGGGACTTGGTGTGCAGTTTGCTTGGAGGAGGTAATGTCAGAACAGACTCTCCTGGGGATCAGGAGAAGGAGGGAGAAGGTGTGAGGCAGCAGGAGCAGGAAGGGAGGAGGGGCCGGTGACAGACTGAGTGCTCCAGCACTTGGATCTCATCTTGCAGGTGATGGGAGCCTTGGGATGTATTAGGATAAGACAAGCGCATTGCCAGGTTAATATTCTAGAACACAGGCCTCAGCAGCAGTGGGCATGGGTTGGCAGGGATCAGACTTCTGCTAGAACATTCAAGGTGTATATCGGTCAGAAGGCCTTTGGCTGCTAATAGTGGCAAATCCAACCTGAAATGGGTTAAACAGGAAGGGATTCATTTTCTTATGTATTGTGAAGTTCAGAAGCAGGACTGCTGTAGGGTTGGATAAGCTCAGTGACTCAAGGACATCAACAAACCCCCAGGTTCTTTCTCTGTCCCCCTCTGTATATCAGCTGTTTTCAGACCAGTTTCCCTCTGGGTCACACAATGATGGCAGCAGTTTCAGGCATCACACTGATGTCCTGGCTCACATTTAAAATCAGTGAAGCAAGTCAACTGTAAAACTGTGGGGAGTCACAGAGCTTGCGACAAGTGGGAGAGTGGATGCTGCTGGCCTTTTAGAATTGAAATTAAACATTTTAGGAAGCACCTGCAAAATATCTGCAGCAAAATCAAGAGACAAATGGCTAACTGGGAGAAAAGTTTTGCAATTTGAATCACAGGGCTGTTCTCCCTCTTATACAAAGAGTTCCTAAATATCAACAACAAAATAGAACCCATTAGTAAAACTGGGCAAATAATTCTAACAGACTATTCACAGAAAAGAAAATACAAATGACTCTTAACATATATAAGATGTTCAATCTTACACATAATAAGAGAAATGCAAACTGAAACCATCCTGAGTTAGCATTATTCATTTATCTTTTAAATGTGCAAGAATCCCAAAAGTTTATCGTCACACTGTATTGGCAAGTCTCGGGGGAAGCAGGCTGACTTATAGTATAAATCAGTACAGCTATACTTGGAGGGCAATCTGGCAATAGCTATCAGAATTATAAATCATATTCCCATTGACCAACAATTTCATATCAGGGAATTGATCCTAAAGATATATTTGCACATATATGAAATTACATTTGCATAAGTTATTCTTTTTAAAAATATTTATTTATTTGGCTGTGCTAGGTCTTACTTGCAGCATGTGGCATCTTTGATCTTTGTTGCATCATTTGCGATCTTTTGTTGTGGCATGTGGGACCCAGTTCCCTGACCAGGAATGGAATCTGGGCCCCCTGCATTGGCAATACAGAGTCTTAGCCACTGAATCACCAGGGAAATCCCTTTAAAAATATATATATTTATTTATTCATTCTTTGCAACATCATTTGTAAGAGTGAAAAATTGGAAAAGACCCAAGTGTCCATTAATTGGGGACCAATTAGCTACATTATAGACTATACTGACAGTGGAATAATATGTCTTTAAAAAGGAATAAGGAAGCTCTCTTTGCACTGATATGAAAAGACCTCCAAAAATACATTGTGTAAAAAGAAAAAATCCACCAAGATGCAGAAAAGTGTGCACAAAAGGGGAAAACAAGAACCTACATTTGTGTTTGCTTGAGCAAGCAGGAGACAGGGATGAGAGGAGGACATTTTAGTGTAAACTTTGATGTGCTTTTTGATTTTTGAACCAGGTTACATATTACCTGTTAAAAAATAGAACAAAAACTCTGAGGATATCCCTCAAAACTTGAATAAGAGCTGCTGCTGATTTTCACCCCTGAGCTCTGAATTATGCAGTGGTAGTGGAGACGGGAAGAGATAGATCTGAGAAATGTGCTTGGGGAGTGAAGTCCCCTGGACTGGGTATGGGAGTGGGAAAGAGGGCAGAGGCGGGATGGAAGATGCTTCTCAGATGCCGGTACCTGGTGGCAGATGGCAGATTCTGAGATGGGAATATTGGAGAGAAGCATGTTGGGGGTGGGCTTCGCAGGTGGCTCAGTGGTAAAGAATCCACCTGCCAATGCATGAGATGCAAGCCCAGTCCCTGGGTTGGGAAGATCCTCTGGAGAAGGAAATGGCAACCACTCCAGTATTCTTGCCTGGGAAATCCTATGGCTAGAGGAGCCTGGTGGACTACAGTCCATGGGGTCACAAAGAATTAGACATGACTTAGCGACTAAACAAAAAGAACAGCACAATGTCGGGGGAGGCTAGGTGGCCTGGAGAATCATTTACCCCCTTGACCTCAATCTCTGCGATTCTCGAGTCACTCAGTTCCTGGGACCCTACCTTGCCCTAGTTGTCCATCCACCCAAAGGCAGTGTATCTGCCTATAGGCTTCTAGCTTCTTGGTGATGTTCCTCCTGCCAGACACACGGTCAACGCAGCCACGTGGGTGTGAATCCCAGGAGAGAACTGGGGCTGCAGACAACTCTAAGCAACCGTCTGAGCACAGTTTCCCAGGAAGCAGAGGCTAGTGTCTGGAGCACTAGGAAGGGAAGGAGGCCCAATAAGTGGACCCGACAGCAGAAATCCACATTCCCCACTGGGTCAGCCTGTTCTTGAGAAAGGGCAGGTCTTGGTGTTCTATTTCCCATCTTGGTTCTGATCTCTTTGGCTCACCATCTGCTGCTGGAGAGGACTCAGGGCTACGAGCCTAGTGCTGGGCATCCCAGGAGACAATGTGCTGTGTTCTCCAGGACTAATAGATACAGGGGTACCATGTACTGATGGACAGGAAGCGTACCCCAAGGAGGAGAACTCTAGGCAAAGCGAACATCCATGGGAGATGTCAGTGGGCTGGGATGTCTTTGGGGTGCATCTACCCCTTTGCTGGCAGTAATAGTCCCTGCCTCCAAGCCCTGCTCCAGGCCCATCTGCAGAGTCAGGGACCAGAGTGAAAAATGGATGAGATAGCTAATGGCAGCCTCATTGTTTGGCGTCGGAAGCATTATGAACTGGTATGTGAAATATGGCCACACTCCTGATTTTCACTGTAGCTGGAAAGGATTAGGAGACAATTAATAAATCATTTAGTGCCCTGAGTTTAAGTAACTTATTATTATGAGCTAGCTGCATATATTTATTATGCTTCACTGAGCAACATTGGCAAATTTCCTTCAAATGTCACACAATTTGTATGTAATTTGTTTCAGAAGAGGGTTTAAAAAAAAAAAAGAAACGCATATATAAATTATTAACCCGAATTCTTCAGAACACATTGCCTGAATTCCAACCTCTCCCAACCACCCCTTATGAGTATCATAAAGATTTCCTGACTCCCAAATGATGACAGCGCCATGTGCCCTGGCCTGCTGTCTGAGGGACTGGGGAGAGGATGAAGTCACTTGCTGTCCCTTCTGGTCAGTTACCTGGGGCAGAGATCTAAAGGGACTCTGAAGAAAACACACATGTTTTTGGATGATTGGCTGGAGGCCATAACTGTTGGTGAAAATCTAAACCTGGGGCGAATTCATGTCAATGTATGGCAAAACCAACCAATATAATATTGTAAAATAATTTGCCTCCAATAAAAAATAAATTAATTACTTAAAAAAAAAAATCCTTCCTTCCAAAGCTTTGGTGAAAATAAAAGAAATCAAGCAGGGAGGGTCAATCCTTGCATAAAACTCAGATCCTGTTGACTAGGGAGCTGGAAGTATTTCAGACATTGATGGCTCCAAACTGTTTGTTTTATTGATGGGGAAGCCAGGCTCAGTGAGGGGTAACTGCTCTCTCTAAAATGAACTGGAAAATCTGTTCCATGTTTTTCCAGACCCACTGGTGTGTTGTCTTTTTGTTTTTCTTGGTAGAGCAGTTTAAAGTTTTGATCAGATGACATTTTTAGTTGACTCCTGAAATATTACACAAAGGTTCTCATTTGAGTAGCTAGGGACTGGGTCAAAGGGTGGTCTGACTGGCTTGCCTGTCCTCTTTACAGATGTGTTTTCTCCATCTGTACGACATGTGTCTGTTGAGCATCTAAGGCGTAATAAGTGCCCCTGGTGTGCATGCGTGTGTGTGTGTAGTGTGTAATGTATCAAAGCCACCCTTGCCTTCATCTCATTTTATGTATTGTTGGACCACTCCAGCATCCAAAGAGTCAATGCCTGTTGACTGAATGAATAAGCCAACCAGGAATGAATACAAGCAGCTTCTGAACAAGCTCAAGATGACCTGTAGGTCTGTGGTTTATAGCAAATGAAGCCACTGACGAGGGGTTACTCTCCAAAATAGGCAAACAGGTCATGTAGCCCAATATCAAAGAAACAAACAACCATCAAAAAATGGGTGGAAGACCTAACTAGACATTTCTCCAAAGACATACAGATGGCCAACAAACACATGAAAAGTTGCTCAACATCATTAATTATTAGAGAAATGCAAACAAAAGTATAATGAGGTATCACCTCATGGTCAGAATGGCCATCATCAAAAAAAAAAAAATCTACAAACAATAAATGCTGGAGAGGATGTAGAGAAAAGGGACCTGTGCTGTTAGTGAGAGTATAAATTGGTGCATCCACTATGGAGAACAGCATGGAGGTTCCCTAAGAAAGTAAAAGTATAACTACCATATGACCCAGAAATCCCACTCTAGGGCATATACCAGAGAAAACCATAATTCAAAAAGATACATGCTATGTTCATTGCAGCACTGTTTACAATAGCTAGGACATGGAAGCAACCTAAATGCCCATCGACAGAGGAATGGATAAAGATGTGGTACATAATGTAGTGGAATATTACTCAGCCATAAAAAGGAATGAAATTGTGCCATTTGCAGAAACGTGGGTAGACCTAGAGACTGTCATGCATAAGGAAGTAAATTAGAAAGAAAAAAATGAATATTGTGCATTAACGCACATCTGTAGAATCCAGTATAATGGTACAGGTGAACTTCTTTGCAAAGCAGAAATGGACTCATAGATGTAGAGAACAAGTGAATGGGTACCCAGGGGGTAAAGGCCAGGGTGGAATGAACTGGGAGATGGGGACTGACATATGTACACTATTGGTACAATGTATAAGACAGATAACTAGTGAGAACCTATTGTATAGCACAGGGAACTCCACTCAATGCTCTGTGGTGACCTAAATGGGAAGGAAATCCAAAAAAGACGGGATCTATGAAGAATCTGCCTGCAAATCCAGGGTAGCCTGGAGTAGGCTACCCAATCCAGTATACTTGAGCTTCCCTTATGGCTCAGATGGTAAAGAATCTGCCCGCAATGCAGGAGACCTGGGTTCGATCCCTGGGTTGGGAAGATCCTCTGGAGGAGGGCATGGCAACCCACTCCAGTATTCTTGCCTGGAGAACCCCCATGGACAGAAGCACCTGGCAGTCCATGGGATCACAAAGAGTTGGACACCACTGAGCAACTAAGCACAGCACACATGTATACATAGAGCTGATTCATTTTGCTGTACAGCAGAAAATAACACAACATTGTGAAGCAACTATACTCACATAAAATTAGTAAAAAGATTAAAATAATACATGAGCGAGATCAAGAGTAGTCCATCTGAAATAGAAGTAAAGCTTTCCTTTGGTTAAAAAAAAAAAAAAAGACAACCTACAGGAAGAACCCAGCAACCTGGAAGCATATAGAAGGAGACTCATTTGGGATTTCTGAATGGCTAAAGGTTTACTCCTGAAAGTCCTCCAAAGATATTTTAAACATCATCAGTGGACCCCTTCCTAACTTCCTGAGAAAATGATCCTGAATACGACTGAAACTTTTGTGGTAATTCACAAGGTTCCCCTTAGCTTTCTCCTTGGTCAATCTTCCATCCCCTCAACCTGTCTTCTGGCAAAGTCCAAACTCCCTCTTCATTTTTTGCTTCTAATCAGCTGTGGCTCAAGGATTCAGATAACTGAGCATATAAAAAAATGCATACGAAGAATTAATGCTTTCGAAATGGGTACTAGAGAAGACTCTTGAGAGCCCCCTGGACAACAAGGATATCAAACAAGTCAATCCTAAAGGAAATCAAGCCTGAATACTCATTGGAGGGACTGCTGCTGAAGTTCTAATACTTGGGCCACCTGATAAGAAGAGCTGACTCACTGGAAAAGACCCTGGTGCTGGGAAAGATTGAGGGCAGGAGGAAAAGAGGACGACAGAGGATGAGATGGTTGGATGGCATCACTGACTCGATGGACATGAGTTTGAGCAAACTCTGGGAGATGGTGAAGGACAGGGAAGCTTGGCATGCTGCAGTCCATCGGGTTGCGAAGAGTCAGACACAACCCAGCGACTAAACAAAAACAACAAATGAAATCAGTGAAGAAGCTCTAAGCAAAGCCAGGGAGTTTTCTTATGACTCAGGTTTGTAGACTTTAGTGCAAAGATTTTGCAACATGTCCTTTGACTGCTCAGAGATTTTTTTAAACATTGTTTACTTTCCGTTGTTCTCATACTATGTTGAGTTTATGAGGTTACTGAAGAGCTAAGCCACATGCTGGTGAAGAAGGTATCTTTGTCATGGAAACTCTGGCTTGTCTGCTACAGGGGCTGGTAAAGGTGTTTTATCTATCAGTTTGCTTTCAAGAGCGTCTCAGGGAATGTTCTCTGATTCAGTTATTTTAAGCCACAAGGAGGCAATTTCATGACGAGCAGGGCCTCTTGTTTCCAGGGTTTTTGCCCATCAGTCTTGAGAAAGCATCTGCTGCTGGGGCCTTGCTCACCAGCTCTTCCTTCCCCTTTGCCCCTGGAGGGTGCTTGCTCTTCACTCGGCCAGAAACAGAGCTGCTTTTGTGTCTCTCGGGAGGGGCATCCCAAGCCGACCTTGCTGCAGCTCGACAGAGGGCCTTCTGAGCAAGTTCTGCCTGGAGAGGGCCTCGGTGGTCCTCTCAGCACCCAGGGAGGGTGACCTGAGCCAGCCTATGACGCTCACCAGTTCTTTTGCTGGCAGGTGGCAGGTGGAGACTGTAAGCGGCTCAGGAGAGAGATTGTTCTGGCTAGTTACTGCTAGCAAGGAATCTCATTTTATCTACCTGCCCTCAGAATAATCTGCTGGAGGCACCTCGGAGGGGCCCTGAGCAAGTGAGCCAGGGCAGATGGCAGGGCAGCTGGGTGACTCCAGGCTGGAGAGGGAGGCAGCTAAGCTTGCTCAGGAGGCCGAGGGTGAGTGTGACAAACTCGGGAAATCTCCCGGCTCCTCCCCTATTGATGGTGAATTGGGCCTCCTTCAGGAAAGGCACAATTTTCCTACTCCGTTTGTTCTCAGATTGGTGTTGTCCCCTGGAGCCAGATTAGTGGCTAAGAACAATTGGGAACAAATGCTCTTTGAGCATCCTGCTGCGATCTGGGGATCCAGGTGGGGACACGAGCCGAGTGGCTGGCTTCTCTTCCACAGAGCCACCCCTCTGCAGAGAATCAGCACCCCAGAGCCATTCAGCATCATCAGCTGTGCTGAGCGCATCTGCCTACCCTCAGCTGAACAAGCTGGAGCCCTCTCATGTTACTGACGAAACAATATCCAAGATCAGGCCCCAGGGCAAGTTAGGAAGTGATGGACTGGAAGCGCAGTCTGGAGAGGTCTGGTTCCTGGGACCTGTGGCTGGCTGGCCAAGCGTGGCCTCTAGTAGCAGGGCTGGACCCTCAAGGCTCCTTTCCTTGGCTGCCATGGTGGGTGCCCTTCTCTGAGACGCAAGGGGCTGTTGGATTGGCTTGACTGCAGAGGGAATATTCCCAGTCCCTCCAGCACTGACTGGTCTGAGAGGGAGTGGCTGAGTCCACACCTCACCCCATCTGGATGCACCTGCCTGGAGTGGGGGATCCTTGACCCTTCACCCTTTAGCCTGTCTGTCTCATTACACTGGGCTCCTTGGGGGCAGGGAGCTGAGTCACCATTTATTATTATCATTATTTTTAAAACTGCCACCCTTTTAAAGAAATTAGTTAATTTACTTATGTATGGCTTTGTGGCATTTCTCTAGTTGGGTGAGCAGGGGCTGCTCTTTGCCAGTGATGCACAGGCTTCTCATTGTGGCGGCTTCTTCTGTTGCAGAGCACAGGCTCTAGGACATGCCCTTCAGTAGTTGTGGCATGCAGGCTCTAGAGCACAGGCTTGATAGTTGCGATGTATAGGTTTTGTTGCTCCAAGGCTTGTGGATCTTCTCCGACCAGACCAGGGATCAAACCTGAGTCTCCTGCTTTGGCAGGCGAATTCTCTACCACTGAGCCATCAGGGAAGCCCCACCCTTTATTATTGATCTCCGACGTAGGAAAGCCTCTGATATGCAAAACACATCTTCTAAATGAATGAAGGGAGCCATTGGCCTGACATCACTGCTAAGTCTCCACCCCTCTCTCAACCCGTTTCTGCATGTGTGAAAAGGAGTCAGAATAGATGTCTCTAAGTTCCCATCCAGGTCCGAGCACATGCATTCTGCCACCGCCTCTGGGATGCTCTTCCTGGCTGGCGCTGCCTTTATGCCCAGGTTCCCTCTGTCCTGGTGCCCCAGGTTCGGCCCCTGCTTTCGTCATGACCCAGGTTTCCAGTCCAGGTCCTGCTCTCCGGTGGTGGATGCCATCCTTCGCCTGGGCTCTTCTCCCAGTCACCTCCTCAGCCTGCCACCTGCCCAGTCACACAGTTGAAAATTTCCTCCCAAGTGTAAAGCCAGATGCAAGAAGAGGGCTTGTTGGCACAAAGGACGCCTTTGCTCTGTCTGGAGCTGCACTTCCTGGGGAGGCGGTGTTTACTTTTCTCTCTGGCCAAGACCCCTCTCCACAACAAGGATCGAGGGCGTTCATTTCCTATCAAAGGAGGGTTGCCCTGCAACGCATCCCATCCAGTCACTGTGTATCCTTTGTTGAGGATTCAGGGCCCGGACAAGCTGGCCTCCCTCCTCCACCTGTGTGCCTGGCCCCGAACTGCCCCTGCTTTCTGTGAAACAGCAGCAGTAACCATCTTTATTTGCACAAAGGAAATAATTTTAACTTTCAAAGTATATCATCATTTTGCTCCGTTTTTACAACATCTCTGTTGCAGGCAAGGCAGCAATAAGCATCTTGACTTCTTTGAGGCCCAAAGATTTGTTGGTACTTAGTCCAAGATGTCTCAGAATCTTAGAATTTTCTAGTTGAATATAAGCCTAGTGATTATCCCCTCCAGTGATTCTTAACCTCTTTGGGGACATGCACTCAGTCAGTCGTGTCCGACTCTTTGTGACCCCATGGACTATAGTCCTCCAGGCTCGTCCCGTGAGGATTTTCCAGGCTAGAATATTGCAGTGGGTTGCTATGTCCTTCTCCAGGGATCTTCCCGACCCCAGGGGTTGATCCTGGGTCTTCTGCATTGCAGTGGATTCTTTACCATTTAAGCCACTAGGGAAGCCCAGGCCTCTACAAAGCCTCCCAATAGTTCCTTTTCTTTTTCACCCTAAGCTATCTCGTCTGTCTAGCCTCAGCACCCTAGAATCAGATGTTCCCATAGGAAGGTTGCCTCTCCTGCTGGCCCACTGACCTGGGAGCCCCAGTCCCTCTCTGTTCCCCTACTGTGGCTGCACAGACTTGGGGCACCCTCATCTCTCTTACTGCCCTGCACTCCCTTAACCTCTTTTCCAAAATTGTAGTAAAGCACACAGAGCATATGTCTCACCATCTTAACCATTTTAAGCTTACAATTCAGTGGCATTAAGCACATTCATATTGTACAATCATTAGCATCAGTTCAGTTCAGTTGCTCAGTTGTGTCTGACCCTTTGCGACCCCATGAACTGCAGCACACCAAGTCTCCCTGTTCATCACCAACTCCCGGAGCTTACTCAAACTCATGTACATTGAAGCAGTGATGCCATCCAACCATCTCATCCTCTGTCGGCCCCTTCTCCTCCTGCCTTCAGTCTTTCCCAGCATCAGGGTCTTTTCAAATGAGTCAGTTTTTCACATCAGGTGGCCAAAGTATTGGAGTTTCAGCTTCAGCATCTGTCCTTCCAATGAATATTCAGGACTGATTTCCTTTAGGATGGACTGGTTGTATCTCCTTGCAGTCCAAGGGACTCTCAAGAGTCTTCTGCAACACCACAGTTAAAAGCATCATTTCTTCAGCCCTCAGCTTTCTTTATAGTCCAACTCTCACATCCATACATGACTACTGGAAAAACCATAGCTTTGACTAGATGGACCTTTATCAGCAATGTAATGTCTCTGCTTTTTAGTATGCTGTCTAAGTTGCTCATAGCTTTTCTTCCAAGGAGCAAGCATCTTTTAATTTCATGACTGCAGTCACCATCTGCAGTGATTTTGGAGCCCAAGAAAACAAAGTCTGTCACCGTTTCCATTGTTTCCCCATCTATTTGCCATGAAGCGATGGGACCGGATGCCATGATCTTCGTTTTTTGAATTTTGAGTTTTAAGCCAGGTTTTCATTGTCCTTTTTCACTTTCATCAAGCGACTCTTCAGTTCCTCTTTGCTTTCTGCCATAATGGTGGTGTCATCTGCATATCTGAGGCTATTGATATTTCTCCTGGCAATCTTGATTCCAGCTTGTGCTTCATCCAGTCCGGCATTTTGCATGATGTACTCTACCTATAAGTTAAATAAGCAGGGTGACAGTATACAGCCTTGATGTACTCCTTTCCCAATTTGCAACAAGTCTGTTGTTCCAAGTCTGGTTCTAACTGTTGCTTCTTGACCTGCATACAGATTTCTCAGAAGGCAGGTTAGGTAGTCTGGTATTCCCATCTCTTAAAGAATTTTCCACAATTTATTGTGATCTACACAGTTAAAGGCTTTAGTGTAATCAACAAAGCAGAAGTAGACATTTTCCTGAAACTCTCTTGCTTTTTTGATGATCCAACGGATGTTGGCAATTTGATCTCTGGTTCCTCTGCCTTTTCTAAATCCAGCTTGAACATTTGGAAGTTCATGGTCCACACACTGTTGAACCATCACCATCATCCATTTATAAAATGCTTTTATTTTGTAGAACTGAAACTCTGTATTTTAAAAAATATATTTATTTTTTAATTCATTGAGTGCACTGGTTGTTAGTTGTGGCACACGGGTTCTTCAGTTTTGTGGCATGCGGGGTCTTCAGTCACAGCATGAGTCTCTCTAGTTGTGGTCTGTGAACTCTTTGAATTGTGGCATGTAGGATCTAGTTCCCTGACCAGGGATCGAACACAGGCCACCGGCCTGGGGAGCATAGGGAGTTAGCCACTGGACCACCAGGGAGGTCCCTGAAACTCTGCATCTATTAGCCAAAACTCTTCATCTCTCTGCCCCGTCCCTGATAGCCCCCTTTCTATTTTCCCTCTGGAAATGTGAGTACTCTGGGTACCTCATGTGAGTGGAACCATGTAGCACTTGTTACTTTGTGACTGGATTATCTCACAAAGCATAATGTTCTCCAGGATTATACACGTTGTAGAACTTGTCCTTCCTTTTGTCAGGTTGAACCATACCCCATAGTTCTTAGAGACCACCTTTTGTTTATCCATCATCCAGCCGTGGTTGCTTGTGTTGCTTTCACTTTCCGGCTCCTATGAATGATGCTGCTATGAACATGGGAATACAAAGTGGCTTTTTGAGTCCCTGCTTTCAATTCGTTGGGGTATAAACTTAGAAGTAGAGGGATGTTTTTTAAGGAGTCTTAATTATTCTCTGTTCTCCATCGAATCTATTTTTACTTTGTTCTTCAACTAACTTCATTTGCATAACTACTAACCTCACTGGGTCTGTGGAATATGCCCGAAGAGTACTTTCTTAGGGAACTCTGAGGCTCCACAGTCACTTCTGCTCCCTAGCCTGTTGCTTTATTTTTTTACTAAAAAAATAAAAAAACTTTTTATTTTGTATTAGGGTACGACAGAGAATGAGATGACTGGATGGCATCACCGACTCAATGAACATGAGTTTGAGTGAACTCCCGGAGTTGGTGATGGACAGGGAGGCCTGGCGTGCTGTGATTCATGGGGTCTCAAAGAGTCGGACATGACTGAGCGACTGAACTGAACTGAACTGATGGTCTGTTTTCAGTGTTGTGATAGTTTCAGGTGGACAGCAAAGGGACTCAGCCATACATATATTAGTATATGTATCCATTCTCCCCCAAACTCCCCTTCCATACAGCCTGGAACATGACATTGAGCGGAGTTCCCTGTGCTGTACAGTAAGTCCTTGCCTTGGGCATCATTTTTCTTCAGCGCTTATCATTTCAACATTATATAATTGTGAATTATATATTGTGAACTAATTAGAATATGAGCTCCATGAAAGCAGGAGCTTTTCTGTTCTATTTATTGTTGCATCTCTGATGTCAGGCACAGTGTTGGTGCATGTGTCTAAGACACAATTATTCAGTTATTAATAGTTCAGTCCAGTTCAGTCGCTCAGTTGTGTCCGACCCTTCACGACCCCATGGACTGCGGCATGCCAGGCCTCCCTGTCCATCACCAACTCCCAGAGTTTACTTAAACTCATGTACATTGAAGC